>NC_133658.1:592181373-592519957 GCF_037893015.1 Macrotis lagotis
GGCTTAGTGGGATCACCAGCCCTGAGGAGGACTTGAGCTCAAGTTCGGGCCCCAAACACTTGATAATTGCCTAGCTGTGTGACCTGGGGCAAGTCATTTGACCCCATTGCCTGAAATAAAAACAAACAAGCAAACAAATAAATAAATAAATTCCTCTTCATTGATGAGGAATTCAATTTTTTACCAATTTATTTTTAATTAATTGATTATTAATTTTTAATTTATTTTTCATTTTTATGCTGATAATTTGATTTTCTTCTTTCTTTTTAAAGATCAAATTAATCTAAGGTTTAATCTAATTTTTTTTATTTTTTCATAAAACCAACTCTTCATTTTATTTTTTAATTTAATAGTTTTCTTACTTTCAATGTCATCCATCTTCTTTTGATTTTCAGGATTTCCAATTTGATATTTAATTGAAGCCTTTTAATTTGTTCTTTTTCTAGCTTTTTTGGTTGTTTATCCAATTCCTTGATCTCTTCCTTATATAATTTATTCATGTATACATTGAAAGATATAAAATTCTCCTCAGGACTGCTTTGACTGTATTCCATAGATTTTGATATGTTGTCTCATTATTATCATCATCTTGTTTGAATTTTTGATTCTTTCTATGATTTTTTGTTTGACCTACTCATTCTTTAGAATCAGATTATCTACTATCCAATAATTTTAATCTATCTTTCTATGGCCCTTTGTTATATGTAATTTTTATTGCATCATGATTTGAGAAAGATGAATTTAACATTTCTGCTTTTCTGCATTTTACTATGAGCTTTTTATGCCCTAATACAGGGTCATTTTTTTTGTGTAGGTGTCATGTACTCTGAGAAAAAGTATATTTTTTCTATCTCTATACATCTTTCTCCAGAGGTCTACCATATCTAACTTTTCTAAAATTCTGTTCACCTCCTTAACTTCTTTCTTGTTATTTTGTAGTTAGATTATCTAATTCTGAGAGGAGGAGTTTGAGGTCCTCTGCTAATTTAACCTTACTGTCAAGTTCTTCCTGTAACTCACTTTACCAGTCCTCAAAGAATCTGAATGCTATACTGATTGAAGCATATACATATATGTGTATACACACATATTTATCTATCTAGCTATCTCTCTCTCTTTACATATATATATATATATATATATATATATGTATTTAGGATTGATATTATCTCATTGTCTATGGTGCCTTCTATGAAGATGTACCTTTCTTCCTTTTCTCTTTTAACTATATCTATTTTTTGCTTTTGCTTTGTCTGAGATCAGGATTGCTACCCTTGCTTTTGTTTTTACTTCAACTTAAACATAATATATTCTGCTTTAAACTTTTACTTTTACTTTTACTCCATGAGTAGCTCTCTGCTTCAAATAGTTTTCTTGAAAACAACATACTGTGGGATTCTGATTTTAATTGATGCTGCTTTCTGCTTGTTTTATGGAAGAGTTCATCCCATTCACATATACCATTATGGTTACTATGTATCTCCCTCATCTTATTGTTCTCTATTTATACTTTTTCTCCTCTTTTATTCTAGTCCTTCCAATCTGCATTTCTCTTGTGACCACCACTTCCATCAATCTACTCACCCTCCTATTAATCTCCCCTATTTTTCCCCTTTCACCTTCTAAATCTGCCCTCCCTTCTATCAGCCCCTCCTTCTCCTTTCTTTCCCCTTTCCCCTTTCCCCTTTTCCCTCCTATTTGTCTGTAGGGTAAAATAATTTTTTTTAGGTTTTTTGAAGGCAAATAGGGGTTAAGTGGCTTGCCCAAAGCCACACAGCTAGGTAATTATTAAGTGTCTGAGGCTGGATTTGAACTCAGGGACTCCTGACTCCAGGGCCTGTGCTCTATCCATTGCGCCACCTAGCCTCCCCATAAGATAAATTTCTAAACTTAATTGGGAGTATATGTTATTTCCTCTTGAGCCCAATCTGTTGAAAGTAAGATTTAGTCAGTACTTACATCCTTCCTTCTTTCCGTCCACTATAAAAGGTCCTTTGTGCCTCTTCATGTAATGTAATTTATCTTCTTCTCCATCCCCTTCTTCTCCTGGTATAATCTTTTTTATGTTTTAATTATTTTTAAATATTATCACATAATAAGTATACTCTTTTGACTGTCTTAATAGAAATATAATTCTCAAAAGTTATAGTTATTATCTTTTTTTTTCTTTTAGGTTTTTGCAAGGCAAATGGGGTTAAGGTGCTTGCCCAGGGCCACACAGCTAGGTAATTATTAAGTGTCTGAGGCCAGATTTGAACTCAGGTACTCCTGACTCCAGGGCTGGTGCTCTATCCATTGTACCATCTAGCCGCCCCAGTTATTACCTTCTTATGTAGGGATGTAAATAGTTTAGTCTTATTTACTAACAATTATTTTCTGTCCATTTACTTTCTAATGTATCTCTTAAGGATTGTCTTTGAGGAGCAAATTTTCTGTTCAATTGAACTCTTTCTATCAGGTAAGTTTGAAAGTCCCCAATTTCATCGAATATCCATCTTTTTTTTCCTGAAAGAATATGTTGAATATTGCAGGGTAGTTGACTCTTGGTTGTAATCTCGGCTCCTTTGCCCTCTGGAATATTATATTTCAGGGCATCCAGTCCTTTAATGTTGAAATTGCTAAGCCCAGCATAATACTGACTGTCACTCCATGGTATTTGAATTGTTTCTTTTAGATTGCTTACAGTATTTTCTCCTTTAGTTGATATTTTGAAATTTAGTTGCAATAGTCCTTGGAGATTTTATTTTGGGATCCCTTTCAGGAGCTGATCAGTGGATTCTTTCAAGGATTATTTTACCTTCTTGTTTTAGGATACCAAAAGATATTATCCAGGCTCTTTGTTTAAATCATGGCTTTCAGGTAGTCCAAATACTCTTTTTTTAAGATTGTTTATTTATTTAAAATTTATTTATTCTCATTTTGTACAAAAAATTTTTATATATTAATAAAATATTCTTGTTTAAGAGTAAACAAAATACCCCCTCCCCCCCAAAATATAGACTTGCTTGAGTGATAAAGTAAAGGGGAGAAAAAAAATTTAAATTTAAATTAAAAAAAAGTAATAGTGATAATTTTAGGTATGGCCAGGTGGTACAGTGGATGGAGCACCAGCCCTGGAGCCAGGAGCACCCGAGCCCATATCTGGCCCCATACACCCAACAATCACCCAGCTGTGTGACATGCAAGCCACCCTAACCCCACTGCCTTGCAAAAAACAAAAAAAGAAAAAAAAGACCTGAAATAAAATAAAATAGTAATAATAGTAGGGGTGTCCAGGTGGCAGACAGAGCACTGTCCCTTGAGCCAGAAGCACCTGGGTCCAAATCCGGTCTCAGACACCCAACAATCACCCTGCTATGCGGCTCCAGGCAGGACACCCAGCCTCAATTGCCCTGCACCCCCTGCCCAAATAATAATAAAAAATTGTGCTTCAGTCTGTGTTCCAACACCACCAACTCTGTCGTGGGTGGATCACATTCTTTATGATAAGTCCATCACAAAAGTTACTTCCATAGTTTTCCACCATTGCCATTGCTGATTGCAACTCCCTCTCATAGTTCTCCACTTTCATGTACTATATTTTCTCTCTCCTTTCACTGACTCTGCTGTAGGGTAGCTGAGTGGCGCAGTAGACAGATCCCTGGCCATGGGGCCAAGAGGCCCTGAGACCCATACCACCCCTTAGGCCCGAAATCCACCTGGCACTATGGTCCTGGACAGGCCATGCAATCCCAGCCCCTTGCAAGAAGTAAAAAAGAAAATGTCTTATATCTGACCACTCCCCCCCCCCCCATGGTCCATCCTCTCCTCCTTCATTCACATCCCCCCTTCCTTCTGTCCCCCCACTTCCTTCTTACTACAGATGTCTATACCCCAATGAGTATATATGCTGTTTCCTCTCCTAACCACCTCTGATGAGAGCGAAGATTCCCTCATTCCGCCTTGCCTTCACCCTTCCATATCATTGCAATAACTCATTGTAATAAAGAAAAATCTTATTATATGAAATATCTTGACCTATCCCCCCCCCTTTTTCTTTCTCCCATTACATTTCCTTTTTTTCTATTGACTCCATTTTTACACCATATTTTATCTTCAAATTCAGCTTTCTCCTGTGCTTCAAGCATAAAAGCTCCCTCGATCTGCTCTATTCACTGAGAGGGTTCATATGAGTATTATTAGTGTCATTTTTCTATGTAGGAATACTTTTCCCCCTTCTCCTCCAATCTCTATGCTTCACCCGAGTCCTATATCTGAAGATCAAACCTGTTCAGCTCTGGCCATTCCAACAGGAACATTTGAAATTCCCCTGTTTTGTTGAAAGTCCATCTTTTTCCCTGGAAGAGGACATTCAGCCTTGCTGGGTAGTTCATTCTTGGCTGCATTCTAAGCTCTTTTGCCTTCTAGTATATTGTATTCCAAGCCCTACGAGCTTCCAATGTAGTTGCTGCTAAGTCCTGTGTGATCCTGACTGCAGTTCCACGATATTTGAACTTTGTCCTTATAGCTGCTTGTAATATTTTCTCTTTGACTTGGGAGTTCTGGAACTTGGCTATAATATTCCTGGGGGTTGGTTTTTTGGGATCTCTTTCTCAGGGGGATCGATAGATTCTCTCCATTTCTATTTTGCCCTCTGCTTTTAGAATATCAGGGCAATTTTCCTGTAGTAATTCTTTGAAAATGATGTCAAGGCTCTTTTCCTGAGCATGACTTTCAAGTATTCCAATAATTTTTAAGTTATCTTTCCTAAGTCTGTTTTCCATATCAGTTGTTTTTTCAATGAACTATTTCACATTTTCTTCTAATTTTTCATTTTTTTGGTCTTGAGGTATTGATTCCTGATTTCTGGTTAGTTCATCAATCTCCCTGAATTCTATTCTTTGTCTGAAGGATTTGTTCTCCTCAGAGTTTTCTCATCTCTTTTTCCATCTGGCCAATTTTGCTTTTTAAAGCATTCTTCTCCTAAATAACTTTTTGAACTGTTTTATCCATTTGACCTAAGCTGGTTTTTAGCATGCTATTTTCTTCAGCATTTTTTTGGATTTCCTTGACTAGGCTGCTGACTTTATTTTCATGTTTTTCCTGCATCTCTCTCATTTCTTTTCCCAGTTTTTCTTATAACTCCCTCATTTGAATTTCAAAGTCTTTTTTGAGCTCTGTCATAGCCTGAATCCAATTTCTGTTTTTCTTGGAGTCTTCAGATGCAGGAGCTTGTGCTTCCTCATCTTCAGACTGAGTATTTTGATCCTTCTTGGGCTCATATGTAAAATATTTCTCAATGGTGTTCCTCTTTTTTCTCTCTGCTTGTTCATTTTCCCAGCCTTACCCTGTTTTGGGGGTGCTTCCTGAGCTTTTGGGATACTCCCACAAGGGTCTCAGTGTGTGAGGCTCTGTCCTTCCTCCTGGTCTGTGAATGACTATATGCGTCCCCACTCTGCCACGGGGCTGAGGTGGAGGGGGCCCTGATGTTCCTGCGATCAGGATCTGAATGTGATCAGAACCTCAGAGTCCTCTTCCAGGGGCAGAGCTTGTCAGTCTCTCTGCTCCCCTCCCTAGGTTCAATGGGCTCATGCCGTGGGGGCTCCTGCTTACCAGCTCCACCTGAGTCTGTTCCTGGAACTGTGCTGTGCTGGCCAATTTGCTCTCTGTGTGCCCTGAGGGCTGGGCTTCAGTGCTAGCTCTGGTAGAGGTCCCCTGCTGTTCCCCCAATTTGTGCTTGGTGCTCCCCAGGGGTGTAGCTCAGGAAACTCCCCGGCTGCTGTGAGCCACAGCTCCCAGTGCCCTGGGGCTGCCTCCAGGAGGCTGAAATTCTTTCACTCTGGCAGGCCACCCCTCTGGCAAGCCGCCTCTCCAACCCCAGGGAGCAGAGCCTTTCTGCTCTTTTCCAGGTTTCCTTGAGTAGAACTGCCTCACTGGCTCCCTCTGTGGGTTATGTCTCTTGAAAATTTAGTTAGAGTCCTTGGCTTATGAGTTTTATGAGAGAGGAACTAAGACATGATCCTTTCTTGTCACCATCTTGGCTCTGCCCCCCCCCCCCCCCCCCCGCCCCTGCCCTTTTATCTGACTGAGATAGACTTTTCCTGAAGTCCCTCTAGGATAAATTGAGCTAAACAGTTGTTTCACTCTATTTTTTCTGTGGGTTCTATAACTTTGGATTATGTTTGGATGCTTCATTTAAAGTTCTTTCAGAGGGAAATGGGGAAAAATTCAGGGAACTTTCTAGCTTCTATTCACTATCTTGATTCCACCCAGAAAGTGCCCACAAATGCTACTTTTGTAGTTAAGTAACAGTATATCAAATGCTTGTATAAAGAGGAGCCAAAAAAAGGTACAAAATACAATACATAGTGAGTCTGTGTTTTTGTCATCAGATTGAACTGGTGGTATGGGAATGTCCTCCATTAAACAAATTGCATGGTATGAATTAGTAGCATAGAACTCTATTCATATTCCATGTTGCCTCTACTAAGGTTGCTGTCCTTTATTTAACCAGTATTGCTAGAAAATAAAAGATTACACATAAATAATTATACATAAATCAATTCGTTTATCCTTTGAACTGCCCTAACTTTTTAAATAAATATTTTTAACTATTTAAAAAGTAACCCACAGTTACATAGAGCTTTAAAGTTTGCAAAATTCCTTCCTCATACAATCCTGTGAGGCAGGAAGTATGAGTATAAGAGCCCACTCCCCCCTCCCATTTTATATGTAAGAAAAATAAAGAGGTAAAGTGACTTGTCCAAGCAGTCAGTGTCTGAGAAGGGACTTGAACTCAGCTCCCCTATTTCCAAGTCCAGAGCTCTAGTCATTGTCATATTACCTCTAAATCTTTCTAAAGGGGAAATTAAAAAAAATTATTACATGTTTCTCTGTTTCCTAACAACTGATCTATGTCTCTCATGCTAAACGCTGTCAGAATATTATGCCTTTTGAGTTCTTTTAATTTTTCTTTAAACATGTTCTTTATTCTTTCTCAACATTAAACAGGAGCTATAATTTCATACTTTTATTTATTCTTTCTTTCTGATTATTCTTTCTAATAAACTGTGGTCTAGGCAACTAGATCAGCAAACTCATTGGTATTGTACATGAAGCAAGAATAGATAGACTATGATTGAGGGCTAGAGAAGCATTCCTGTGAGAAAAAAAATTAAATATGGAACTTTCTTTTCATGGATGTCAGAAGATCTAATTGGGTTCTTTATCGGGGCTTTTATTTGTTTTTCGTTTGGTTCTTAATAGCATTCAGGATAGTTAGAACAACTAGAGAAATTACCCTAGATACATAAAATATTGTGGTGATATGATAATTATTAATATTAATAATATTACTACACCCTTTACACATATTTGCTTTTCAAAATGCCTGAACTTTCATTATATCATTTGATTCTTGCATATTGCACTTGGAAGCTATTGCCTTGTTAGCTGGAATTCCTAATTAACATTCCAGGAAGTCCAGTTGCTTCTCAAAACCATAGATGTAAAGGGTAGAGTCTTCCAGTTATTAAATACTAGAGAAAATTTTTGTGTAACACTAGAGAGAATTCATCTTAAGGAGTTGAAAACATGTAAAACACAATGTTACTCACACCTAATCCTTCTGGATTTAATCACAGGTTCACTGATTCCAAGTCTCTTTCTGTTATATTCCTCTGCCTTGGCATTGTGTCAAAAGGTGAGAAATAAGGTAGTCTACAGTTACAAAGGAAGGAATCAACAAGAGGTTAGTTGAGGGGCACCTGGTCAGGGTCAAATGTACCTTGATATTAGGCTAGAGGAAAAGGATTTTTCTCAATATAGAGAAGGCATTAGATCCAAATGGGACAGGCAATAAATATATATTTACAGGATTTGAAATGCAAGCAAATCACATGTGCATATGTGTACATGAATACATAATATATTTTACATCTACATAAGCTGAACATTGATTACAATATACACATATGCATATAAACATATACATGTTTTACATGTGTGTATATATTGTTTACATACATATATACTTCTTAAGCATTAAAGGTTGGTCAAGGATGGAAATCTTTTTGACCTTCAAATTACTCACCTTTAGAAATTGTAAAAGTTGGTTGTGACTTTCTTTGTTCAATTAAATTTAGTCTAGGCATTCTAAAGTCTGGAATCTCTCTATGTCAAATCTCAGAATCTGATTTTTCTCTGAAATTTTCATAACCCACATAATATTTCTAATAAGTGACTTCATTTTTCCATTTGAGTACAGCAAAACTGAGTCATATTGGGGTTAATAGAAAGTCAAAGTCTCAAGATTCTAGAGCTCACTCCAGTGTTTTAGTATTATGACAACTTCTTAGTTAAGAACTGTATCACTCCCTTTTTGGGCTGACAACTTCAGTGATATTCCCCTTAAAATCTGATCATTGTTGGTGTTTAAATAATATTTATTGTTGATGAACCCTTTAGGCATTATACAAAATGACCACTGGAAAGCTGCTAGTTCTGGAGAACTAGCCATATATTTTACATGCCATTTATCAAACTTTTAAGATGTAGCAATTATGCAAATGCTTCATGTAACAGGTACACTGAAATTTCTAGGATATGATTTCCTAAACAGTATTTCTCTGCTACCTTTCTGAATGACAGAAAATGGAGTATATAATGTAAGCAAAGCTAAAGTGTCAGAGAGGGAATTAAAGAAGAGTTTACTTGAAACAGATTTTTTTTTTGTTCTGGCAGATTAAATTTTCATTAAGGTTTTTTTCTGGGCAAGGAGAACCTCAAATGTAGGATGCAACTCCCAAGGGACTGTTGTGTTTCAGTTTTAAAGTCATACCATTTACAGCAAAATACCTGTTAAATCACAGTACATTCCAGAGTGACATTGGTTGACTTACTTCGAGGTCTTTGCTTCTCCCTTCCTCCTCTGTTGGGGACTTTTAAACCAAATAACATATTTGAACTTCTCAGCTGAGAAGAAAGGAATATAAATTGATTTTTTTTCCTGCTGAAATGTTACAACATTAATGTATTCCCTTTTTCAGGGAGCAATTTCCTTTTTAAAAGAGGAGTTTGAAGAAGGAAATGCTTAATCTAGAGGCAAGTAGATGTTTAGAAGATGGTATAAAGGATATTATTGGGTAAAGACTAATCTGGGCTGGACCTAGGATAGTGTTCTGATAGTTTAGGATCAATATTGGTACAAAAAGAGACATTTGTAGATCATTCAACAGTGGGCAGAACAAAGATATACTACAGCAGGAAAAGAATATTCAACAAGGACAACATTAAGAACACAGAGGGTTGTTTCAGCTGACTGAAACTCCCTTATCATCAGTCAAACATCAGAGATGGTTGCATCTAGGACTTGGTGTTCTGCATTCAGGTAATGAGGAAATGATACCAAAAGTCTGAAGGAAAGTCTCAATATCTTTTAAGGAAACTCTAGCCTAATTTGATTGGGTAAGATTAGGATATGACTTGTATAACAAGGAGTTTTTTGAATCCTTTTAAAGTCATATCATCTAGGTAACCACTCATGCATATGATTGGATCAAATAGTCACAGTTATCCAATGTGGCACCACCATCTTTTACTCTGATGATCTATTTTATTGCCCTCTTTGAGTTCTTATTCTTATTCATTCAACAAATAGAGTAAATTCCCAAATCCTACAATTTCTGTCTCCACAAAATTTCTTCTATCTTCCCCTTTCTTTCTACTCAAGGAATCACAATTAACTCAACCCCTCATTACCTCTCATATGATGATCATAGAAGTCTCCTATTAGCCTCCTAATTAATTTCCCTGCCTCAGGTCTCTCCCTACTTCAACCTTTCTTCCAAAAAACTAAAGTAATTTTCTTAAAGAACAAGCCTAGTTAAGTCATTTCCCGCCCCTCTCAACCCATACTCAGTAAATACTCAGTATTTTACCATATGGATTACTTATAGGAAATATGTAATACAGCACAATGCTTGGCACACAATAAATACTTAATCAAAGCTTGTAGATTGACATAAGTTCCTCTCTCTGACATAAATTTTTATAACCTGGACCTTTTTTTTTTAAAAAAAAATTACTTTCTAGTCTTTTTTATGCATTACTCCTATCCTTGCACTCTATGGCCCAATATCCTTTACATATGATGTTTTACTTTTCATCTCTATGTCTTTGTACTTTGTACTTTGTCCTCTATGCCAGGAATGTTTTTCTCTTTACTTCTGCCTTTTGCAATGGTCAATTTAAAAATTTAACTGAAGCACCACTTTCTACATCAAACCTTTCCTACTCCTACTCTCAAGGTTACTAGTGTCCTTATACCTCAAACCTCCTTGTTTTCATGTTGTGTGTGTTTGTGTGTGTCTACAGGTGCGCGTGCATATGTGCATATTCTAGGAAGGGACATACAATCCTAAAGGAGCAGAGATTATTTTTTCTATTGTCTTTTTATCCTAAGAACTCAGGTCATGTGGCTAAGTAGAACACTAGGTGTGGAATCAGGAAGGGTTGAGTTCAAAATTAGCCTCAAATACATACTAGCTGTATGATTCTAGACAAGTCACTTAATGACTGTCTGTCTTAGTTTCTTCATATATAAAATATAGATAATGAAGATAGCATTTATCACCCAGAGTTGCTGTGCAGATAAAATGAGAGAACATTTGTAAAGGACATTGTAAATCTTAAAATTCTATGTAAAGGCTAACTATTATTGTTGATTGATTAAGATACATCCTTGGGGGTGGGGTAGGGTGGGATGGAGATGAGTATGTTGCCTGCCACCTCCAGGCACTAGGAATGGAAATTTTGAAAGGTGCTATAGTCTTGACTTATTAAGTGAGAATAAGGATGTATGTGTTCCTTTTTTGTTGTTGTTGGAGGATAGTGTGCATATTCAGGATACAGAGAGCAGTTAGATCACAGGACTTTGAATCAGGAAGATGAGTTCTAATCTAACCTAGATGGTTAACTCATTTTATCTAATTTAATTTTCATTTCCTCATGGGTAAAATGAGGGTAATAATATCTCTAACATTTGCTATGCAGGATTGTTGTTTTTCATTATATCCATGATTAGGGCCTTTCACATAATACACTTTTTCATATCTCCCCCCACTCCCACCCCCCCATAACATGCAATTCTTTCTTTTTAAATGGATAAAAATAGCATATATATATGTGTGTATGTATATATATATATATATATATATATATATATATATATATATATATATCCTTGTCTTAACATTTTGGCAGCAAATATCATAAGATAATAAAGATCTCAGAGAGGGATCTTGGACTCAGGAAAGAAGATAGGAGTGGGGAGGGGGAGAGAAGTTTTTTTTTTTAGGATTAGGGAGGAAGAGAAAGAGAGGTCAAAAGTAAAATCTCAAGAAGTACTTTTACAAGAAGTTCTCCAATTAATTCCTTTAAAAGAGGAAAGGAAAGAAAATCAGAGCAGGAAAACCTTTGTATGCATCTTTAAAAAAATTGAAAAAATAGAAGGGAAGGGAAAAGAGAAGAGAAAGGAAAGGAATGAAGAAAAAAGAAAGTGAAAGAAAAAGAATAAAAGATCAAAGAAGGGAAAAGAGAATAGAGAAATTTTTACCATAAGTACATCTAAAATGTGGGAAAAAATACTGATTCCAGGGACAGATGGAAGACTCGATGTTATGCTCAATGATAAAATAAAACTGGGACCTTGGTTCTTGCTTTTTACTTTCCATCAGAGGTCTTTTGCTCCAACTCCATCTTTCATTTCTAGGGAGTAGGTGCTACATATAGCTTGCTGATCACAGTTTTCCCCAAGCATCTCTAGAGATTAGTATGGGAGAGACACCAAGCAGGATTGCTTTACCCATACTACCTCCACACTGAACTCCAGGCTTCACAATAAAAGCAAAACTCCCAGAATAAGGAGTATTTTCTTCCCTTTTTAAGATAAGAGATGCTCATACCACTACTGGGTATATACCCTGAAGAGATGAGGAAAAAGGGTAAAAACATTACTTATACAAAAATATTTATAGCAGCCCTGTTTGTGGTGGCAAAGAATTGGAAATCCAGTAAATGTCCTTCAATTGGGGAATGGCTTAGCAAACTGTGGTATATGTATGTCATGGAACACTATTGTTCTATTAGAAACCAGGAGGGACGGGACTTCAGGGAAACCTGGAGGGATTTGCATGAACTGATGCTGAGTGAGATGAGCAGAACCAGAAAAACACTGTACACCCTAACAGCGACATGGGAATGATGTTCAACCCTGAAGGACTTGCTCATTCCACCAGTGCAACAATTGGGAACAATTTTGGGCTGTCTGCAAAGGAGAGTACCATCTGTATCCAGATAAGGAGCTGATGAGTTTGAACAAAGTACAAGGACTATTCCCTTTAATTAAAAAAAAAACAACAACAGATATCTTATTGTCTGATCTTGTTACCTCTGAGAATTCTGTTCTCTTTAAGGATATGATTTCTCTCTCATCACACCCAATTTGGATCAAGGTACAACATAGAAACAAAGTAAAGACTGACAGAGCACTATCTGTGGGGTGGGGGTGGGGGGAAGCAGAACAATAAATAAGAGATGCTCTATGTGAAGATCCACATAGTATCCACATAGTCCAGGGCTACAGAGGACCTTAGATAGATATGAGGGAAAGCAGTTTGCAAAATTAAAAATGTATATCAATGTCAATTATTACTGTTATATTGTTCACATCTTTTTGAAGGAGGTTAAGAAATGATCCTATTTATAGTTAACATTTTTGTACTATTCTAAACATGAATAAATTCACTACTTTTTGTAGGTAATAAAATTTTAGAAAATCATTGCCATATTGTTTGATGGAACTGAGAAAGAAATGGTCCTAGGACAAGTCATCATCATCACCATTTTATCATCATCATCATCATCACCATCATCATTAATTATAATTTATGATTTTATTTTTACTTATAATTTTATTATTACTTACAGTTATGATTTTTGATTATCTGAAGAGTGTCCACAAGTATTACAGTCTCTTCTCTTCTCTCTAGTGGTCTAATACATTGTGAACTGTTTGAATATAGATTGATTTCCTTACTTCAAATACTCTAGTTGTCTTTATCCATAACCCAGAAAGTTTATTTATTCCCATGTGTCTTAAGAATGGTGAAAATCTCAGGTGTTTTTAATCTCCTTCGGGGTGTGTATGTGGGAGGGGGGGTAGGGGGAAGCCTCCTTTATCAGTACAATGTATTTTTGGAAATTTTATCATAAAGTAGACCACCAAAAAGGGATTAATTATTTTCATGGAAAATAATTAAGTGATGAGCTCTTAATCATAACCTGATATCAAATAAATTTTAGATGTGATCTAAAATACATGAATTATATATCTTTGTAACTTGAGTTATTAGGTGTGACTACTTCCTTCATTGATGGTGCTCATGGTTCCTTCATGCCTTTTTATAATAATTCTTTTAGTTTCATAGCCCCAGATTACCTAATTATAAGTTATTTGGGGGAGGAATTTCTTTGCCTTTAACTTGGCTGATCTTCAGAGGAAAGACACATAGACCATAATCAAGTCTCATCTTGAAGCCTTTCCAACATTGTAGATGTTGATTTTAGAATGACTCTTTACCATCATCAGTTAGTGACCTCTTCTCTTTTGAGATTTGATAAAATTCAAATCTATCACTCAATAAAGATTCTATTATGTTATCTATCATCCACGGGACATTCTTCATGCTTCTTTCCTCAATAAGTTCAGTGTCTAGTTCAGACTTTCTCTCCACCACTACTACTGTCCTTATACTAAGGGACTTTAACATAATAGTGATATTCCCTAAAACACCCTAACTTCCCAGTTTTTCACTGTACTGATTTCCCATGTGCTCTTTCACTCTATCTAATCTATAGACAGAGATGGTTTGCTATCATGCATATGTGTTTCATTTCCATATCCCCAAACTCTAAAATTCCTTTCTCTTAACAAAATCATTTGTTGTCACATTTTCCCCTCTGTTTCATAGCTCTTTACCTTATATTTTTCCTCACTTGACCTTCAACTCACCTCTCCTCCATCCCTCAGTTCTTTCTCAGGCCATCAAACCATTTAAAGTCTATGTGCTCCTCTCTTGCTCTTTTCAACCTCTTAGTGATCCAGTTCAACTATATTATCCTCTATACTTTAGTCTGTTCATTTCATGTTCTATTGCTGATCATGTCTTGTTAAAATCTAGCCTTGAATTACCCTCATCATTTACCCTCTTTACTTTTATTTTCAGTTTTTGCAAGGCAATGGGGTTAAGTGACTTGCCCAAGGTCACATAGTTAGGTATGTGACTAGGTAGAGTCCTAAGGGTTTGAGGTCACATTTGAACTCAGATCTTCCTGACTCCAGGACCAGTGCTCTACCACTGTGCCACCTAGCTGCCCCAACCTTCTTTACTGTTATATTCATATGTACACAACAGAGCTGAGCATGAAACTGTGCTTACTCAGTACATTACACCTGCATGTTATATAATCTTAACCAGCCCTGTACTGTATCAAGGAAATCCTTTTATACTTCCTCAATTGTTTTGCTGTATAATTAATCAGAATAGCCATTCCAAAGCTTTTATTTCCTCTTTAAGCTTTCTATGGTGCTTTTACTCCATTCATTCAACTCATATCTCACTAAAAATTTAAGGACATTTTCCAAGAGTTTTTACTTCTCCCCTCATTCTTACCAATCTCACATTACTAAGATATCTTAGCCCACTTTTTCCTCTATAACTCTGTCTCACCTGAAGAGCTGAACCTTCTCCTTTGCAAAATAGTGCCAATTATATGCACATTTTCCCCTATCATCTCATGTTCTTCAGGAGAATATCCCCTTCCAATCCTTAATTTCTCATAATGTTCAAATTATCTCTACAACTACTAACTAGTTTCCTACTTTCCCCAAATACCTACACAAACACATTCCATATACATCCCTATCCCTCTCTCTCATTCTCTTTCTTTCTCCTAAACTTTTTTTTTTGCAAGGCAAATGGGGTTAAGTGGCTTGCCCAAGGCCACACAGCTAGGTAATTATTAAGTGTCTGAGACTGGATTTGAACCCAGGTACTCCTGACTCCAAGGACGGTGCTTTATTCACTATGCCACCTAGCAGCCCCTCTCCTAAACTTTTCTTAAGAAAACCATCTACCCTTGACACCCCTATTTCCTCTTCTATAACTTGATTCTAAACTTCTGGAATTTAGTTTCTGATATCATTCAACTGAAACTACACCCTTAAAAGTTATATTAATTATACCATCTAATTAGCTTTATACCTCTTCTTTTTAACTTCTCTGCTTCCTCTGCCACTCTCTGTCTCTTATTCTGGATAGTTTATCTTGTCTAGGTTTTTATATTTTGGTTCTCCTTTTACCTATCTGACCCTTTCTCAATCTTTAAGGGATTTTTTTTTATCCAAAACAAGATCCTTAATTATGAATGTCTTACCCTCAAAGTTCTATATTGAGTCTTCTTTTCTTCTATATAATTTGTCTTAGTATTATCATAAGTTTTTATCAGTTTGATCATCCTTTCTATGCAGATGAATCCAAGATCTATATATTCATCCCCAAACTCTCTCCAGAGTTTCAAACATCAAGAACTGACTCTTGCAGCTCAGCTTGCATATACATTAAAATAAACATATCAAAACCAATTCATTTTCTTTTAACCAAATTCTCTCTTCCTTCATATTATGTGTCAAGGACACAACATCTGTACTCATTATATATTCCAAATTTGTTATTTTCTTTTGTTTCTACCTCCAAAGGACCTCTTAATGTTCCTTTCTTTTCTGCAACCTGGTGCAGACTTTCATGACTTTAAACTTGGACTATTACATCAGCCTCTCTGTTTCAACTCTATCCCTACTTCAGTACATCTCCATTAAGATGTGAGTGATTTTCCTAAAATCCCTGTGTGAGTATGTAATCCTTCTTGTCAAGAAATTCTAGAGATTCCTATTGCAATGAGGAAAAAATGTATAATTCTGTTGGTTTTTGAAATTCCTTCATAACCTGATTCCTTTCCATCTTTTTTTAGCTTGTACTACTCTCCACATTTTCTATGATCCATTAATATTAGCTGTCTTACAGTTTCTACCACTAAAGAGTGTATTTCCTGGCTCAATGCCTTTTTTATTCCAGATCTGAAATTCTCTCCCTTTTCTCCTCTGCCATTTGGCTTTCTTCAAGTCTTGTCTCAAATCTCAACTTTAGAGACCTTTCCTAGTCCTTCCTGAGTCTAGTGCCTTTTCTCTGAAATTATCTTCCACTTCTACTGTCTGTCACTAGTATCTAGTTTTTGTATGTTGCCACCTTCATTTAAATGTGAACTCTTTCAGAGCAGGGACCATGTTTTTGCCTTTCTTTGTTTAGTACAGTGATTGGTGTAGAGTAAAGGTTGAGTAAGTGCTTGTTGACTGACTAATGACATCAGAATATCGCTGTTGAAGCATGTCTCCTGCCTCTTGTGAGAGAGGTATAGACTATCATTTATTGAATGTCTAGTATATGCCAGGCACTCTACTATGCAGAAGAGATTCAAAGATCACAATTCCTTCCCTTAAAGAGCACATAATATAGACATATATGGATTAAACACACATAAAATAGATACAAATAAATTTTAAGAAAAGGCAGTTAAGGTCAAATGAGAATCAAGAAAATTTCCTGCAGAGCATGGTATGAGTGAAGCTTTTTTTTTTTTAGGTTTTTGCCACCTAGCTGCCCCTGAGTGAAGCTTTTTTTTCTTTTCTTTTTTTTTTTTTTGTTTTAGATTTTTGGAAGGCAAATGGGGTTAAGTGGCTTGCCCAAGGCCACACAGCTAGGTAATTATTAAGTGTCTGAGATCGGATTTGAACCCAGGTACTACTGACTCCAGGGCTGGTGCTTTATCTACTGTGTCACCTAGCTGCCCCCGCCAAGTGAAGCTTTTAAGAAAACCGGGGATAATAAGAAGTAGAGGTTAGGAGGGAGGGCATTCCTGGTCTTGAGTACAGCCTATGTATTCAAGGAAACAGGACCATAGGCTACAAATTAAAGGTAAAAAGAATGTTAATGATCATCAATTCAAACACACTCTTCCCCCATTTTTACAGTTGGAGAAATAGAGGCATAGAGAGGTTAAGTGACTTGCAAAAGTTATATATATCATAGATTTGAAGGATTTGAACTAAAATCTTTCTGATTCCAAATCTATTGATTATGCCATGCTCCCTCTCATGGCATGTGGATATACTCTATGATAGATAGAATGTTATGTATGGAGAACAATGAGAAGACCTATTTGGCCTATTAAAGCTTACAAGGATAGTAATGTGTAGTAATGTTGGATAGGTAAGTGGGATCCAGGTTTTAAATGCATGGTTTATATTTTATCCTTATAATAAGGATTAAATATAAATCTCACTGGAAGAAGATATAGTGGATCTCAAGTTCATGTTAAGTTGTAAATTATTGATAATAGATTTCCCCCCTAAAAGCAGATTTCTTAGAAGTTTGCGAGGATGGAATCAAATATAATGAATGCTTGAAGTGGGAGGAGAGAGTATAGAGATGGGAGAGGTATTGAAAATTATACAAATTATTAACTGGTGAGGAAACAAATATCCAATTTCATGATTTTGTGAAGGATCAGGCTTCAAGGGGAAACAGGTTTTCTCTTTGGCATGTATTCCCCAATTTAGTAAATCTTAATTGAGTTCTGCCCTCTAGGGAGGTCAAAACCCTGAAACTGAATGAGCTCTCTGATGAAGAGGATACAAATAGCCCTAACATGGGTCCTGACTCCCTGGTTCTAAATCCCAAAACAATAGGATTCCAGGAGATCTGGTCCTAAATCAGTTTGTCTATTTGTTCAGGTTATTCCCATCCCACAAAATATCAGATGGCACATAAAACATTGGGCTTCTTGTAATGGTTAGAGACTTAAGGAATATATGGGAATGTGTTCAGGGGACAGGGATATAAGACTATGTGTTAAGTGCGAGAGATGGCGCAGGAGGTAGATCTGAAGTAAAAGGTTCCCTACTCAGGAGACTATAAGAACATCTCTCCATGGTCCTGAATTTGCTTTGGCTTTAGTTAATTCTGATGATTTTAATTTCTAAAATTTTTGGATTGTCAGATCTTTTCCCATTTATCTTTTAGAACCATATTGAACATTCTTGTTTTATAGCTTGTTTTTATTTAATATTTTGAACATTGACAACCTAGACTATTATTGTCTAATAATACATTTCTTTGAATCTTGTTGAGTCTAAACTACTGATGTGATTATCACCTGATCCCTCACTCAAGACTGCAAGTTCACCATTCTTTGGCATTTTGATATCCTAGTTTCTTTGATTCTAAATCACATATTGGAAGTGAGTACTTTTGCTCAGAAAACTCCTCAGTTAAATTAGACATAAGTCTGTCTGTCCCAGATGATAAAGTGGGCATTTCATACCGAAGACAGATGGTGATGAATCTACATATATAAAAAAGAAGCTGATCCATTGGTGTTTGTTACACACTGTTCCAAGGAACTAGACTTCACCCACTACTTCTTGGCATGTCTTCCTTACTTTGGTTCATAGAATCACAGAATCAGTCAATGCTAGAGGATGCCTTATAAAGAATCAAATCAAATTCATTTAATAGATTGGAAAACTAAGGCCCAGAGAAGGAAAATTGCTTGCTTGATATTATTTTGAAAGTTAATGGTGAAAACATTGTTTAAACATAGATTTATTAACTCTCATTTATATACTCTTCTTGCATTGAAATTTGCCCACAGTCAGGATTAACCTATAGTAAAATTGTGAGAAAAGTAACATTTTAATTTAGTTCCCCATACTCCCTGCTTTGCCCACTACCCCTTAGATCCTCTAGCTATCAAGATACTTTCTATTCTAGTTTATCTTCCCTGAAATGTTGCAAAAGTCTTAGTGCTTGAGAGCAGGGTCTGTGTCACAGAACTGTATGCACTTTCTTTTTAGTTTTTTTTTGCAAGGCAAACGGAGTTAAGTGGCTTGCCCAAGGCCACACAGCTAGGTAATTATTAAGTGTCTGAGACCAGATTTGAACCCAGGTACTCCTGACTCCAGGGCCGGTGCTTTATCCACTATGCCACCTAGCTGCCCCTCTGTACCCACTTTTTAAAGATGTACTGATTAATTGACATAAGAAAGACTAGAAGTCATCTGAATTCTCTTACACTCAATTACTTGAAATTAGATTAAGGAAGCACAGAATGATGGGGAGAAATGCCAGATTGGAAGTAAAAGTTGGGCAATGTTTTGTTTCTTTTCTAAAAATCACCCTTTATGAATCTCCCAACTGTTCATATACATGAGTTGCTGCAAGGAACATTTCAAGGATAATGCCTGACCATGTGAGGAACCCTCATTAATATGCACAAGTCTGGCAGGTAGGTGGGGGAAAAGTTAAAGATGAAACAAATAGGGGAAAACTGAAATCTAAACACTGTATAAACTAAACACTATATCAAAAAGTCAAGTTAATCAAGTTAATTGAGGTCTACTGCTTGCAGTCTCATTTTTTTTAGTGTCAATGGAGATATAAGAGGAGGTGAAGATCCCTCCCAAGATGGGGAGCAGTCTCTAAATAAACTCAGTAACAGCAAATGCAAACATTAAAAGTATGTTTGGTATCCAAAGACTGAGATGATACAAAGCAAAGGATGGATCAGGCTGCTGAGGTTAATCTGGGCAACTTAGTTGGAGTAAATGAGTATTTTCTCCAGAATAAGTTTCTGAAGTAAAGATAGAATAAAGAATGGTGGGGTAAGGAAGAGAGAAAACTATATGGGTAAGATGATACATTTAATTTTGATCAAGGCATTTGATATTGTTCCAGATTCCCCATTAGAAGCATAGACTAGGATTTAGAGATAGATAGAAAATTTAGAGATCATCTAATTTAGCACCATTATTTTACAGATGAGGAAATTGGCCTAGAGTAGTTAACGTACTTGCCTAAGACCACAAAGATAGGAGGAAATGCAACATGGGTTTGAACCTTGACTCCAAATTCAGTATGTGTCTTGATGTCACTATTTTGAGGTAAGGTTTCAGGGTAGGTGAACCACTAGTTCTTGATGAACATAAGAAGGAAGATTGGCAGGGTATCTTATGCTGTTGAAGAGTGCTAGGCTTGGGATCTAAGAGACATTGTATAGTGATAGGTAGAAGTAGAAGTGACTTGGACTGAAAAACCCTGGATTTCATTCCTTACTAATTTATCAACAGAATGACTTTGAGCTTAATTTATCTGAGCCTCAATTTTCATTTCTATAAAATTGGTATGATTATACTTGCATTGCCTAGCCTTACCCCTCACAAAGGTTCTACTCCATTGCCTCATCAGTACATGAAGGTTACCTGAGATTCTTAGAGTACAGGTTTTGACAGTTTTTATCAAACTGGAAGTGCTTCAACAATGGTTCCAGGAACAGATTCTGCCTGTTATTCAAGGACCAGTCTCAGCAAGAACAGAGACTTTATCACTAGAAAAATGCTATTAAGTAATGAATTCTTTAGTTATAATAACATATGAAACATCAATGTATTATGAATGAAACTAATAATTTTAAGAACCACCCTTTAACCTTATTTCTTTTTTTTCTGGTAGCCTGTATTTTGTTTTAAAAAATTACAGGTTAAAACAATTTTTAACTTTCAATGTTTAAAAATTTGAGTTTCGATTTTTCCCACCTTCTCTCCCCTCACATCTCCCTGAGATGACAAGCAATTAAGTATTTTTATATATGTGCAATCATGCAAAACATATTTCCATATTAACTATGTTACAAAAGAAAATAGACAAAAACAGAAGAAAAAATAAAGTAATAAAAATATGCTTTGATTTGCATTCAGACTCTATTGGTTCTTTCTCTGTAGGTAGAAGCATATTTTATAAGTCCTTCAGAATTGTCTTGGATAATTGTATTGCTGAAAATAGCCATATCATTCACATTTGATCATCTTCTAAGATCATGAAATCTGTTTTCCTGGTTTTGTTCATTTCATTTCATTTCTTTTTTTGGTTTATTTTATCTATCTATCTATCTATCTATCTATCTATCTATCTATCTATCTATTTATTTGGTTTTGGTTTTTGCAAGTCAATGGAGTTAATTGACTTGCCCAAGGTCATGCAGTTAGGCAATTATTAAGTGTCTGAGATCACATTTGAACATAGGCCCTCCTGTCTCCAGGACCAGTGCTCTTTTTACTGCACCACCTAGTTGCCCTGGTTTTGCTCATGTCACTTTACATCAGTTCATGCATATCTGTCCAAGTGTTTCTGAAATCGTTTTGCTCATCATTCCTTATAGCACAGTAGTATTTCATTACAATCATATGCCACAACTTGCTCAGTTATTCCCCAAACTGATAGGTATCCCTTCTTTTTCCAATTCTTTGGCACCACAGAAAAGAGTTGCTATAAATATTTTTGTACAAATTGGCCCTTTTACTTTCTCTTTGATCTCTTTGGAATGCCAACCTACTAGTGCTGTTGCTAGTTAAAGGATATGCATAGTATTATAACCTTTTGGGTATAATTTTAAATTGTTTTCTAAAATAATTAGATCAGCTCACAAGTTCACCAGCACTGAAGTAGTATCCTATTTTCCCCCCACAATTTCTCGATTTTGCTCTCATTTTCCTTTTTTTGTCATATTAACCAATCTGATATATATGAAGTATTACTTCAGATTTGTTTTAATTTGCATTTCTCTAATAAGTGGTGATTTAGATCATTGTTTTACATTTAAATATATAGTTTTGATTTCTTCTTCTGAAAACTGCCACTTCATATTCTTTGTCCGTTTATCAATTGGGAAGTTACTGGTATTCTTATAAATTTGACTAGGTTTCCTATATATTTAATAAATGATGCCTTTATCAGTTAAACTTGCTTTAAACATTTTTCTCCCAGTTTTCTGATTTCCTTCTATTATTGATTTTGTTTGTGCAACCCCTTTTAAATTTATTATTATTCATTTTACACCTTGTAATACTTTCTATTTCTTGATTGGTCATTACCTCTTCCATTTCCCATAGATACTCCCTGAACCCCTAATTTGTTTATGATAGCACCCATTATGTCCAACTCATATAGCCATTTTGACCTTGGTGTATGGTGTGATATGTGGGTCTTTCTTACTTTCTGCCAAACTGCTTTCCAGTTTTCCCAGCATTTTTTCAATACTGAGATTTTTTCCCAAAAGCTTGGATTTTGGGGCTTATCAAACACTAGATTACTATAATCTCTTCCTAATCTATATTAGGTATCTAATTTATTCCTCTGATCACTATTGTATTTCTTAGCCAATACCAGACAGTTTTTGATGATTATCAGTTTGTAATATAATTTGAGATCTAGTACAACTAGAATACTTTCTTTCAGATGTTTTCATTGATTCCCTTGATGTTCTTGACCTTTACTACCATTTCATCAAAAGTAATGGTTACTGACAAAAAGGGAGGTAGGTGTGTTAATAATCACAGATTTCTGTAGAAAAAGAGATATCCTAAGTTTCAGACTGAATGCAATTCACATTTAGAAGAATTTGATCAAGTCACTTAATGTTTCAGTTCCCCAGGTAACTTTCTAAGTTGGTAAAACAGGTAAAACAGTGGCCTAGATAAGTTTTAGAAGGAGTTTCCTCATTGGAAGTATCCTTCACCAATGAAATAAAATGTCTTAACTTGAAAAACATTCTTGAAATCATTATTTTTATTTAAAATGTGAGATCATAACTCCAAAAGTCATCAGGAACAGAAGTAAATATTTTCATTCTTACTATAAATGAAACCAGAAGAGAGAAAGAAAAAATATGACAATTCAAAGGTAATTTTTGAAAGGATAGACATCATAGTCAAGTAGAGTTATTTTCCTTGTTTTGTACAGAGGTAAAAAGAAAAAAATATTTTTCAAAAAGCATGCAATTATCTCAACTTTTAGTGTTCCTGTTGAGGATAGATAGAAGGGGGCAGAGCCAAGATGGTGACAAGAGAGGATCATTTCTTAGGCACTCTCCCATAAAACTCATAAGCTAAGGACTCTAACTAAACTTTTGAGAGACAGAACCCACAGGGGCAGTTCTCCTACTCAAGGTAACCTGAAAAGAGCAGGAAAGCTTTGCTCCCTGGGGTTGGAGGGGCAGCCCACCAGAGGGGTGGCCTGCTAAAGCAAAAGAACTTCAGCCTCCTGGAGGCAGCCCCAGGGCACTGGGAGCTGAAGCTCACAGCAGCAGGGGAGTTTCCTGACATGAACCCTGGGGAGCACTGGACACAACTTGGGGGAACAGCGGAGAACCTCTGCCAGAGTGAGCACATGAAGCCTAGCCCTTAAGGCACACAGCGAGCAGGGTGGCTACTGCAGCCTAGATCCAGGAACAGGAAGCAGAAGCCATTAAGTAGGAGCCCCCAGGGCATTAGCCCATTGAACCTAGGGAGGGAGCGAGAGAGAGACTGCCAAGCTCTGTCCTCTGTCCCTGGAACAGGACACTGGGGTTCTGACCACATTCATATCCTGATCCCAGTCTAGGCCCCCCAATAGAACAGCAGCCCCCCCACCTCAGTCTTGTGGGGGGGGGCACTTATGGTCATTCACAGCCCAGGAGGGAGGACAGAGCCTCATACACTGAGACCCTTGTGGGAGTGTTCCAAAAGCTCAGGAAGTACCCCCCAAAACCAGGCTTAGGTTGGGGAAAATGAGTAAACAGAGAAAAAAGAGGAATACCATAGAGAAATACTAGGCCTGTGAGCCCAAGAAAGATCAAAACACTCAGTCTGAAGAGGAGGAAGCACAAGCTCCTGCATCTAAAGACTCCAAGAAAAACAGAAATTGGGCTCAGGCCATGACAGAGCTCAAACAAGACTTTGAAAATCAAATGATGGAGTTAGAAGAAAAACTGGAAAAAGAAATGAGAGAGATGCAGGAAAAACATGAAAATAAAGTCAGCTGCTTAGTCAAGTAAATACCAAAAAAATGCTGAAGATAATAGCATGCTAAAAACCAGCTTAGGTCAAATGGATAAAACAGTTCAAAAAGCTATTGAGGAGAAGAATGCTTAAAAAGAGATAAGAAAGCTCTCTCAGGAAAACAAATCCTTCAGACAAAGAATAGAACTCAGGGAGATTGCTGAATTTCTGAGAAATCAGGACTCAATACTTCAAAACCAAAAGAATGAAAAATTAGAAGAAAATGTGAAACATCTCATCGAAAAAAACAACTGATATGGAAATCAGATTTAGGAAAGATAATTTAAAAATTATTGGAATACCTGAAAGTCATGATCAGGAAAAGAGCCTTGACATCATTTTCAAAGAATTACTACAGGAAAAATTGCCCTGATATCCTAGAAGCAGAGGGCAAAATAGAAATGGAGAGAATCCACAGATTCCCCAGAGAAAGAGATCCCCAAAACACCAACCCCCAGGAATATTATAGTTGAGTTCCAGAACTCCCAAGTGAAAGAGAAAATATTACAAGCAGCCAGAAGGACACAAGGACATATATTGTGGAGCTGCAATCAGGATTTCACAGGACTTAGCAGCAACTACATTAAAATCTCATAGGGCTTGGAATATAATACACCAGAAGGCAAAAGAGCTTAGAATGCAACCAAGAATCAACTACCCAGCAAAACTGAATGTCCTTTTCCAGGGAAAAAGATAGATTTTCAATGAACCAGGAAAATTTCAAATATTCCTGTTGGAATGGCCAGAGCTGAACAGAAGGTTTGATCTTCAAATACAGGACTCAGGTGAAGCATAGAGATTGGAGGAGAAAGGGAAAATATGAGGGACTTAATGATGATGAACTACATGTATTCCTGTATAGAAAAATGACACTGATAATACTCATATGAACCTTCTCAATTAATACAGCAGGTAAAAGGAGCTTTTAAAGATGAAGCACAGGAGAAAGCTGAATTTAAATATAAAATATGATGTAAAAAATGGAGTCAATAGAAAAAAGGGAAATGTAATGGGAGAAATTAAAAGGAGAGGGGGAATAGGCCAAGATATTTAATATAATAAGATTTTTCTTTATTACAATGAGCTATTGCAATGATATGGAAGGGGGGAAGGCAAGAGGGAATGAGGGAATCTTTGCTCTCATCAGACATGGCTAGGAGAAGGAACAGCATATATACTCAATGGGGTATAGACATCTGGAGTAAGAAGGAGCGAGACAGGTGGGACGGGGGAAGGGGTGGGGATGTGAATGATGGAGGAGAGGATGGACCATGGGAGGAGAGTAGTCAGATATAATACATTTTCTTTTTTACTTCTTGCAAGGGGCTGGGATTGGATAGCCTGTCCGGGACCATAGGGCCAGGTGGATGCTGGGCCTAAGGGGTGGTATGGGGGTTCGGGGCCTCTTGGCCCCATGGCCAGGGATCTTTCTGCTGCGCCACTCAGCTACCCTACAGCAGAGTCAGAGTGAAAGGACAGGGAAAATATAGTATATGGTAGTGGAGAAATATGAAAGGAGGGAGTTGTGATCAGCAATGGAAATGGTGGAAAAATATGGAAGTAACTTTTGTGATGGACTTATCATACACAACAGAGTAGGTGGTGTTGGATCATAGACTGAAGCTCATTTATTATTATTATTATTTTTTGGGGGGGTGCAGGGCAGATGGGGCTGGGTGGCCTGACTGCGGCTGCATAGCAGGTTGATCATTGGGTGTCTGAGGCCGGATTTGGACCCGGGTGCTCCTTGCTCAAGGGCTTGTGCTCTGTCTGCCACCTGACCGCCCCTACTATTATTACTATTTTATTTTCTTTTGGGTCTTTTTTCCTTTTTTTTTTTTGGTTTTTGCAGGGCAGTGGAGTTGGGGTGGCTTGAATGTCACACAGCTGGGTAATTATTAGGTGTATGGGGCCAGATTTGGGCTTAGGGGCTCCTGGCTCCAGGGCTGGTGTTCCATCCACTGTGCCACCTGGTCATACCTACAATTATTACTATCATTATTTTTTTAATTTTAATTTTAATTTTTTTCTCTCCCCTTTACTTTATCGCTCAAGCGAGTCTATATTTTTTGGGGGGAGGGTGTATATTGTTTACTCTTAAACAAGAATATTTTATTAATGTATAAAAATTATTTGTACAAAATTAGAATAAATAAATATTAAATTAAAAAAAAAAGAATCCTCCTGGTAAAGATGATCAGACTCTAAATTAAAACAGAAATAGGACCTGGTGAGTGATGTTTTGATGGAGCTGAATGTTTAAAAAAAACAAAATTTAAACATTTTTGAGGAACAAATTGCTTTAGTCAGGAAAGACAAAAAAAGCTCATTTTAGTTAATTCATGTGTTTTTTAAAATTATTTCAGTTATATAATTCATAACACTGTAGAAATCTTTGGTGGTAACCTGTGGATTAAGTTCCCTGAAAATTTTTTTGTTATATGCAACCAATAAAATATGGTCAAGTAAAAAAATGGAATCGATAGAAGATGCAAGTGATAGAGGGCTGACATAGAGTAAGGAAGATCTAATTTCACATTTATCCTCATTTATTTACTAGATATGTGACTCTGGGGAATCACTTAACTTTTCCATTCTTCATCTTCCTTGACTGTGAAATGGAAATAATATCATCACTTACTTCAGGGTTGTTGTGAGGATAAAAAGGGTTAATATTTGTAAAATATTTTTTAAACTTCAAAGTGCAATATAAATCCTAGCTATTATTATTATCATTATCATTATAAGGTAAAAGATCAACATAAAGAAAAATACAATTTAGGCATCAACATTTATTTAAGAAGATGTTGAGTTAAAGAAAAATCTATAAAACCTGATTAGATTCTCAGACCAAGCAAACATTTTCTTTGAAAAAATCAGACTCTCAATTAATTAGATAAAATTAGAATAAAGAATAGCAAATCCTATGTATAATTATAACCCATTCTATTTAGACAAACTATCGATAATGAAAAATGGAAATGGTTAATGACAATAACATTGACTTTAATTATTACCATTTTCTAGAGAAGTTTAATTAATGTAAAGAAGTGACTGTGACATGGCCAAAAGTCCAAGGAACTACCTCATCTAACAACCATTTTATTGCTTTGCTACCCAATAAATAATAAACATTTCTTAAGTGCCTTCTATATGTAAAGTGTTATGCTAAGTGTTTAGGATACAAGTAAGAAAAAGAAAGAAAATTCCTTTCCTCAAGCATTTTGCTGTCTAATGAGGGAAGAAAATACACAAAGGGAAGCTAAAAAGTGTGACTAGATTTGCCAGAGGGTGCCCTGCATAGGGGCATAATGTTGGTGGAATTTGTAACCAGAGTAGCTGGTAAAAAATGAAGAATGTTGGAAGGGAGGGAGGGAGGGAGACTTTTGAGAGGAGTTTTCTGCTTCTTTGGTCCTTCAATCAGAGTGGAGAGGTAACTGATGGTACTGAGGAAGTGATGAATAACAAAGTTGATGCAAACTCTATGATGATGAAATTTGAGTTCATTCTTGTGGAAGCATGTATAGGAGTGGAAATCAAGCAGAGTAGTCAGTGGGAAAATGCCAGTTATGGAAGCCTACAATAATACTGATTTAGTGTACTAGTTTATTTGTATAATATCCACAAAGAGAATGGCATAAGGATTTGAGTATTTCCTTCATAAAACATATTGAGAGAAATAAAGAGGAAAAAAATATCTCCAGAAATCTTGGTTTGAGACCTAGCTAAGTTAACCATTCCAAGGCCATTTGATTAGTTAGTCTAGGGGAATGAATGAAAGTGAAATGAGTTCTGGAGAATGTGTGGTCATGGTGACTCACCAATGTATAGATAGGGTCTAATGGGGGAAAATAACATCTAGTTTCCAATCCTTCTAGTCCTATTTTCAGTACAGGCCTTGAAGCTATCATCCAGTGAAGCAATTTTCAGGGCCAGCTGTTCTTATCAACTGCCAAGCAAATTCCACCCACGGGGTAAATAATCTAACTTATCTGAAAGAGAGACAGGAGGTAGCAGGTACTAGGAAAATCAAGACACCATTATTTCTGCTCAGACCATAAAGAAAACACTCCAAGATCTTGGACCCCAAATCACTGGGAATAGCTTGCTCCCAAATTAAGTGACCTCAGTCAATATTCTGTGAAACTTCCCTTAGGGAGAAGTAGCCCTGACACCTGCTCCTATAGGTGCTACAGCCAAAGCTACTGAAATCCAGAAAAGAAAGTTCTTGCTTCCAAAAGTCCATTAAACTATTAAATACTTCACAGCAGAAACTGATAAAAAAAATTTTCCAGTGGAAATGATATCTAAGAAGAGATATTAATATTTTCTTTGTCTCTGTATATTAATAATGATGGAACTTTTCCATCTTACTGGCAGGCTTCCATATGTCTCAATAGAAAGCAAGATCCTTGAGAGTAGGGACTTTTTTCCTTTTCTATTTATATCCTCATTGCTTAGTATAGTGCTTTGTGATTCTCATTTCTCTATCATTCTAACTATTGGTGCTTGTGACTGACTTGTACCTGGCTCCAATCACAAATTGCCTATTTGTAAAAAACCTATTTACTATTCGACTGGCTACATATATTGGGCATTCTTAGGTAAGATTTTAAGCACAACAGGTTTTCCCCTAAATTTTTTTTCCTGAGTTTTCCTCCCTGTTCTTTTCTCCACATGATATTTTCTTCCATGTTCAAGTGATTCTGATTTGTAATTACTATCTTCTCACCAAAGTATTTGAATACTTTTATCAGAAACTAAACTATAAACTGCTAGTTTATAAGGCAGCAATTACTGTGTGTGGGGGGGGGCAGTTGTCAATCTTAGCTCTAGTATATCAGAAGATTTTTTTGTCAAAATTAAATTTACTCTTATTTAAAAAAAACATTTTTTCCGAATTAGCAAACATTTGTTTTCTTTTCTCCAGCCACAATTAAGAAAATTTAAAATACAACACTACTGAATAACAAATATAGACAGCCAACAAAAAAAATTCTGAATTTTCCATGTCCAAAATTATCTCATTTGGGTCTTAACTCTATCATTTTTCTTGATCTCCTGTTTCCTTTGGGAAGTACACCAGTCTCTTGCCTTTGGGATAAGGGAAGAAGACACCATTCCATCTTACTAAGTCTCCTGTCTACCACTGGAAAAGAAATACTATTCCTTTGCATCAGATTTCTCCCTTCTGGGGTAGAGGAGAAAGATCATTTCATTGCATTTCCTACCTGATCTTCTACCTTGAAGAAAGGGGGAAAACTCCATTCTTTTGTTCCTGGCATTTCACCCAAATTGCTTAAGAATCTTAAAGGATTCCACCCTGAGACCAAATACCTTTGATAACCTACCTCAAAGCTTAACAAATTCCAAGTTCATTTTCACTTTATTTAGTATTTTGAAACCCCAGCTGTCATCATTCAAACCTTGCTCTTGTGCTTCTACTAGTCAATCTTTTATTCCCATCCCCTCATCCCAATTCCTTCAATATATCACCCTAAATCTATCCACTTTTTTTACTACACCTCTGGAATTTTTGCTCTATGGGCAACAAATTTTCTTTCATATTTTCCTTTTCGAGTCCTTCCATCTTTTGGGTCTCATTGAGATCTGGATCCCTTCTGATGTCAACTTCCTTTGCTACCTTTTCCAGCTGAAATTTGACTTATTCCTTCCACTCACTGGTTGAGGAGGGGGATGGTTCATTCAATCCACATCGACTACCCAGTCAAAATTCTGGTAGTTGTTTTCTACCTAGAACACACACCTTCTTACCAGAATTCAGTGCCTGCTTCACATCCTCTCTCTCTCTCTCTCTCTCTCTCTCCTCCTCAATTCTTGCCTTCATTCTTGGAGACATACACACACATACCTATATATAAGTTTCACATAACCTACTCTTTCACTCCACCTCTCACACAGATTTGGGCATACCCTTAATCTTGCTGATCAGACAAATATACTAGTTCCATTTTAGTGAACTCTGAAATCCCTAACCTGAAAATAATCTATTATTATTCTACCTCTTACTCTAGCGTGTTACCTTAAATTCTGTTCTACAATCTCACAGTGACCTCCATTACTCCAAAGTCTCAGGTCTTTCCCAGGCTATTACCCTTGCCCTGATTACATTTTCTTCTTTGACCCATCTTGATTCCTTTGTGAACAAGTTCAATTCTACACCATCTTCTTCCTTCTTAACTCTCTTGTTTCTTTTCTTAATGCTGACCTTGTCCTGACAAACTCTAAACTTCAATCATTTGTCCTTACTCATATACATGTGAAGTTGAAAGAAGCTGAAGAAAATCTTGCAATTGTTCTGATTGGATTGACTTACCAATTTGTTATGTAACTTCACCTGGTCCTTCTCTGTCTCTATCTTCTCCATACTTCTTTCATAAGCAGACATGACTCTTCTTAGCAAGACAACTCCTTTCCCCATATAAATTATCCTGCAAATTTCCTCTATCGTCTTAATCCTCTTTCTTCAATCTCTGTCTATTGGACACTTCCCCACTACCTTCACACTCTATCATGTCTCCCATAATCTTATTATTTTTAGACTTTTGCAAGGCAATGGGGTTAAGTGGCTTGCCCAAGGCCACACAGCTAGGTAATTATTAAGTGTCTGAGGCCAGATTTAAACTCTGGTACTCCTGACTCCAGGGCCAGTGCTCTATTCACTGTGCTACTTAGCTGCACCTGTCTCCCCTAATCTTAAAAAAAATCCTTCCATTTCTGCTAATTACTGTCCCAAATCTTTTCTTCCTTTCCCTTTGTGGCTAAACTCTTTGAAAAAGTCTTCTATAATAAGTTTAAATTTCCTTTCAGCTCATTCTTTTTTAGATTCATCTACTGTCTGGCTTTAGATCTCTTTATTCAACCAAAACAGCTCTACCTATAGTTGCCAATCATCTTTTAATGACAAATTTAATGGCAATCCTCATCCTTCTTGATCTCACTGTAGCTTCTGACAATGTTGATCACACTACTTTCTTTGATATCTTCTCTTAAGGTTTCCATAATACTATTCTCTATACAGATTCTACTACCTATCTAACCAATCCTCACTTTTTTTGTTGGATCTTCATTCAAGTCATACTTCTTAAACATGGATATCCTCCAAGGATAAGTCCTTTGAACTCTTTTTCTATTTGTCTTACTACTATTTCACTTGGTGATCTCAGAAGCTCCCATGGTTTCAGTCATCATCTCTTTGCTGATGATTCTCAGATCAACTTTTTAGTTCTAAACTTAAAGACTTCCCTTGTCAATTGCTATTAGGCATCTAAACAAACTGAATGTCTTTTAGACATTTTAAATTCAACATATTCAAAACTGAACTCATTATTTTTCTCTCCCAACCTTTCTCCTTTCTAAGCTTTCCTATTACTGTCAAGGGTACCACCATCCTTCCAGTTTCTTATTCTCCCAATGTAGGGCTCTTGACTCATTCTCATCCTGCATGTCTCATTAATCATCAGATCTTTTTAAATTTTTGCCTTTGTCTTTGATAAATGCCTCTTTCAATCCTCTGACACTATCACCTCTCTGGAATAAGGTCCTCAGCATCTCACACTTGGGATATTTTATCTCCCTACTTCAAGTCTTTCCCCATCCCTGGCTATCCTCCACTAAACTTTCAAATTAATCTTCCTTAAGAGCATATCCAACTGTATCATTCCTCTATTCAATAAACCCTAGTGACTTCCTATCACCTCCAGGATCAAATATAAAATCCTCTGTTCTTCATTAAATAACCTTCACACCATGGCTCACCTTCTATCTCTCAATCTTCTTCCACCTTACTTCCTCCACCACATACTGTATGTCTCTTTGCTGGTCCTTGAACAAGACATTTCATCTCCACATTCTAGGCATTTTCACTAGCTTCTTCTCATGTATATAATAATCTTCTTCCTTATTTCCATCTCTTGCCTTCTCTTCAATTCTTTAAGCTTTTGATAAAATCTTCATTTCTACAAGAAAGCTTTTCTGATACTCCTTAATGCTATTGTCAATTTTTATTGATTATTTTCAATTGATATGGTTGTTCATAGCTCATAGTTGTTTTCTATGTTGTCTCCTTCTTTAGATTTTAGATCCATTGAAAATAGGGCTTGCTTTTTACTTTTTTTGTTCCCCTAATGCTTAACATGGTTCCTTTGGTAATAGGTCAAACAAATGATCCTTCTGTCTTAATTTATCTCCTTCTGATTCTGCAGATTCCACCTCCTCTTCTTAGGTACCACTCTCCTATATATAGTTTCCTCTTTTGGAAAGAAAGTTCCTCAAAGTTAGAGATTGTCTCATTTTTTTTTGTTTGAATTCTCAGTGCCTTTCATAGGGCCTAGCACCTAGTAGGTAAAATGCTGAGAAGACAGTAGAGTTGACCTGGGGAAGAAGGATTTCCTGCTGTGAGTTCAAGCTATAGGGATGATGGAACAAGAACCAGAATGACAAGATCATAGGACAAAGTTATAGTGAGCATATGTCAGAGATCAGTCATAAGGCTACAGTGGGTGATTTTGGAACTTTATCAAGGTTAGAGATAACACTTGGTTTCTCAGATGTGAAATATGCACCAAAAATTATGCTATCAAGTGTAAGCTTTTGAAGGACCAACCCAAAAAGCACTGCCTCACAGAAAAGACTTTAACTGGGCTCTTTTCAACTAGATTCAGAGCCATCACAATATCCTTCAAGGAAAGAAAAGTAGCATTGTACAGCTCAGGTTGTTGCCTCTCATTCCTGTGACATAACATGATTATCTCTTTCTTAAAGGTTGGTTGCTACTGGCAACATGCTGAAACCTGTTCATACCTACTAAACACCTTAATCTTTTGAGTTATTTGTAATTTTATATTTTCTGAAGTAATCTCATATGGCTTACAATCAACAGTATTAGGAGAATATCATTGTTAAAGAGAGGAGGAATTTCACTTCTGGGAATAGATTAATATTTCTTTTCTCTATAACATTTGTCCAAGATATAAATAATTTAATACACTGTTTAGATAGTTGCATTTGACGCACAGGGCAATAAACATTTTTCTTCCACTCTGTTTTTCATGTATAAATAGATAAATTTCTTTTAGATTACTATTGATCTCATTGTTAATGTTTTGTAGTATTCTGAGGATAGCTTTAATTGGTGTCATGTCATACATGAATAGAAACATTTCGAGAACCCTATCATCATAATTTTCCACCTTACAAAAGACATCTTCTGGGCCATCAAATCAGTACTTTGACAAACATATTATTATACACCTTGCTAGTTCTTAATACATAATGTATCACTGGGGGAAAGATTTTTTTCTATAATCTAGGGGCAGCTAGGTGACACAGTAGATAGAGCACCAGCCCTGGAGTCAGAAGGACCTGAGTTCAAATCCAACATCAGACACTCAATAATTACCTAGCAATGTGAGTAAGGGCAAGTTGCCTAACCCCATTGCTTTGCAAAAGCAAAACCAAAACAAAATGATTTCTACTACTCAGTATCATATGCATTGTGATGGACATATAAGAGATATATTATCTCAATAATCTATTTGTAGTTGAGTTTTATTCTAATTCTTTTATTCTGATACTTTCCCCAAAATCACTAAGCAATAAACAGTAGGATCTTATGTTCTCTCAGTCAATCTTATGTTTTTAAAAACATGTTTTGCTAAAAGAATCACCTACAAAAGTTACCTGTTTTCATCAAGAAAGCCTTATACATAGACCAGTTTTGTAAAAATTTTAGAGAAATGGAAAAAAAAAACAGGAATCTGAGTTGGAGGTTTTTGCTGTCTTCTTGATCATTATTTTTAGGGTTGTTTTTTAAAACACCATTTGTAACATTTTCCCCACTCTTTTTATTTCTTTGGACAGTCTCTTTTCTTTGGATACCTTAAAAAATTGGTCTCTAAATGTTTGAAATTATGTTGTCTCTGGCCTGGATTTCTTCCTTTCAGTTTGCAAGATCTTTTCTACTAGCTCTTGTATTCCACCCATATGGCATCTGAGAACTAAGAATCACTTGCATATCATGATAAGGTATTAGAGTAGGATTTTAGTTATAGAAGATTAGCCATATAATACAAAGTAAACTACATTCCCAACACTGATTCCTGATCCTTCCTTACATATTTATAATGCTCCTAGCATTCAGGACACCTCCAACCTGCTTACTAGAATTGAACGAGGATTTACTACTGTGCAGTTGGTGAGAAGGAAACCAAAAGATGCCCGGGGAGTTATGAGATTTCAATGTGATGATTTATTCACTGATCCAGAAAAGTCCTACTGAATGAGGCCAGCCCCTCTACCCAGAGAATGACAGATGCCTGTAGGGTTCCCACCAGAGGTAGTTTAATTGGTTTTTATGCTAATTCACCCTTCTTTTTTTGAGTTATGGAAATTCACAGGAGTAGTCAGTCAGTGCTCATATTCTATGAAGCAGAAAAATAAGCTAGAATATACTCCAGAGGAAAAGTGCTTTGTAAATCCGATAAATCAATAACCAATGACTTCTGAAAGATCATGTCTTCTAGATATATAAAAGAGTTGATCTGATATGTTTCTGTAAATGAATACTTGAGAATATGGTTTCTTCCAAGAATTCTATTAGGCCGAAAAATGGACTTCTCAACAGTTTTTCCCAATATAGATTATATACAATGGAATAAAAGCAAAAGTAGCATTAATACAGGAGAAGAGATCTAGATCTGTAGTTAGGTTTTTGAATCCTAAATTATGCCCTTACTGAAATCACCATTCTTTCAGTTTTTAAAGCATTGTGCCATGCAATTTATCACTTTACATTTTTCCTATGTTATTTTATATTTGAGTCTAATGTCAACTAGATTTTAAGCCCCTCAAGGACAGAGATAATTTATTAAACTTCTCTCTCCCCTACAGGATTTAGTTTAGAATTTTGCATATTATAGGAACTTAGTAGATATTTAATGATTTATTGATCACAAGAATTTAAGTTATCACCATTACCAGAGTCTGATAACAAAAGTAAAGATAAAAATATGAGAACCTGTGGTCCAATTAATGTATTCGTTATCTGCTTTCATCTCCTTCTTTGAACACATTGTGAAAGTAGAATCCATTTATTCAAAGAAATGACTACAGTAATAATGAAATTTGAGTACCTTGATAGTCCAGTGGCAAAGATTTCTGGGGAGGTGAGACATTTTAGTGCTCCCCAGACCACTTTAGGCTGCATTTAATTTTTTTTAGTTAATAAATATTTGTTTTCTCTTTCATCTTCCTTACTACCAAATATTTTTAAAAATTGAAAAAAAAACTTAGCAGTGGATCACCTTCTGCTTGGAGCAATCTTAACCTCTCTTACTAGACAAGTTAGGCTAGCTTTTCTTTAAAAGATATTGAAACTTTTTTCAATATCTGATTGGCTAAGGAAACTAAAGACTCAGGATATTGATTTTACTTCCTCATCATCTGGATACTAAAATATTCTCTCCGATGCTTATATGGTGGGAAATAATAGGCAACTGAGGCAAGTGAGTTTTGCTCAGCTGAAGCCATTCAATGTATTCTCGGTTCCTATTCTTATTGAATATTCTTCTTTTATGTCTAGATAAATCTCTTTTTTGTTAACTATTGAATGATCCACAAGTGTCTTATTTGGTTTTAATATCAAACCTAAACTACCAAAGGCTTGGTACAGAGTACAGTCCCATGCTAGACTATTTTAAAATGGCCTTCCTTCCTTCCCTCCTTCCTCCCTCTATTTCTCTCTGTCTCTCTTTCTTTCTTTTTTTTTTTTTTTTTGAGTATATCATATATTTTTCTTGGTGGAGATGGTTACATGTTTCCATTATTGTTAAGCAGACATGCAGTGCTCTTTATCAGTCTCTCTCTATAGCATTATCACTTTGATTTTTTAAGGTTTTTGCAAGGCAAATGGGGTTAAGTGGCTTGCCCAAGGCCATACAGCTAGGTAATTATTAAGTGTCTGAAGTCGGATTTGAACTCAGGTACTCCTGACTCCAGGGTCGGTGCTCTATCCACTATGCCACCTAGCTGCCCTAGCATTAGCACTTTGACCTGCCCTTACCTCCTACCTATTTTTTCCTTCTTGAGAAAATTTTTCAGTGACATTGTCACTTCTGGATCTCTGCTTCTGTATTGCCTGCCCCTTCTCAGTAACCTTTTCTCCTTTCATTCTACCATTGTAATTTTTTGTATTTTTCTTTTCATATTTGATCACTGATTAGCTTATGCATCCAGGTACCTATGATTCAAAGAGTATATTTAATCACAGTTAGGGGTCAGATACTGTGGGGGAGCATTCCAGAAACTGATAGATGTGGGGCATTTGGAGCATTTAAGTCATCCAGATTTGGAGTAGTTTCCTTTCTGTCATCATTGTGCCTTAAGTGGTGATGGTGGTAGTAGAATCATCGCTGTTGGAATTAATTTGGGCAATGTTGTGTGACACTACAAGACTGCCCATAACAAAGGATCACAGAAGCAGGACTGGGAAGGACCTTCAATATTCTTATTTTGCATGAGAAAGCCAGGACATAGAAAGTTTTGATGATTTACCTAGGGTCACGAGTAGTAAGGGGCAGAGCTAGGATGGGAGCCCATGCTCTGGGACTACAGATTCAGTGCTTTTTGCATTACATCACATTGCCTGACCTTCTATGTTCTTTTCCCAGAACAGAATTTGCATCACTTTGTCCCTACAGCACAGCATCCCTAGTAATAATGACACTCTCACTGACTGCAGGTGACTGAGCATTTATAATGTCATCATTACTCTATGTATGTGTTTGTGTGTGTGTGTATATGTGTGTGTGTGTGTTCAAAGTGATTTTTCGTCTTTACTTCTTTAACATGAAAACATCAGATAAGCATATTTTAGTTTGGTCTTTGGGATGCATGATTCCCTCATCTCTTTCATCATTATGTTTGACTCATTTGCTTTTCAAATAATTTTCCTTTCATGGTTTCCCTGCCCCACTGTCCCTTTGTCCTTTCCTTCTTACCAGTGATCTCATCCCCAAATCTTAGTATCTGTCTCCTTGAACTGGACAACTCTAGTTAAATATTCCATTTAAGGGTTAGTGAAGAGGAGCTTAGACTAGAAGTGAATTCATCTGACTGAGTTCATGAGATCTCAATTACCTCATTTATAAAAAAGAAAGAATGATTTCTGTCTAAGAAAGATAGCATGGTAAAGAGCTGGGATCAGAGACAGGAAGACCAGAATTCAAGTTTTACCTTCTCTTTGTTCTTTCCCATTAAATAGTTCAATGTAATAGAAAATATGCTTTATTTGGAGTCAGAGAACTTCAATTCATATCTTCTATTAGCCACTGACTCCCTGTGTGACCTTCAGCAAGTCACTATCACTGAGCCTCAGCTTCCTCATCTCTGAATCATATTTCATGACCTCCAAAGCTATGACCCTATAAACTCACTTGCCTCTAGTCTTAGTCATAGACATGCATTACATGATAAATTACATGTACAGTGTCCTGGCACACTTGAGTCCATGTTTGAGCCAAGTTCCTTAAATTTTCATTAATTAAATGGTTAATTTGATAAATGGATCAATTAAAAAATATTAGTACATAATAATCTGTTGATATGTTGACCCAGTAAGAGGAATTTGCCTTCTAAATTATTTACTCCTCCTGTAATCAATAATGCTTTAATCAAAAGGAATGACTAATCATAGTTTATTGGGCATTATGTTAGCCAGTGGGAAAGATACTTTGTGGCATGTGAATCTTCTTGGTGCCCATCAAATCACACACTGGGTATAGACCTATTCATTTTGCCTCTGCACAGGGTCAACCCTAACCATATTGATCTCTCTTATGACTGTGCCATTAGTTTCACTTCCTTGGTCATACTCTTCACCCAATCTCTCTTAGACTATCTTTAATAAACTCTTAGTTGATCTATAATGTCCATGCCAGCTATAGAATCCTATAAATTAGTGAAAACCTGTCTTTTCCACAGGAACAATAATTTTTCCCATCTTAGTCCATTTTTGGAGATTTTTATCTTCTATTTCTTCCTTATTTTATTTCCATTTCTGCCATTCAAAAATGGCAAATATTTTTGCTTGTTGTACATTAGTGCAAATTGTCTGTTAGCAGAGCAACACCTTCTTCTGTCTGAGAACCATCCCCCAACATTATCCATAGATCATGGTCATAGACTTCCAACATGGATTTTGAGAGGTTTGAATTGTTTAGAATCCTAGGATTCCCCCCTCAGTTCCAACAATCTGTTCATAGAAGGAGATGAAAGCAGGTGTACAAGAAAGAATGCAATAATCAGATCTCAGGTCCCCAGTCTCCTCTCTCACAAATGGCAGCAGCTGGACTCCAATTAAACTCCATAGTTTAAATGAGGACATTGGCACTCAATTTTCCTAAATAAATCTACTTCTTTCAGAACATCAAGAGTTTTTCAAAAAATCAAATGGTCACTCTCTTGGGCATTTTTAAGTTAATGAAATTGTGTTTCTTTTAAATAACACATGGGTGGCCCATTTTTCTCTCTCTCTCTCTTTTTTTGGTTTTCATTGCTGATAGAATCATACAATGATAATAAACATCAAGTGTGTGAACTGGAAGGGCTCTTAGAGACTATCTGGGCCAATGCCTTCATTTTGCAGAGGAGAGAACTTATGGCCACAGTGGGGAAAAATATTTATTAACTCAAAGTCACATGATTAGTCAATGAAAGAACTGGGACTCCAACCCAGTCTCCTGAATCCTGGTTATCTTCTTTCCTCCACTAGACCCTGCTGTTTGGGATGTCTGAGGCAAAATGGGGCATCTGCACATTATTTCACAGTGCTTATTATCCTAATTATTTATCCAGAGTGACACTTTATTGAGAGAGTCCTGGGACATATGGCATTGACCTGGGCCACTGCCTGTTCATTCAGCCATATGCTTAAACTGACTCTTGCCCTCATTTGAAATCAATGTGTCCACCACTCTGCACTGGCAGCATTTGGAAACTAGTGCCTCTTATCTAGTAACATCAGACTCATTCAAATATAAATCATCAATACAGTAAGTAATTAAACAGATGACACCAATCACATCTCCAGCAGAGTGTTGCGCCTGGGACAAACCTGCAGGGATTGGGTTGACTCCCAATAGCAGCTGTTTTGCTTTGTATTATTTTAGCCTCAAAGTGATTTCTTTTTGTGGTTCCTGAGGGAGAGATAGATGAGGAACAAATGGTACAGAGCTGGACAGTATGGCAAAATAGTGAGTGTGTGACTATGATACAGTGGTAAAGAATATTTGTTAATATAAAATTCATCCTTAAATAAAATTATAATAATTGCACACAGATCTCTATAGAGTTCTTTAGGTTATAAAATGCTTTCATTAAATTCTAATCTTCACTGATCTTCAAAAAATATCTTTGGAGATAGAAAGGATAAGACAAGATATTTTGTTTTGTTTTGATCCAGGTCTATGATTTCATTGTTATAGAGAACCCTAGTGGTGCAGATCTGCAGTTGCTCTGTGACAATACTCTGGGTCAAGTTATCTTGGGCACTGAGTGTCTAAGTGTCTTGCCCAAGGTTACATGGCTAGAAGGTTTCAAAGATGAGATTTGAAGCAAGGTATTTCTGAGTTTGAAACTAGCTATATTCCATGCTGCCTCTCTTAGCCAGGTATTATTAATTCCCTTTTTATAGAAGAGATAACCAAAGCTTAGAGAAAACAAGTGGCTTGCCTATGCCATACAGAGATAGAGTCATGATTCAAATTTTAGTCTTTTGACATCACGACTAGTATTCTTTCTACTACACTGCTCTACTTCCCAATATGGCCAATATTTTCTGAAAATTTTTTTGACAGAGTTATAGCATGAGATCTTTGAGGGCAGGTGAAAGCAGTTGGCATTATTTAGCTAAGAGGATCAAAAGTTAACCAAAAAAATCTCTTTTAAGTCTTTAAAGGTTTGTAAGTATATATATATATATATATATATATATATATATACATACACACACATATATGTATATATATACACACACATATATGTATATATATATATATATATATATATATATATATATATATATATATATATATATATATATATACATACCTACAGACAGACAATATCTAGTTAGCCCTGTCACCTGGAAAATTGTGATGAAACGATAAATGAGAAAAAAGTCTTTGCTTGAGTCTTAGATGTGAATCTATCATGTTCTAATTAGTATTGTATAACAAAGAAAGGGAAACTCCTTGTAAGCAGAGATTGGTTCATTCTTTGTGCTTTCATTTTCAGTATTTAACACATAGTAGTTGCTTATTCAACATTTGCTGATTTATCGATCGATTCATACATTTATCCTATCTTCTCCTCCTATATTATAAGCTCCTTGAGGTCAGAGAATATCTCTTTTTTTATATGTATGTCATATCTAAATGTATATTGTATGAACTAACATAGACAATTAATCTTTTATTGCTTCCCAACATAGATCTACCTCTCCAGTGAAATTGGTCTCACTCTTCTTATACTTACAGTCTTATTCTCAGGATGCCATTACTCCCAACTAGAACATCCTCTTGCTTTGTGTCTACATCTCCAAATGCTACCCAACTTTTGAGGTCTTTTTTACTAACTCTTTTTATGAAAACTTCTCTCATTCTACAAAAGCACTTCTAATCTATTTCTTTCTGAAAATCATTTACCTTTTCCTCTAAGAATATGGATGCTATGCCATTTGGTGCATATATGTTTAGTACTGATATTACCTGTTTATGGTATCTTTTAGCAAGATGTAGTTTCTTTCTTTATCTCTTTCAAATCCGATCTGTTTTTGCTTTTGCTTTGCCTGAGATCAGGATTGCTGCCCCTGCTTTACAAAAGTACTTTTCTCCATATTCTTCTAAAACTTAGTATATTATATAGCACCTTATTCTTTCTTTCATTCATGAATAAATTCTTTCCCAAAATAGAAAGCAAGCTTCCTGAAGGTAAATGTTACATAATCTACCCTTTTATTTTCTTCTGTGTCTCATGCAGAATTGGGCAGAGAGTTGATGAAAGTACATGTTAAAATGAAGAATGTGTTTTAAAAATATTTTGAAAACTAAATTCCAAAATTCTATATGTTTTATTTTAAGCATTTATTATTCTGGGAGGTCCATGGACTTCTTTAGACTGCCAAAACAATCATGACACAAAAAGTTAAGAATTCCTACATTACAGAATAAATTAGAAATTGAACTTACTGTGTAATTGAGATTTCATGTATGAAAGCATAGACTGGGCTCTATAACATTTATATACTATTTATAAAATCATAGGAGGCCAGAATTATATGGAAATTTAGCATTTATCTAGTCTAACCCTTCCATTTTACAGGCAAGGAGAGTGAGGCTCCAAAAGTTTTTGAATAACTAATAAATGATTATTGAATAACCTGTTGTATGTCCAGCTCTATTCTCTATGTCTGATATGAAAAAAAGTAAGTGCCATCATCCCTCATTCCAAAAATTCCCAGTCTATCAGGAGAGACAAGACTAAGACTATATGAGACAATTAGGTTGTGGTATAGATTATAAATGCAGCTGGTATTCAGAGAAGAGATTATGATAGTCTTGAAGGCAATTTTCCTACATCTCTACTGGATTATTAGAAAAAATAACTTTCAACTACTACTTACTAGCTGTTCCATCACTTATATTTTTGTATCACATATGAAAACACTAAAAAAATCATCACTGATGTAATTTAAATATCACATGAGGAACAAATGGTACACACACATATATTGTCTCTCCAACTTGACTGTAAGTTACTTGAAGTATAGGAACCTTATACTAACTTGCCTTATACTAATCTTTATTTCTTAGATAATCTAAGCATAGTATGAACTCACTAAATCTTTCTTCATTAACCATAGCAATCCCTACTCCACTAGGAAGGAAATTGACATATAGTGAGTTTAAATGATTTGTCCATGGTCACACATTTAGTGCTCTTGCAAGCTTAAGTTCTCTCCACTACATGTTGCTGAACTAAAAGCATCTAAAGAAGTCTTGAAAAGGTTGTATCAGTGTGACTTCATCCTAGGAATCAGAACCTTTGCTAAACTCTTGGAGTTTATCTCTATCTATCTCAAAAAAATAAAGATCATAGGATAATATACTTAAAGCTGTAAACAACCTTAAAGGTCTAGTTCAAATCCCCCTCATTTTATAGATAAGAATACTGATGCCCAGGAAGGTTATGACTTGCCCAAGGTCTTAGAATAGTAGAGCTAGCACATAAAAGTTTCTGACTCTAAAACATTCTTTACTATAAACAACACTCAAGAAGCAATGAATAAACAACAGACAATGGTATACAGGCTCACATTTCTCACTTGGGACAATTGAATGAGACATGGAAGAGTTTGGATGTTTGCTGCATCTGGGCTCAGAGTCTGAGGTCCTGTCAATAACTGTCAAATGGGATGAGAATGTTACCTCTTCAGAGGAGAGAATGTTTTGTGGGCCAGAAACCACTCACTGAAGGCTGCTCTGAGTGAGATTTTTCATTGTCCAAATTCAGAGAAGGGTTTCTTCTCAGGGCTCCATCCTGAAAACAAGAGGGTGTAAATTATATATCATAAAAAGTCATAACATCATAGCTTTAGAGCTGGAAAGAAAGTTGTAGGTCACCATATACATATTCCCTTATCCAAGTTCTATAGATGGGGAAATGAAGACTGAAAGATGTTTAAAGGATTTGCATAAGATAACAGTTCTAATAAGTGACTGAGGCAGGATTCAAACTCAGGTCTTGTTTCAAATAAAAGTTCACTGACTATTTCTGCTTGAGTTTACCACTCTCTTTTTGGTCATCGAGAACCATTTAACCTCAAAACCCAAGTGTGTTCTCTTCCTCCCTCCACTTTCTCATACTTTCCTTTTGCAAAAAAGCTGCCTTTGAGTTCTGATCCCAGTCGAGTCTGCCCCAAGCACTGTATTGGGCAAGGAACTCAAAATGTTTACTGGAGTTGGAACTGCTATCACAAAGTGACTTGAGGAAGCTTCCATACTCTTTTTTTTTAGATTTTCTTTTTCAAGGCAATGGGGTTAAGTGGCTTGCCCAAGGCTACATGACCATATTTGAACTCAGGTACTCCTGACTCCAAGGCCAGTGCTTTATCCACTGTGCCACCTAGCCACCCTAGCTTCCAGATCTTTATGAGAAAGTAGCCTCCTTCCTTCTCCCAGCAGTAGAAAACACTTGGATTTGTCTATATAGAGTCAGGGTTGTCTATAGAGATAATATATTTTATATTATATATATTATATATTATAATATATTATTTATATTGTATCTATTATCTATTATATATAATAATATATTATATATATTATCCATATAGAGTCAGTCTTCACAAGTGTGTGTCATCTACTGTAACTTAAACTCATTGGTCTCATCTCTTATAGTCAAAATCAGATAGACACTAGTGACCTCCACTGCCTTCATTCTTTAAAATTTTACATTTGTCTCTCATTATTTTGACCTAAGAAGGTAACATTTGCCAGGGGACACAAAGTTCCAGCATTACAGACTTCCCAGATCCCCATATTTCCATAGTCTATACTTACTTTGTTGTTGCATGATTCTCTTAGGGGATAAATCCAAAATATTTCTTTATCACTCATTAATGCATTGGTTTGAAGCATCCACTGAGAGGTATGGTGAGGAGCAAACTTCATAAATCTTTAAAATAGACATGAAATAAAAGGAAAGGATTTGGCTTTTTCAAAATATAGGAGAAAAAAACTATTTTTCTCTACTAAAATATTTTTTCAAGTATCCTCAGACAAAAAGTTTATTTGTTGGATGAATTGTTCTTTAGTAAGTGAGCTAGTTCAGAGAGGTTCATATTGTGGATAAAGTATTGGACTTGGAATCAGGAAGAACTCAGTTCAAATCCTACCTCATATATTTCCTGAGTTGTATGATCCTGGCATGTTACTTAATCTCAGTCTCAATTTACTTTTCTGTAAAATGGGGATAATATCAGCACCTACTTGATAGGATTTTTTTGAAGATCAAATGAGATAACATTTGTAAAGTACTTTGCAAACATTAAAGTGCTATATAAATGTTAGCTATTGTTATGAACTAAACCTTTTAAAACATCCCACATCTATGATCTGACATTCAAAGTTTTTCCTTAATCTCTTATCTCATCTATATTTTCTTTCTAACTCATATATTTAAAGGCTCAGCTCATCTTACCTACTCTAAGAAACACAGCATAATGACTTTACCCTACATTTATCTCTTAGAATCATAGACCTTATGTTGAAAGGGAATTCAGAGACCATGTAGCCCAGAGATGTCAAATCTTTGGGGCAAGGTGGGGGGGACAACTCCTGAGTATAAACCAAACCAGATTGCATGCAATTTAACTAAATTGTAATTTAATTATATAGATAATGTTAATATATAGTTTGGGACAGATGATGCAGTAGATAGAGCACTGGCCTTTATATCAGGAGGATGGGAGTTTGAATTCAGCCTCAGCCACTTGCTACTTACTAGCTGTGTGAAGTTGGGCAAGACACTTAACCCTGACTGCCTTGCACCCAGGGACATCACCAGTCATTCTGATTCATATCTGGCCCCCAGACCCATATGGCTCTAGAGGAGAAAGTGAGACTGGTGACTTAGTACAGCACTCCCTCATTCAAATCCAATTCATGTGCTTGTCACAGTATCATCTCTCCTTGATGTCATAGTCTTCTTTGAGAATGAAGGACAATCATCATCATAATATTATGGTTTTCTAAGTGAATAATGTAGCCTGCAGGGATCCATGTGAATCCATATCTATATGGTTTACTAGTTTCTCCCTATTTCTATTTGAATTTGATCTCACTGATCTAGTCCAAACACCTAATTTCGTAAAGATGGAATCTGAAGTCTAGCAAAATTAAATGTACTGCCCTGGGTCACAGTAGTGTCAGAATAAGGATTTGCCAGAGCCAGTGTTCTTTCCACTCTCCTACACTTCTACCCCATATTCTACATTGTCATCTGGAACATAGAATCCATTCCTTGATTCTGTGCTCTCTCCTTTGGCTGTTTCCTGCGCATTTGTATTATCTTTCTAACTAGGTCATGACCACAGGCCTCCCTCGCTCACAGTAGGAGCTCAGTAAAGACTTTAGTTGAAATTAGCTTTATAAATTTGGAAACTGGTTCTGTTGAGTCAAGGCCCAGTAGAAGACTAGTGTATGTGTTAATGTTCAAAGTACATTTAATGTCTAATAAGAATTTTTCTGACACCTAAAAACTATAGTGTATATAGACAAGATTGTGGAGGAACCTTCATTTATTTAGCCTCTCTTGTAGGGAAAAAGCCACACCCACAATTTAAAAACATTTGGAGTTAAGTAAGAAAACACACCGATGGAAACATCTGAGGTTATTTCAGTAGAATAAGATCCTTCTTTTCTCTGTCGTTATACATTCATTCAGAAAGGGGACCATGTGAATCTACTGCTGGTGTGAAGGAGCAATTATCTGAGTTTGTTGTGCAAGGGGAACTTTGAAAGGGGGAATATTAGACAGCTCGACAGATGGTGTGGACAGGGGTGTGGAATATTGAATAGAAATGAAGCAAGAGTAGTTGCAATCCATCTCTTTCCCACCACCACCACTGAAGAAAAAAATATTTAGTCTATTCTCTTTACTTCATTCCCTCCTCTAAAAGAAAGAAAAATATGCAATTCAGAACCTGTGCTTAGTAGTCAAGCTTAAAACATTTTGAAGGGTCTTTGAGTAAACTTAGAGCATCTTGTTGGATGTGGACATGACTCCATGAGATAAAGGTGATCAATTCACTTCTCAGATAGAAAGTCTACTGTGTGCCTACTTGTTGAATAGTTGGACATTCCAATACTAAAAATATATACTAAATATCAACTGCATATCAAGTCTTATTCGGGGCAGCTAGATAGCACAGTGGGTAGAGCACTGGCCTTGATGTCAGGAGGACCTGAGTTCAAAACTGACCTTGGATATTTACTAGGTGGGTGACCTTAAACCCTGATTGCCTCACCCCCAGGGCCATCTCTAGTCATCCTGACTCTTATCTGATCATTGAATCCAGATGACTATGGAGAAGATACTGAGACTTTGCACAGAACCCCCTCACTCAAATCCAATTCAGGTGCTTATCATGGTCTCCTTTGAGGATGAAAGACAAACATAATCATCACTCATTGTATTGGAGGAATACAATAACAGTTCTTGTCTTCTCAAAGTTTTATCCTGATGAGGACACAAGACTGAACAGAAGACAAGTAGAAAATAATAAAACCCAGTAAAAGATCATGGGATAAATAACTCATATTCTAGTAGAACCTATCAAAGTATTTATGGGAACATCAGAGACAGCAAATAAGGGGGGCTCTGGCATGTGGAACCCAAATGAGGAGGAGTAAACAGCAGTAAGCAAAGGGTCTCTCCTGTTGGTTCAAGTTCTTATGTAATTGTAAGGAGGAAAACTAAATGACCAGATAGTCATCTGGTCAGTTTGAACAGGTAGACAAACAGAACAGAGAAGGTATGTGGTGTAACCAGATCTGGAGATCCAGTCTAAGGAAGGGAATTCAGGTTAGAATCAAACAAAGAAAAGATCCCAGATGCTGGAAGACCCCTTCTTCTGACAGCATCTCAGCTAGTCCCATTTTAAATGCCCTAGGCAACTATTCATCCCTGCTTTTAAAGGGATGGACTCTGCAAGCCCCTGTATTCATTTACTAGTCAAACAGCTATCTCTCATGCCTCCTGGAATATTTAACTACAAAAAGTTGGTTGTTGATGATAAAGATGAGGATCCATCATAATCTTTATAAATAAAGTTATATAAATGTGGGTTATCACAATGATGAATCCATTATGACTTGTAGAATATAAACTTCTTGAGAGGAGGAGCTATTATGTTTTCATTCCCAGAACCTAGCACAGTGTCTGACATATAATTAACTGCTTAACATCTTTATCCATGAATCTGAGTACCTGAAAGTATATGCCACTTGTAAGCTTCTGCCAGATGTGGCAAACTCATTCAGTGCAGGAATTGGAGCTTTAAAATGAACTCTGCCCTATAGGACCAACCATTGCTAGGTACTTCAGCAGAAACAGGAAAATAAGCTTCTATTTGTGGGCAGATTTCTTATAAGGCTCAAAGCCGCCATCTCTACCCTTCATTCTCATTCTGTAGACTGAGAAGATGCTGACTTTTGTAGTGAGCTAAATTCAACTCCAACTATCTATCCACTATCCAATCATGCCTGAGCATCTGCTATGAGCATCTTCCCTAGCAAGGCCAAAGGTTCTCAGTCCTGGTATCAAATAAAGCTTCAATATTTGTATTCAGGAAGGGCCAGAACCATGGAATCAGCCATACAGACCTGGAGTCAGGTTTAGGGATAAAGGATGCTGCTGCACCATAGGCAGAAGACAGAACTTGGATCAGGAGGCATCTCTTCCTTTATGGATAAATCTCCTATGTTACAGATCACACACCTGGGTAGGCGGGACTCCTTTCCTTTGGAATAGAAGCCAGGTAGCATGTGAACTTCTCCAGAGGAGAACTTAGACTTAATCTCTTTCTGTTTTTTTGAGTAGTTATTAAGGACAATTCTATGCTACTATCATGGGTGAGGGTTTTTTTTTTTAAATGATCTAACATCATCTTCGTAGAAAAGAGATGAATTTAGTATGGAAACAGGTGTTCTGCCTATATTCTTTTTAACTTTCTGAACTGGGGTTTTCTCCACTATTTAGGTCCACAGCAAATCTTGAACTATTATTTTAGGGAGAGGAGAGAACTGATGGAAGTGAGGACAATTTTTTGCGTTACATTTCTTTCTGGAAGGAGAGAAATGTGGATGTTTTAAATGGGAAGCAGATGGTCCTTTGGCCTGATAGCCTGCCTACGAAGGCAGCTGTAACCCTAAGGAGTCCTGTGGATTAGTCTGCCCCTTTGGAATGCACACAAGGGAGATGGTTCTGTGTCCCTGGCCCTGCTGAAGAGGTGATTCTTGTCTCCAGCCCAGAACTTGCAGACAAAGCAGTTGTTCTTTTCATTTTTGCAGAATCTCAGCACCATGAAGACGTCTGGGGCTCCAGTCTCAGTGTGAGCTTCAGGAACCAGACACTCAGCAGCAGCTGTGTTGCTATGGGATGTGACAGTAAATATCTCAATTATTTGAGTGTTTTCTGGTCTTCAATTTAAGAAGTCATTTGCAAGATAGTGCAAACTAAAAGGAACAGTCATTAAACTCAGAAAAAAAACAGACTTCTTTTTCTTTTCTTAATTAAATGAGAAAAAGAAACAAAACCTTCCTTTGGTAAACCTTAAAGTTCTGAGCCAAAAGACACATGAGGGAGGCAATTCAAATGGATGACTTGTGACTTGTTGTTCCATACCCCTCTATGGGTAGCACTTCTCTTGGATGCTGTAATACAAGCTTTCTACCTTGGTTATCAAACCAGGGCATGGAGAGATGAGAGTGAGAACCATTAGGTAAGGCAGGGGTGGGGGCAAGGTGCTATGATGAGGTTCCCTATTCAGAGCATCCACTGAAATGTTTGTGGCCCAGGGAGTCAGGCAAGACTGGAAGAATTGGGCAGATCACCAAGATGGAGGCAGGCAAAAATCCTGAGCAATTTGAATTTCTACCTAATGTTTTCAAGTTTTGAACAGAGGACTCTGATACATGAACAACATTAAACTGTGAAGGCTGAGCTTACAATCAAAGATTCTTTACTTGATTCTCACAAAAGAAAATTTATAATAAAGTTAATCTGAGATATATTTAATGAGATATGTAATTGTTATTGTGCTACAGGCTCATTAGGCATAATAGTAAGCAATTTACATATTATTCTTATACAACCAAATGAATTTTAGTTTTTCTTTTTATTGTGTTGGTTCTTTCACATGCACAGTCAGCACCAATGTCTATTTTCTCTGATGCTGGGAATCCTCACACTGACCCTAGAACAAATTAAGAAGACAAACTTGGAAAATTAGCTCAATTAAGATTTAGAAAATCTTAGTTAGAGCCCTGAATCTGATTCTTATCTTATCATCTGGGCAAATAACTTTATCCTTAGGAACTTTCTATTTCTCATATATAAAATGGGAATAACAATATCAACTTAGCAGAATTGTAGGGAGCAAAGCCCTTTTAAAAGTGAATGAATTGGGGGCACCTAGGCAGCGCAGTGGATAAAGCACCGGCCCTGGAGTCAGGAGTACCTGGGTTCAAATCCAGTCTCAGACACTTAATAATTACCTAGCTGTGTGGCCTTGGGCAAGCCACTTAACCCCATTTGCCTTTCAAAAACCTAAAAAAAAATGAATGAATTGCTATTATCAATTAAACAATCAATTAAACACCTACTAAACATCAGGCCTGATGCTAGTCCTGGGAATATAAAGATAAAAATGAAATTGTTCTGCCCTTGAGGAACTTACATTAGTTTGGAGTGATATGTACAAATATATAGATAAAATAAACATAATACATTTTATTTTACTCTCTAACACCCAGAATTCTCTTTTCACTGATTTCGCCCTTCTTTTCACTCTTTGTCCTGTATAACCAGAGGTTACATTTTCCTGTGTTTAGTCATTTTTCAGTCATCTCTGTGACCCCATTTTGGCAAAGATAACTGAAGTAACCACCTACAGATGAGGAAATTGAAGCAAATAGGATTAAATGATTTGCTAGTGGTTGTCTGTATTTGAACTCATCTTCCTGACTCCAGGCCCATTGTTGTATCCATTGTGTCACCTAGCTGCCCACATTTCAGTCCTCTTAATCTTATTTGGTAAATCCTTTGCCTTTTTCCATTTATTCTTGAGGGAATCTTCAAGTATGGTTATCCTAGGTTTGAAAGACTTGAGTTTTCAGAACCTCTATATTATAAGATATAGTCTCACTGATAGGGGAAAAGGGACTAAAAGAATAATCAGCAGGGGAGGGACAGGGTATATCTAAGTAAGGGAAACTTGGGACCCTAGGACAGATAGGACAACAGGATTACTGGACCAACCCTTTTAATTTCTATCCTTAGTCTTTTCATCTTATTCTTTCCCCATTATTTCCCCTCCACAAATGGCTTAAGAAACCAGAGATCCACTGTATAGAAATACTTTAGAGATCACATATTCTGGAAAACCATTCTACTATCTGCCAAGAAAAACCCAAATGGAGTCATGAAGAGTTGGACAGGACTGGAATTTCTTTCTTTCTTCTTTCTTTCTTTCTTTCTTTCTTTCTTTCTTTCTTTCTTTCTTTCTTTCTTTCTTTCTTTCTTTCTTTCTCTTTTTCTTTCTCCTTCCTTCCTTCCTTTATCCTTTCTCCCTCCCTTCCTTTCTTATTTTTTCTTTTTTAATTTATTTTTCATATTATTACAATAATCTTGTTGTGAAAGTAAACATAAACCACACCTCTCCCAGAAAGCTAGAGAAACCTCTACAGAAATGAAATGAGAGGGAAAAAAACATGTTCAGATTCCATCAACTCTGTCTCTGGGATGAGTTGCCTTCTTTGTCATAAATCCATCAGAGAATGTCTTTTGAGAATATCAGAGAATATGCTTCAATATCTTTTTCTGCAGTTATTATTACTAGCTGTATTTCCCTCCATTCTATTCCTCCTCACTCCCATTTATTCTGTTTTCTCCTTTTACCCTATCCTTCCTCAGAGGTGTGTTGTATCTGACTACCCTCTCTTACAAACTTCCCTTTCTTCTGTCATCTACTCCCTCCTCCCTTCCCCCTGTCCCCCTTATCCCATCCCTTTTCTCTCATTTTTCTCTAGGGTAAGATTGATTTCTATACCCTTTTAATAATGTTTGTTATTTCTTCTCTGAGTCCTTTCTGATGAGAATGAAGGTTCACTAATTCACCCTCTCCTTCCCCTTTTCCACTCCACTGCAAAAACTTTTTCTTGACTTTTTATGTGAAATATCTTAACTTATTCTACCTCTCCTTTTCCCTTTTCCCAGTACTTTCCTTTATCACCTATCAACTCCATCTTTATTGTTTATTTAACCATTATATTCATCTCCATCCTATGCCTATATATGCTCCTTCTAACTGCACTTATAATTGAAAAGGTTCATATAAGTTATCAGTATCTTCTTCCCATGTAGGAATACACATATTTCAACATCATTAAATTCCTTATAATTAGTCCTTCTTATCCATCCCCCTCTATGCTTCACCTAAGTCCTATATTTGGAGATCAAACTTTCTGTTCAGCTCTGGTTGTTTCAACAGGAAATTGAAAGTCCCCTATTTCATTGAATGTCCATCTTTTTCCCCGAAAGAAGATGCTCAGTTTTGTTGGGTAGTTAATTCTCGGTTGTAATCCAAGCTCTTTTGCCTTTGAAATATCATATTCCAAGTCCTACAAGTTCTTAATGTAGACGCTACTAAATCCTGTGTAATCCTGATTGTACATCCACAGTAGTTGAATTGTTTCTTTCTGGCAATTTGTAACATTTTCTCTTTGACTTAGGAGTTTTGGAATTTGGCTATAATATGCCTGGGAGTTTTTTTTTTGGTGGGGGGGGGGAGAGGATCTCTTTCAGGAGGTGATCAGTAGATTCCCTCAATTTCTATTTTACCCCCTGCTTCTGATCTCAGGGCAATTTTGTTAGACAATGTTTTGAAAAATGAAGTCTGGGCTCTTTTTCTGGTCATGACTTTCAGGTAGCCCAATAATTTTAAAATTATTTCTTTTGGATCTGTTTTCTAGGTCAGTTGTTTTTCTTTTCTTTTTTTTTTTTTGAAAATAATTTGCATTTATTGAGAATCCACCAGCTCCAAGTCGGCTTGGTAACCTTAGGCAGCTTCTTCCTTTGCAACACTGTCCTTTTTGAGTGGTCCCATGAAAGCTTTCTTCTCCTCCACAGTCTGGAAGCGACCATGGCCAAATTTGGAAGTGGTGTCAATAAACTTCAAGTCAATCTTCTCCAGGGCACGGCATTTGGTCTGTACCAGTAGAGACTTTCGCAGGGTGAGGACCCGCATCTTGGTCTCAATGACACAGCCTTTCAGCATGATAAAGTCATTGGTCACTTTGCCATAGTGGACGAAGCCTCCCAGAGAATTGATGCTCTTGTCAGACAGATTGTAGTCAGTGGATGCGTTGTTTTCGATCAGCTTGCCGTCCTTGATCTGATAGCCCTAGCCAATCTTGTAGATCTTCTTGTTGATCTCAGTGCGGTAGTGGTAGCCCTTCTGACCAGCCCGGGCAATAGAGAAGGCCACACAGGCAGGATGCCAGGCTCTAATACATGCCACCTTACGTAGGCCTCAGTGGGTTTTTGGGGGCAGTTTCTTTGTGTGCCAGCGGCTGGTAACACCTTTGTAACCCTTACCCTTGATCACTCCAATGACATCAATCATCTCGTCTTGCCCAAACACAGTGGACACAGGCACCTGCTGCTCCAGTTTCTCACGGGCCCAGTCCAGTTTCTCAGACACATTGCTACCATTTACCTGGATCTCCATCAGGTGAGATTTCTTCTGCCTCAGAGGGAGCAGGTGCATCTGGGTGTGGGCAATGACTTGGATCACCTGGCAGTACTTCTTTCTCCAATTGCTTCTTGCCATCATCATCTTGCCACTTCTTGCAGTACTTGGTGAAGGCCTTCTTCTTGGACTTATGCCAGTTCTTGTAGAATCGCCTCTTACACTCATCACTGATGTGCTCAGCAAAGATGGTTTTGAAACTTTGGAGGCCTCACGGATTCTGCACATAGCCCACGATGCCTACAATGACCATGGGGGGGGTGTCTCCACGATGGTGAACAGCCTCCACCACTTCCTTCTTGTTGACCTTCGAGCCAGGCCTGTCCACCTCTAGGAAGATGTAGGTCATGCTGGCCTTGTAACCCAGAAAGGTGGTTAGGAGGATGGGCTTGGTGGGGTTGTCCTTGGGGAAGCTCTTCACCTTGCCCTGGTGGCAGCTGCTTCTCTTTTGGGGCAGGAAGCCCAGAGACCCATGCCTGGGAGCCGAGAACTTCCTGTGGGACATGGAAAAATATGGAACGCTTCACGAATTTGCGTGTCATCCTTGAGCAGGGGCCATGCTAATCTTCTCTGTATTGTTCCAATTTTAGTATATGTGCTGCTGAAGCGAACACGTCAGTTGTTTTTCTAATGAGATATTTCACATTTTCTTTTAGTTTTTTGTTCTTTTGAGTTTATTTTATAGTTTCTTGATTTCTCACAAAGTCATCAGCTTCTTTTATTTCATTCTACATTTGAAGGAATTATCTTCTTCAGAGAGCTTTTTTATTTCTTTTTCCAACTGGCCAATTCTGCTTTCTAAGGCATTCTTTCCCTTATTTGCCTTTTTTTAGGACTGCTTTTTCCATTTGACCTAAACTAGTTTTTAACATATTATTTTCTTCAGTGTTTTTTTGGTATCTTCTTCACCAAGCTGCTGACTTGTTTTTCATGATTTACTTCTCTTCCCAATTTTTCCTCTACCTCCCTTACTTGCTTTTCAAAGTCTTTTTGGAGCTTCCAAAGCCTGAACCCAATTCCTATTTCTCTTGGAGGCTTTGAATACAGAAGCTTTGACTTAGTCATCTTCTAAATGTGTGTTATGATCCTCCATGGGACCAAAGTAACAGTCTATGGTCAGGCTTTCTTTTTCTGTTATTTGCTCCATTCCTCAGCCTATGACTGATTTACTACACTTTCAAAGCTTTTGGGTTTTTTTGGAATACCCCCCCAATTTCTTCAAGGTCTTATGAGAGACTCTGACCATTCTCCTTCCTGTGCTCTGATCTGCGGAGGACCACAGGCACTCTCCTCTTCCCTGGAGGGTCCCTGCTCCACTATGGTAGTGTCGGGGCCCAGACTGAACCCTGGATCTAAAAATCTGCAAAGCAGCAGAGTCCTGCCCCAGGGATAGCAGAAAGACATTGACAGTTGCTATCATCTCTCCCAACTCCCTTATCATCTGTGGGCTGAGCACTCTGGAAGCTGCTGAGTGGCTCCCTGACCCAGCTGTGGCCTGGTTGTGCTACAGCTCTTTTCAACACCTGATCCTGGTGAAACAGACCTTTCCCAAGGATCTTCCAAGTTGTCTTGGGCTGGAAAATTGTATCACTTGGTTTTTCTGTGGATTCTGTCCCTCTAAATTTTGACTAGAATCATAATTTTATGACTTTTGGAGTTTTGGGGGAACTAGTTTCTGGGAATTCCTGCCCTCTGCCCTGAGGACTTGGATTTCAATCTCAGTGTTTTCACTATCTATCCGTATGACCTTGGGCAAATTTTTTCAGTTTTCTCATCTGTAAAAGAGGGGGTAAGGAAAGGACTGAACTAGATGACCTCTAAAGTCCCTGTAGTCTAGTATTTTATATGAAGAAATTGTTATTTGTGCCTGTCTGAGGGTTTCCTGGGCTGCAAGGGCCCTAATGAAATGTAAATTCTCTATTGTTCAATGTAACTTCATTGTTAATGTAAATTCCTCAAGAAAAGAGCAACCTCAGCTCATTCAGCTTTCTATCTTTCAGAATGCATACCTGACCTCAATCTTGTAGAGAGGGTGGGATCCCCTTTTACCTACTTTCCCCTAGCTCTTCCCTGCATAAAAAGGCACTCTTACCTAGTTCTTTGTTATTCAGCCTGTCCTCAAACAGTTTATTGTCTCTCCAGGAAAAATAATTAATCTGTGAATTTTGCAGGCTTTTGAAATAAAAAGTACTGAACTTTTCTACCTCCAGGGTTAGATTGTTAATGTTTCAATTTTAAAAACTCTCATATTTATGGCAGCACCACCAATTTCCCATCATTACCTTGAAGTTGCCAGTTGAAGTCCTAGTCTCCCTGGCTTGGACAGAAATGATCAGGAAGGAGGCTAAAGGAAGGTAGGAACAGGGAAATGGGTCCCTTTCATCTTAGGTTCCTAAGATATTTATATTTTGATATTTATAGACAAGTCATAGAATCAAAGATCTAGAGTCAGAAGGGAAAGTTTATCTAATTTTATACTTGACCCCTCCTCCCTCCCCATTCACTCCTCAACCACACCCTCAAGATGAGGAAACAGAAGCCTTGAAAAGTGACTTGCTAAGACAACAGAGGTAATAAGTACCATAACTAGGATTCAAATCCAGGTTCATTCTTCTTTCTACTGGAGCTTGATGGTCCCTCCAATGCTGCAGATATAATCTTTCTATTCTTCCCATCCTGTGAAATTTTTATTCACAAATGTAAAGCTTCAAAAGAAGCTATATCTGATATTGTTCTGAAACCTGCATTTGGATCCACTTAAAATTGTGGGGGCATTTAATTTCTCCAAGTCTCACCTTCATCATTTGCAAAATGGAGAAAAAGCTTGCACTTCAATGAAAGTTGAAAAAATATTCTTATGGGTGATTAACACATATAAAGTTTTCCTGTAGAAAAAAAGGGAGGGGACAGTAAAGGGGACCTGAGATAGGGGTGGGACATGGTGAGGAGATTACAGGAAATAGCAGTGGTCAGGTGGCCTGGGTCTCAGCAAAATTAAGCAAAAGATCCACTCTTTTGAGGACAAGCAGTGGATAGAGTTCTGGGTCTGGAGTCAGGAAGACTCATTTTCCTAAATTCAAATCTGGCCTCAGACATTTACCAGCTGTGTGACTCTGGACAAGTTATTTAACCCTGTATTCTTCAGTTTCCTCATCTGTAAAATGATTTGGAGACAGAAATGACAAAAACACTCCAGTATCTTTGCCAGGAAAACCCCAAAAGAGGTCATGAAAAGTCAGCAATAACAAACCTTTGGACAGAGGTGGGGGGCAGGGCGGGGGAGAGGAGGGAAGTCATAGGTAGATTCAAATTTCTTGGGGCATGGGGTGGAAATATTCAGATAAGGACAAAAGTTGAACAGCTTATGAGAGTTTGGATGAGTGGATAGTTGTGTTCTGTATTGCTGGAGGGAATAGCCACAAAAATTCCAGTATCTGCCTCTCAGAGGTAGGGGGCAAAGCCTTTGTAAACCTTAGGGTGTAATAGAAATGGCAACTACCTTGAGAAGATCAGTGTAACACTGCACTGCTCAAAGCCCCCTAAAATGAATAAATCAACTTGTTTTCAGGGCTAGCCTGAGGATAGTGAGATTTAAAGGGCTAGGAGCATATCTCCTAGGCAGGGGTAGTGAGTGTGTGTGTATGTGAGGTGTACCTGTATGTGGTGGGGGTGGAGGGGGAAGGGAACCTTCCTGCTGCCTGGTATTGTTTGAAATGCTTTGAATGGGGACAAAGCCTTTCATTCCACAATTAGAAACAAAAGGTTTAAAAATGCAGATTCTGGGAAAAGTTAGTGCCCTAGAGGGAACACTTCATTCAAGTAATTTATACTTACTGAGAATAAAGATGCCACCAACACCCTGAAACTATTCAGTCCAAGACTGGAGGCAGCTGTTTCACTTGGGAATCTGAGTACATGAGTTCAAATATAAATTCTGCCACTAATTGTGTGACCCCAGGCAAGTCACCTCACCTCACTAGGACATAGCTATCAATCGAAATGTTGGATCTGATGACTTCAAAGCTCCTCTTCATCTCTAAATCTATAATCATATGGGTCCTCCTCCTTTCTTAAATCCTAGCTTAAATCCTTTCTGGTCCTTGGTCTTTCCTAACTACCCCTAACTACTGATGGGTAGATCCTCTTTTAAATTCCTCTAACACCATCATTGCCACTCATTGAAATACAATTATATACTGTCAGCTTTTAGTGTGTGTGTTTTTCCCCAAGCAGGTTGAAAAGGATGATGGAGGGTCAAGTACATACTATTTGCAAGCTCTGGAAATACCAAGAAAGGCCAAAAAATATACCCTACTCTTAAGGAACCCACAGTCTAATAGGGGAAATCAGACACACACAGAATCTATAAAGGATAATTTGGAATTAATATCTGAGGAAAGGCACTAAGATTAAGGAGAACTGGATCAAACCTCTTGAATTAGGTGAGAATTTAGCTGAGACATGAAGGAAAACAAGAAAGTCAGAGGGCAGAGAGACTGAGGGTGAACATTCTAGACTGATAGGACAGTTAGTGGACATGCTTGGAGTTGGAAAATGAAGTTGAGGGAAGACTATCAAAAGGACCAGTGATATTACACTCTATATCAAAGTTCATGAAGTAGAATAAGATGTAAGATGACTAGAAAGGGGGGGGAACTTGAACCAGGTTTCAAATATTGCCTTAGATACGTGTAGCTGTAGGAGTCACTCTCCAGCTAGGCAAGCCTCAGTTCCTTCATATGAAAAGTAGAAGTAATAAAATGGTAGCAGTTATATAACAGTATTATTATTATTATATATATTCATGAATCGGTTATCTTTGTTGTTATAAACCAATCAATCTCTTATAGCTTGGTAATGGGAGCAGTTTTTTCACTCCTGGCTATAATAAAATGAGGGAATCTCATAGCTTCAGGAAAGAAGCAGTTAGAGTAGGAGACATATCCCTAGATGTATATAGTAGGGATTAGAGCTGCATGTGATACAGTCTGGATACTGGTTGGAACTTGTAGAAGAGATAGAATAGGTTCCTCTAGGAATGGAGGGTCAGGTTCAGACACAGAGGATCAACATTAAGCCAAAGTGATAAGAAGCACTGTCATCACCCGGATCCCCTGTCTCATGTCCTCTTGTGTACAGACTTTGGAATAGGAAATGACCTAGCCATAGATCCACTCACAAAGGACAGAAGGCAGCTGGTGTTTCCACAGGGTCACATGGGAGGGGTATAGTAGAATCAGTTCTCATCAGCTTAAGGATAGAGCTAATTGTTAAATTTTTATTTCAGAAATGAACAAATTATAAATCAGGGTTTATTTATGCTTTTGTTGATTGTTCAGATTTAAGAAAGTGATGGGAAAAATATTAGTAATGCAAATTAAGCTTAAATGTATTTCATATATACTTTTTGTTGGTGGGACAATAGTTTTTAAATGTTTACCAACATTCTACTGAACACAGAACTAACATAGAGGGAAAATGCAAAAGAACATCAAACCACCACAAGTGAACCAATGAAAGTCTTTCCTAGCTATATGGTCCATATATTTTCCTGTATTCTCCATAGTACATGTCCATATATACTGATCACTTTTATAGTCATTATTAGTCATATACCAGCACTGATTGTATTACTAATTCAGTCTAAATTCTTTCTGCTCTAAAATCTGGGAATGGAAGAGAATATGGAGATCATCTCTGCTATGCAAGTCCAACTATATTACTCCTCTCAGAACCCAATACTTTAATTTTCCTGACTTCTACAAAGCCTTCCCTGAATACCTCATGACTGCTCTTAGGTTTGAACTGTGTTGCTAGGAAAGATTAGAGATAGGTAGGAGGAAGATGATAGAAATGATACTCTTCCCTTTAAAGCCTCTGGGATATTAGACAATTGGGAATAGATTATTCAGAATTTTTCATAGACTGACCCATGCAATCTCATCAAAAGATGAACACTATAAATTGTAAGAAAGGACAAAATACAAACAATTTATGAAACAAAAAAAATTCTTGTTGATTACAAACATTAAAATTCACAATGGATTCCATAGATCTATTTTTCAATATGAAACTATGAGAATTTCTAAACTCCTAAGTTGAGAACAGACTTGTCATCGGGAGCACAACTTACTCATTTTCTTACTTCAATGGGATACTAATGATGGAAGGCCATAAACCACAACTAAGGCCTCCAAGCTGATCTTCTCCCCTCCTGTCACTAATAATGAAATTCAGAGTTCCAATAGGCCCCATTCCACTACACATGCTATTTAACCGAGGAAATGGAGTCTCCCCTGAAAACCTAACCCCTTTACAATTGGAAAAAGAGCACAATTGAAAGTGTGAACTGAAATTATAGCAAGTCAGAGATTTAAAATAAACTGTTTTTGAGTCACCAAAGTGTGGAAAAGACATCTAAAAATATTCAATGTGAAAAAAAGGTTATTTATTCATTGTCCATCCAGCATAACACAGTCACATATACATTCTGAGGCTGAGAAGAGTCAGTTCTTTATTTTTACTAAGTTTCATTCAACATAGAAGAAATAGCCCCAAAGTAGGTAGAGGTTACATTCTCTGACATTAATCTAAAATGTAACTGACTGTAGGGTGTCATACTGAACATTGGTTTGCTCATCTGTAAAATGAAATGATTGAAGGTCCCTTCCAAGTCTAAAATCTGAAATCACTATTTGCCCTACTTGTCCTTCTTGCCTCTGATTCATTAATCATTTAAAATCTAATCCAACCATAATTCTATTTCTAATTTTGCTAAGTGATAGAAAGTAAAATGTGGTCACAAATGAAAATACATTTAGCTAAGAGATGGCTGTCTTCCATTCTAGTCATAGGATCAAAGGATGGGTTGATTACTTCTGCGATCTGATTTCAGGGTTTGTTCCCCCCAGAATACTTTCCCCATCTGTGAGGATGCCATAAATTCCACTGGAAGATCTCCATTTCTTTAGTTCAATATTTTTATCCTCTTTACAAATTAAATCCCAAGGAGGAGACAGTTCAGATTAGAATTTAGAATGGGAAGAATCTTCTACTATAACTTCCTAATTTTATATTATATCATATACATATATGTGTGTGTGTGTGTGTGTGTGTGTGTGTGTATTGACTTGTCAAACATCATGACACAGATAGCAACTGACTCCACTTTTAACCTGTTGTTGATCATGATTTCAGCGACACACAACACAATGCCTCTCCCAGGATAAAATCATCACTTCTAAACTTACCATTGTGTTGCTAACTCAAGCCTTGGTTGGAAGACAGGGTGCCAAACTCCTCTCAATGCCTTCTTTAGAGAGGGCAGAAACTAGTCTCTAAGCTCATTCCCCTTTGCATCTGCTGACCTTGAGTTTCAACTCCATGGAATGAGATAACCCTGCCTCACCTGTCTCTCCCTCCTTCCCCTTCCCCTACTTCTTTTTATATGTCATCTTCCCCTTCAGACTGTAAACTCCTTAAAGGCAGGGACTATCTTTTTTTAAAACTATATATGTGTACACACACACACACACACACACAAACATATATACATACATCTATACATCTATCATCTATATTTTTATATTACATTAATTTTATAATATATATATATATATATATATATATATATATATATATATATATATAGGCTTAATACATGTAAAATAGATCAAATTGGATTGGAAGTGAGAGGCAGTTTTTGCTCCCAGGTTTTATGACTTTAAATCCAGAGCTCTTTCAATTGCTCCATACTGCCTTGTTTTGTGTATACCTTACTAAGTCATGTATAATCTAAATGTTAAGTAGGTTCATGTCCTTGTTGAAGAGCTAAGCCTTGATAAGAAGAATAGAAAGAACAGAACACTAGTCACTTAAGCAGAAAAGGAGGTTAAGTCATTAGTCAGAGAGGGGACTGCTAAAGGGAGCAGAAATGGGAGACAGCCTGATGACTTCACAATTTTGTTGAGGATTGGCTGCTGCATTATTTCTATTTGCTTGAAAGTGGTATGTCCTTATAAGATACTGTACACAGAATTCAGTTCTTTCTTTTTTTTGAGAATCTTACATTTTAAAGAGGAGAGGAATACTCTGTAGTAAAAAAACAGAAAAACAAAAAACCAACAATTTAGAATTGCAAGGAAAAGTCAGCAGAAGGAGCCAACCATTCAGAATTCAGAAGTGCTTGGAGTTATGGGAGACTGTTCTGAATCATAAAATCTTAAAGTCCAAAGGGGCCACAGACATCCAACCTATAAACAAGAATTCCCTTACCACAATCCCAGAGAGTGATTATTCAAGTTTATTCTTGAAGGCCCTTGACAATGGGGAACACATTGTTTGGCAAAGCAACCCATCCTGTGGGACTCTCAGTCATGTACTTCCATAAATTCACCACATCATACAGGGTACCTTCCTAATTGTTTCTTGAAGTATAAGCTTGAAAAATTTGTTTGAGCAATTAAAAAGTGGAAAATTACCTCATCAAAGTGAGAGATCAGTTGTTAAAAAAAAAGATGGGACTTCAACTGGATCTTGAAGAAGGAATCATTTCTCCCAGTAGGCAAGTTTTTTTCCCTTTGTATCCGAATACTTAGTGGGAACATAGTCAATTCTTTATGACTGATTATTGATTGATTAATTGGTAACTTGAACTAAGTGAGAATATATATATAGTAGCGGTAGGAAATAGTAGAACATTTTGATTGTAGTGGAGAAAAAAGGCATGGAATTAGGAGAAGATGAGATTGATCAGGAGAGGCAAAGCAGTCATGGAGTAGTTTTTAAATATTGTGCTGTTGAGTTTGTACTTTAAGGCACTGGCAGCAGGGAACCTCAAAAGGATTTTGAGCTGGCAGCTGAAATAATCAGAACTGGGGTTAAAGGTGAGTTGCCCTGACAGTATGTGTAGGACAAAGTTGGTGAAGGGAGAACAAAATATACATTCTTCCAATTTTTTTAACTCTTTCCTGACTTTTCAACTTCATTTTTTTGATATTTTAAATACTATTCCCCTCCCAATTACACATATAAAGAAGTTTTAATATTCATTTTTAAAGATTTGAACTCCACCCCTCCCCCAACCTCTTCTCCCTGAGTCTGGTAAGCAGTTTGATAAAGGTTATACATGTGCAATCATGTAAATATTTTATATTAGTCATTTTGTGCAGAAATACTTGAACACAAGAAAGGAAGGGAGGAAGAAAGAAAGGAAGGAAAGAAAGAAAAAAGTGAAAAGAAGGAAGAAGGAAGAAGAGAGAGAGAAAGTGAAAAATAGTTTGCTTCAGTCTGTTTTCAGACAATATCACTTCTTTCTCTGGAGGTGGATAGCATTTTTTCATCAAGTCCTTTGGGATTGCAATGGATCATTTATTGCATTGCTGAGAATATCCAAGTCATTCACAGTTATTCATAGTACAATGCTGTAATTCCCATGTACAGTGTTTTCCCTGGTTCTTTTCACTCCACTTTATATCAGTTAGTTCATTTATATCTTTCCTTGTTTTTCTGAAATCATCCTGCTTGTCATTTCTTATAGCACAATAATGTTCCATTACAATTATATATGACAACTTATCTAGCCATTCCCCAATTGATGAGCATCTCCTCAATTTTCAATTCTTAGCTACCACAAAAAGAACTGCTATAAATATTTTTGTTCAAATAGGTCCTATCTCTTCCCCCCTTTTAAAAATATCTCTTTGGCCTATAGATCAGGCAGTGCTAGATGAATGCACAATTTTATAACTTTTGGGGAATAGTTTCAAATTGCTTTCCAGACTGATTGAATCAGTTCACAACTCTTCCAACAGTATAATTAACGTCCCACAAAATTCATTATTTAGGATTTCTCAAATTACACTGTCCAAGAAATAGTTGCTACTTTGGTTTAGAAACTTTTCAAACTGGATTATTCTAAGCCATATTTGGAATAAGTGGGAAAAGGTCTGATGCCTTTGCAACATTATCTCCATTCCAATCAAGTTGGTCTTTTCACTGTTTTCCTACCACTGTCAGATTCATTCTCACCAATGTAGTTCTGTTCATTACCATCAATCAATAAATCAATTGATAATCACTCATTAAGAACTTACTATGTTCCCATTCACTAAGCAATGGGGATAAAAAAGAAAATTACAAATAGATTCCATCTTTCTCTAACACAAAGATTGGGATACATTTGGTATTTTATAAAGCTTGGAATAAGAAGCTTTGTCTTTAGAGACCTGGAGAAAATCAGCATAACTAAAGAGTCCCAATTCAAATCAGCAAAAACTTATTAAAGTGCCTGCAAGCCTACATTTCATTGTAGATAGAGAACTTAAGAGTAAGGAAAATCAAATTTAGCCTCTAAGATATAGTAGCTGAGTGACCATTGATGAGTCATAAACCCTCTCTGCACCCCTAGACAGCTCTCCAAGATTAGAAGTTATAAATAGACAATCTGCATCTGTTTGCATGTGTAGATGAGATCGCAAATCTGTACCTCTGTACTCACTCCATTACCCCATAAAAGTATAAGGTACAGCACTAGGGGTCCTAGAGATTCAAAAATTTATTTCCTGTCCTTGTAGAAAATAAATTGTATTGGGGGAGATTTAGCATTTTCGCAAATAAGTGTACAGAATTTGAGGAGGGAGAAAGGGTTAGCAGGCAGTCTATAGCAAATGGCACTTGATTTGAGGTAAGGATTCATAGAGACAAAGATGATGAGGTACCTTCCATGCAGTCATAATAGTGATGATGGCAATGTTATCAGGTTTTGTCTATGCCCAGATCATTTAAGTTGGAGGGCCTTGCTTCCGGGAGAAGACATTTCTATTCTCCTACCTTGTGGGTGGGAGTAATAGACATATAACCAGAATAGGTTGCACCTTTAAAACCCCCAGACAGGATAGTTTCACTCTCCTTCTGGCATCATAGGGTGGTGGTGGTGGTGATGAAGATCCAGTTTACCCACAGTTTGTTTCCCATGCACCATTCTGAAGAGAAAGGGCTACTTTCTGCCCTTCACCTTTTAAGCACTGTGGTCCTTAGAAATGAACTGAAGATTTTTTATTTGTCCTTTTCAGTTCAAAGTATAGAAGTAGAGTCCCCACTCCCAGAACTTTAGGCTCAATCTTAATGGCCAGTTCCACAAGGAAACCTTGAGAAACCATGGTGCTTGGGACTCAGACCTAAGGGGATCTTTGGTCTTGGAATTTGGTAGGACTATAAGCTATATAGAAAATGAATTAAATTGTCAACCTAATCCTTTCCCCTCTTTTCTAAAACCTGAGGTGGTGTAAGAGGGTTTTGTACTCAATTAGTATATTCCTATTCTTATTATAGCTTTGAAGTAAATATTCCTTTGTGAAAGTTAATCTGACTGCTTAGTGATTAAGTGGAAATGGGGTTCAGAGGATGTCTAGAATTGAGTGAACTCAATCAGTGTGTACTGTAGGTAATGGGAGAGAGATAAAATATAGCCCCCATCTCCTCCCACCCCACCCTTATTAAGGTCACAGGAGAACTCTGAGGAAAGGGTGACATGTATTAAACTGGGTATTCAGGCAGAGACAAGGTAGGGACTATTGCAGTATTAGTAATTCTTTTATGCAAAAGGTTTATAAAGTACTTTCCTCACAAAGTTTCAAATCTGAAATGTGTTAAGACTGATATATATATATATATATATATATATATATATACATATATACATACATACACACATATACATAGATAGATAGATAGATAGATAGATAGATAGTACAGGGATACCTATCCATGTACCTCAAAGAGCAGCTGTAAAGCAGAATGTCCAAATGTTTACATTGCATCTCTTTTCTCCACATGAAACTAGCCCCGGTCATAAAGGGCAAAAGACACACACTTATAAATAACAGTGTCAAACAAAGACTAAGTTTCCCATCTGAATTCATGGCCATCGATGAATTTGAAGACTGCTGTTATAAGAAAGCAGGTGGCTTATGATCCCTGGGGAAGCAGTATCAGCTACTCTAAATAGACCAAGATCCAGCACTGTGACTATCTAAATATACTGTGGCAGACATGAGGGGCAGCCTTGGTCAGTTTTAAATATAGTATGTTTGTATATGCAGCCTGCTCAGTAATATTAACTTTTCCTTGGCTCAGAGGGCTCAAATGAGATTTCGATAGGGACAGGTTTTCCATTTTCCATTTCAGTTTTCAGATTTTTTGATATTTGCTCACAGACTCAAATAAACAAATGCTATTTTTAGTGATAAACTACCTGGAACTAGCGGAAATTATATGTGTTATTGGGGAATACCCCCTCCCCCCCCCAGAAACAAAGAATTGTGTAATGACTAAAGTGATGGATCTGGGGCAGAAAAACCTGGGTTCAAGTCCTGTTTCTCTGATTTAATTAGATGTGTGACAATGGACAAGTCACCTAACCTTTGTTAGGATCTCTATCAATAGAGGGGTTTCCACGTCTAATCAATAACAGCTCCTTCCATATTACTATACCAATGCCTCTTATACTATTAGCAATTGAAATTTGAACGTAAATTGGTCTTGGACTTCCTTTTCATGTCAAACATCTTGTCATTTGTTACTTTCAGAAATCCTTATGGTCACTGGGTTTTTCCATAAAACTTATGATAATGTCATTGTTGGCTCGCCTTGACTATGCTCTCTGGGGTTGACTGCTGTTAGTGCCTATTGGCAGCAATCCTACAATCAACAAAACAATGAGAAAAACAGAAAAATCTATTCAAATTTGGCCTAGGGAATAGACTTAGTCTATTAGAAGATTTCATTCTTTTAAAGAATTTTTGGGTCTTCATTTTTATCTTTTCCTATAGGAGTCTCCTTAATTTTTTTTTTTTTTTTGGCAAGGCAATGGAGGTAAGTGACTTGCCCAAAGTCTCATAGCTAGGTAATTGATTTGAATTCAGGTCCTTTTGACTATCCACTATGCCACCTAGCTGCCCCTCTCTTTTAGTCTTACATCTTTTTTCCATTACTTTGATGCTGTGGCAGAGGTGAGGTCTCATTGGTTAGGGTCTTCCACAGTTGTAAATTGCAATTTCATCCTTGCCTTATTATCTTGTGAGACTTTTAACTTTATCTTTCTCCTAGTGCTTAAGTATTTCATGGATACCAGGAGTGCATTTGGGTAATCCATTTATGAAGGGAATTTTTTATAACACCCACTATATTAAATACCCACTGTATGAAACATTTTGCAAATATTATCTCATTTGTAACTCAAAGCACATTTGAAAATTTGTAAAATGCTATGCAATATGTTATTATCATTACTCTGGGTTGCACACAAGTTCATCTTTTCTTTTTCCAAACTTTGAATTAATAATCTAATTAATTGTATTGAATTGAACTAATAATCTAATTAATTGAATTAAAACACAGTTTAAAAGATATGCATTTTCCTTTTAGTTTGTTGGTTCATGTGTCTGTCCAAATTGACTAACAACTGTTTGAGAATTGGGGCATATATAAAATCCTGAACTGAAAATAAAGTGCAGGTCTGGGCTTTTGTCAAGTATTTGATAAATACTTGATGAACCATATGAAAAAAGAATGATTAATTTTTTTTTTAGGTTTTTGCAAGGCAAATAGGGTTAAGTGGCTTGCCCAAGGCCACACAGCTAGGTAATTATTAAGTGTCTGAGACCAGATTTGAACCCAGGTACTCCTGACTCCGGGGCTGGTGCTTTATCCACTGTGCCACCTAGCTGCCCCAAGAATGATTAATTTAATAATAATAATTAATATGCTTTATTAAGTACTTACTGTAAACCTTAAAATTTAGGATTAAAATAGAATGACAAAAAATATAGGTTAGACATGAAGTTTTATTCTCTTAGATTTACTGTAAACTCAGAGGCAGAGGCCATTATGGTAATAACCATACTGAACAGAGAGAGAGTGGGAGTATTTATACATAAAAAATTACAAGGAGATCATTAAAACTTCTAATGGATAGGAAATCAGGTTATACCTTTGGTCACAAATATGTCATCTTTACATTGCAAAGAGAAGATGGCTATCTATCTTGTACTTGATTTAATTTTTTTTTTTTGCAGGGCAATGGGGTTAAGTGACTTGCCCAAGATCACACAGCTAGGTAATTATTAAGTGTTTGAGGTCAAATTTGAACTCAGGTCATCCTGACTCTATCCAGTGAACCACCTAGCTGCCCCCTGAATAAGTTAGATATTTTTGGTATTTTATTGTTTGCAAGGCAATGGAGTTAAGTGGCTTGTCTGAGGTCATACAATTAGGTAATTATTAAGTATCTGAGGTCAAATTTGAACTCAGGTTCTCCTGACTCCAAGGGCCAGTGCTCTATAGACTGTGTCACCTAGCTGCCCCCTTGATTTAATTTTTAACAAATACTAGAAACCTATGTGGTTTTCACAAAGATAATAAGCCAGGTTTCACAAATTCTAATCACCTATCTTCCTGTGGTTATTAGAACAATTAACAAAAGGAGAAATTCTAAACTAACAATCTTTAGTTACAGATTGAGAATTTAGATATTGATAGCATAACTGTAAAAATGATTAACTTTGACACTACTGTGTTCCAGAAACTATACTAAGTACTTGGGATACAAATAAGAAAAATATAGTACCTGCCTTCAAGGAGTTTACAATCTAATAGCAAAAAAAGCATCAGCATCAGCAGCAACAACACTACAACTTAGCATTTCTAGAATTCTTTAAGGCTTACAAATGCACATCATAAATCTTTTCTCAATTATCCTCACTTGAGCCCCAAGTATGGGTGGTATTTTTTTTTCCATTTTACAGATGAAGAAAGTAAGAAAAAATTAAATGACTTGAACAGGGTTACAAAGTTAGGAAGTGTTTGAGGTCAGATTATAAACTCAGGTGTTCTTGGCTCCTGCTCTAATTCTCTATTCACTTGAACATTTAGTCACTTCTTTGTGAATGAATATGTAGACTTGGATTTAAGAGATTTTTGAAAACTGTGCAAAATTCTGCCTTTTCAGAACTAACTTTAGAAGTTGTTGAGAGAATATAGAAAAGTAATATTTAAGGGTATTATCAAATATTCCCAGTTACTTTAAGTCATTCTGGGTGCTCCCTGATCTGTCCAAGCAATCCTTTCAATGATTTAGAAGAAGCTCAAAATTCACCCTTAAGACATATTCGATTAGATGGAATCTAGCCTTCCACTTTTCACCACTGCTCTCTTCTCTTATCTAACATGGATGACATGGTCTTGAAGAAGTTGGCTGCCATCTTAACTCATAATGCAATCTCCCTTACAAATACACTACTAGAACTTTAGCTAGTTCTTCTCCACTCTGCTCCATACACTTGCTAAAGCCATCACACATCAGTCACTCCTCAAGTGCTCTACTACTGAATTCTCCAAGGATCCAATTCATTCTTTCTAGGAATGTTGTTTTTCAGGACATATTAGCACAAGCATCCTCTTAATTCAGTTTCTAACTATCTAAAGTCAGCTAGGTGGTAGAGTATGAGACTTGGAGTCAAGAAGACCTAAGTTCATCATCATCCTGCTTCAGATACTTTCTGAAGTGTGACCTCTCGAGTTCAATTTCTTTATCTGTAAAATAAGTATCATAATAGTACTTTACAGGAACTGTTGGGAGGATCAAATGGAATAGTAAATGTAAAGGGATTTGTAAACCTTAATGCAGTTTAGTTACAACTGCCATTATTATTATTATTATTATTATTATTATTATTATTATTATTATTATTGTTCATTCACTGAAACAAATACCCCCAGTGAAGCTCTGTCTCAACACTCTTGCTAGAGCTGTTCATAAGCGCTTTTGTTCCTTTCTTTCCTCTCCTTCTCAACTATGGAGGGGCATCACTCCTTTTGGCTGCACAGCATGGACTACTCATCAAGAGTAGGCATCTGATGAGTTACCCCATAAAGCCCGATCTTAGAAAAATTTGGAGTATTTTATAATAATAACAACAATAATAACTAGTATTTCTGCAATGATTCAAATTTACAAAACTCTATTTCATTTTATCCTAACAACTACCCTGATAGGGAAGTGATATTATCCCCATTTTACAGATGAGGAAACCGAGGAAGACAAAGGTTAAGTGATTCTATAACAGGTTTTTTTTTTTTTTTAGTTTTTTGCAGGGCAATGGGGTTAAGTGGTTTGCCCAAGGCCACACAGCTAGGTAATGATTAAATGTCTGAGGCTGGATTTGAACTCAGGTACTCCGGACTACAAGGCCAGTGCTCTATCCATTGTGCCACCTAGCCACCCCGTAACTCAGGTTTTGCTAAGTAAAAATTTGAAGTCAGATCTTCCTGACCCCAAATCTAAGTCTTTCTAACCACCTAGCTGTTTATCTAATTTTAGACTGGTGGCAGACCAGAAAGGGAGATATTTTTGGTGTTTCCCCAAAACTCTTGAATTACTTCAAATAGATTTCTATGACCACCCATTCATAAGGCCCAGCCTGGGTGGCCAGATGTCCTATTCTTTATATTTTCACACACCCCTATATGGCTTCTGCTGCTATTGCTCTTTGTACTTTTTTGCAGCTATAATTATGACCATGACCAGATCACATTTATAATAGCACTTTTGGATGTTCACTCACTGATATGCATACTGCAAGCATTTGCTTCTTTTTACAGATGAGGAAACTGAGACCCAGGGGGGTCAACAGCTACTCATAGTCACACATCTTTTATGTTCAGCCCTAGAATAGGAAAACAGGTCTCCTGACTAAAATCATTTAAATATTATTAATATCATTATTATTGTCATCCCTTATGTATTTAGAACTTTCAAAGTATTTTTAACTTGTTTTCACTTAATTTTTGCAATGATTCTATGTGCTTATAAATATATTTGCATATATGCACACACAAACAATCCCATAAATAGAACCTGGGTAACCCCTACATCTCCCTTAAGTGCCCATCACTATGAAGAGGGCTGTCCTATTTTGCACTTATTCATTTCCTTATGACTCCTTTTTCTAACTGTCCATTTCCCAACTCCTTGTGGATCTTTGTGGGGGGGGGGAAGGGGGGCATTTTTCTAGCACCAACATTTGCACCCCCCTATCTAAGCAAGCCTGCCCTCAGACTTCATCTTTCAGAAGAGAGATTCATGCAGGGATTTCTAGAGCCTCCTTTCCTGGCTGATTAGTTAATGGAGCAGGGAGATCACTAGAGCAGAAGTAAAAAACTCTTTGGTCCTGCTTTCTAATCTTAGAAATCAAGAATTTGGCATGCTCAATGAACATAGAAGGTGCCTTCCCTACTCCCTTCTCCTCCCAAATTGTCTGAGGGAGAATTAATCCATCTCCTGTAGCTCCTTCAGGAGGGGTCTGCAGCTGCTTCCTTTCTTCTTCCATATTGAATGTGTTCCACAGCTCATTCCTTATAGCTTCTCTCTCAGCAGGAGAAATTGCTACAGTTTCATGGGCATAAATATTTAACGTGGACTTAGCAGCCAGAACGAGCTCTTTTATTGTGCCTCAGGTCCCTCCAAGAGACTGAGCGATCACTTTGTTCACTCTTTCATTTGCTACTTTGATAGACCTGTGATCTTGGTATTGTGGGTAATCCCTCCATGACTAGAGCAAAATCACAAAATGTTAAAGGAGGAATGTATTCCAAAGGTCATGCAGTTCAACCTGTCCCTGAAAAAGATATCTCACAGTCATCAAGGTCATGTATTCTCTTCTAGAAGCCTTCCAGTGAGGGAGACCTCACTCCTTCCCCAAGTAGCCCAATTCCACTTTGAGACTGTTCTAATTTTTAGGAAATTTTTCCTTATAGGAAAATTTGCCCTTTTAAATCTTTTACTTATTGATCTTTATTCTGCCCTCTGGGGGCCAAGCCGAGCAAGTCTATTATTTGGCTATCTTACAAATACTTTAGCACAGCTCCTATGTCTCATCCAATTCTTCTCTTCTCCATCCTAAACATCCAAAGTCACTTCAGTATCTTCATATAGCATAAATTTGAGGTCCTTCATCATTCAGATGATCTCATTCCATATATTATCCAGTTTATCAAAGTCTTTCCTAAAATGTTGCATCCAGAAGCAAATATAATGTGATTTTTATAAGAGCATAGGATAGTAGGGTGAGCATTTCTTCTTTCTTGGAAGATATTTCTTACTTAATATAGATTAAAATAATATTAACTTTCTTGGCTATCATATGTAGATTCATATTGAATTTATATTCCCATAAAATCTGTAGATTTTTTCCATATAAGAAGTTGCTTAAAAATACCTCCTCAATTTTATACTTGTGGAGATGATTTTTTTGAACAGAATTTTAAGACTTTATTTTTATAAAATTTCTTCTGATTGCATTTGACCCCTTCTTCAACAGAAAAAAAAAGTACTACCTTAATCCTTTTCAGTGTTGATATCAAGGTCCATGTGCTAGCTTTCTTTCCTAGCTTTGTGTCATCTACATGTTTGATGAGCATGACTTCTATGCCTTTAGCTAGTTAGCTGAGAAGTGACAAACAGCTCAGGACTCTCTGGAGTTCTCCATTGGAGATATCTCCTTCCATGAGCATAAATCATTAATGATGACTCTCTGGGGCTAACCTTTTGACCATTTCAGAATCTGCATGTCTGCCCCACATCTCTCAGACTTTAAGAATAGCATAGAATATTTTATCAAGTGCTTTGCTAAAATTCAGGAAAACTACAATCTATAACCTTTTCCTCATTTAGTCTAGTAACCCTGAACTTGTTAAAAATGTGTGTCATATTCTGGACGATAGGCATTTTTCATACATTTGATTTTACTTGTATGAATTGTTAAATTGTTTTTAAGTGGTCATGTATCTGATTAACGTATCCCTGTAGCATTCTCTGATTGTTGTATTCAACACGACATCTGTGAAACTAATCTGTAGTATCTGACTATTATATATGAAATCTATTTCCTATTTGAGCTCTGTCCAGAGTATTTTCCATGAAGGTGATGAATGCCTTTGGCAAGCATATGTCTTCCTGCTGTATACCTTTCCTACTATTGATAATCAAAAGTACCTTTAATAAAACTATTTCTACTGTTACATATAAGAGATTTCTTCTTAACAGCTTCTTTGAATAGGTTGTATTTGAGATGCTATAAATGTACACCAGATTTTTTTTATTTGTTTCTTTTCTTTTAATTTTTTTTGGTTTTTGTTGTTGGTTTTTTTTTTTTTTAGGATTTTGCAAGGCAAATGGGCTTAAGTGGCTTGCCCAAGGCCACACAGCTAGGTAATTATTGTCTGAGACCGGATTTGAACCCAGGTACTCCTGACTCCAGGGCCAGTGCTTTATCCACTGTGCCACCTAGCTGCCCCTTTTCTTTTAATTTTACTTTGATTTTTACTTTTGCTCTAACTCATTGAAAGTCTGAAAATATGACTTCTAATGCCAAAATGACTCCTTATCCAGACATATGTAGTCTGTTGAGATATAGCCCAAATTAATTTCTTTTTTCTGATGTTGTTCAGTACTTGTGTTTTGAGGAAATTGAGGGTATTAGGAAAGCAAGTGGTTTCATCTTTCACTCACCACAACTTAGTAATATTCAGCATTATTTTTTAATAAAGTAGTCTTGATTAATAGGTGTAATACTTATTTGTAACCTCAATCGATTTCTTTTACCTCTTTCTATTTATCAACTTTATGTTTCATTTTCCTCTTCTATGTCCATCTTTATGCTAAAACTACCAGATTATCAATGTCTACATTTAATATTATTAATATTATTGATGATTTATACAATCTTTCCAAATTCACTGTAGAATTTGTTGGTATATAAGTTTCAGTCATCTTCAGAATGCTTTTTTTGGTTTATCCTTATCTTGGATACTATAAGATGATCAAATAGTCCTTGAAACTATGTTTCTATTTTTCTTTGGGATGAGTGAAACCAACTCCTTTATTTGTTTCTCCAAACTGAATCTATTGATCAAGCAAAAAGAATTATTAAATGCTAGGCTCTGTACTACACAAAAGATACAAGTATGAAGAATAAAATAATCCTTATTCCCAAGGAGTTTGCATTCTAATGAGTTTTTAATCTACTTTAGAGCATCTTATCTGAGTCTTCTTGTTTCATTTCTAGGAAAGATTCCATTATGTCTCTTCTTAGAGAATGTCATCTTCTTTCATCATTGGAATAAATCTCACATTTATTGCAATAAAAGTTAAATGAATGCTTTAAGAAGTAACCTTCTGCCTCTTTTATGCTACCCTGCCTCTGTCACCAAAGAAATAAAAAAGAGGTTCATAGGAATAAGGGAAATGTATTTTTCTTTGTTTCATGGAGGCAACTCAATAGTTGGTAGAGTGTTGGTACTCAAACTTGAGTACCTCAACTAAGGTACTCAAATTGTACCTTAGATATTAGTGAGACACTGGGCAAATCACTGAATTCCTTTGCTTCAGTTGTCTAATTTGTAAAATGAGAATAAAATGATGACATCTACTTTTTGGTAAGTATGAGATTATTTACGTGTATAAAAACATATCCATAGATGATTAAAGAGATTGCCCAGTGGTTAGAGTATTGGGTCTGGATTCAGGAAAACCTGAGTTAAAATTCAACCTCAGACCCTTACTAATTGTGTGACTCTTGCTGAGTCACTTAACCTCTGTTTTCCTTAGTTCATTGGAAAAGGGAATGGAAAACCACTCCAGTATCTTTTCCAAGAAAACCACATAAATTATATGATCCATGGTATTACAAAGTATCAGACACAACTGAATGGATGAACAATAGCAAAACACATATATCTGAGTGTTCATGTGTATGTATATGTATATATATACATAGATATACATGTTTAAATACATATTTATTCATATATTTGTAAACAGTGATGCATCACAATAAAATATATATGTGGCAAAACTTTGTGTGCCCTAGTTATTAATATTAAATGTTCTTAAATTTTCATTGAAAGTCATGACCAAACAATTCCATTAGTTATAAGTCAAACTATTTATGAAGGATTTCTTTGTGCTTAGACTTGTCCTGAGGCAATAGGCAATCTAACAGTGATATATTAAACGATTTTCTAGAATGGTAAAGAACTGCCAGAGCTTGAACATCATTGGCATCCCTTTAGGATGCCCCTTTAGGATACTCACCTGTATCCATGCCAGAAGAAAGCCTGGATAACACAATGAAAAGAGCACCGGTTTTCAAGCAAGTTGGTTCTGCCTCTGTCCTGTGAGACCTTGAAGAAGTCACTTAACCTTCTTGGGGGGAGCTAGATGATCTTGGAGGTTCCTTCCAGCTCCAGACCTATGATCCCATGATTTTTATGGAGCAGAGTTCCTAGGTGAGGTCTTTAACACTTGGAAAAATGCTGTTTTGCAATGTCTCTCTCTGAGTCCAGATCACCTGCTGAGGCCCTGCCTTTCCAGTTCTCTTAGACTTAGTTATATATGACAAACCATCTGAGTGGAAGTCCATTCATTCAACCTGAGGCTAATATGTTCATCCTGTGGTAGGCATTTTGAGGGATATACAATTGTAAAATACAGTCCTTGTAATCCAGGAGCATCAATCTGATGGCAGTGGCAGCAATATACACTATTAGGTACCTTGGAAAACACACAGCCTTATCCTATGATTTTTTTATAGGGGGAGGCCTAGAGAGAGGTGATAAGCTTCCTTGGATAAGTAACTAGTAACCATCAACTACTAGGAAACTAACCAAGAAGGCAGCTAGATGACCCAATGAGTGTTGGACCTACAGTTAAGACTAATCCAGATTTGACTTTGGAACATTATTATCTGTGTGACCATTATCAAGTCACTTAAGTGTTAAGTGAGGTAATTTGTAATAAACTGGAAATTTGAGAGCTGGAAGAGAAATTTGTAGACCACCTAGTTCAATCCTCTACAATCCTTCACAAGACATATAAAAACCAAGCAAGCCTTGAGGTAGATGGAGAAAGGGTGGGCTCATATTTCTGCACATTAAACTTGTTACCTAGGTGACCTCTAAACAATGGAGGACAGATAGAAATAAAAGAGGATTTGTGTGATGTCTTAACAGAGGAGAATATTATGTGAGAAACACTCTTAGAAAGGATTACTGAGTCAGTGGAGGGAAGGGATAGAGATGGAAAAATTCACAGCCATTATTTTGAGGCACAAACCCCAGAATTCCATTATTCTGTGCATAGCACCAACCTCCTGGGCAGCCTGGGCAACAAGTCCAGAGCAATCACTATCAGAAAAAGAACAATACTAAGCCACCTCTTCTCTCATACATCTTCCAGATGGCTCTCCCCTTCAGCATAACTGTTCAAAATAACCTCCCTCCAGGAAAGGCAGTTAACAGGCTCCATCCACTAATTGCCTTTTTGGAGTCAAATAAAACCAAGCAGGTTGCGTCAATGAGCTGCATGAAAACAGCAGCCAACACCTGTTGCCCTGGACCTGTGTGGTACCCATCATTGTTGGAATTTGACACAGCATTCAGAGCTAGCATCCTGAGGCATTTCTTGCAAAGTCAGCATTATTCTTTAGTGAGGCAACTAATATGCTTGATCTTTGCATTTTATCTTTCAGCTTTACCAGCATGAATCATCAAGTAATTTTGGTCCACTGGAAAGAGAATTGGACTTGACATCAAACGCCTCATTCTAGATCTGACTCTGAGACCCAGCTGTGGAAACCAGGGCAATTCAGAACCTGAGCTTCTTATCTTCAAAATAAGGATTATAAGAGGAAGGGTGATATAGTGGAAAGAGTACTGGACTGAAAATTGGGAAAACTGTAGTTTTGCTACTGATTAATTTGGTGATGTTGGTCATATCACATTACTGGATATCATCTGTAAAATAGGAAGGTATGACTAAATTATAATTATGTATGCATATAAATGTGTTTGTTTTGGGGGGGCTGATAGGTTTAAGTGACTTACTCAAGGTCACATAGCTAGAATCAAGTGTCTGAGGTTAGATATGAACTCAAGTCCTCCTTATTCCAGAGCTGGTATGCTATCCACTGCCCCATATAGCTTCCCCCTGCAATTAAATGATATTTGAGATTCCATACATATCTGGCATTCAATGAGTTTCCTGACTGTTTGCACTGCCTGCTAAGATCTTAGCTGATTACTGGAATCTTAGGTAAAAAATTCTTGAAAGTTGATCCTTTTTAGAGGCATTTGTTCTTTAAAAGAGTTCTCTTGAAAATGGAAATGCCTTCAAAACTCAAAAGAAAGAAGCTAGAATGATGGAAGAATGGGTGTTGGAGCTGATAAATATTTTGTAACTTTCTCAAAATAGAAAAATGTAGATGCTACCTATTCTGACTTTGGATAAAGTCTGAACTGCCTCACTGCTGCCAATTTCCACATTTTTAAGTTCTCATGGAAGAGGTGTTAGAATTATTCTCTGCATCATCAAGTGAAAAACTAAAATAAAGGGTGAAAGTCACAGGGTAGAAATTTTAAGTATTGATATTAACTAATATTTAAAACTTTTTTGTAATTTACAAAAATCAAAGTTTTAAATTAAAAAAATTTAAATAAAAAGTGTCCTAACTGTGGTAGAGCACAGTAGTAGTGGTAGTAGCTTCTCCTTTCCTTCCCCCCACCCAGAGAAAACTAGGTGGCATAGTATATAGGTGCTATACTTAGAATCATCAAGACCTCAAGCACTAACTATGTTTCCCTAGGCAAATCACTTAACCTCAGTCTGCCCTATTTTCTCCTCTGTAAAAATGGAGATAATATCATCTATTTCTCAGAATTGTTCTAAGGATAAAATGAGATTAATTTGTAAAGTGCTTTACAAAGTTTAAAGTGTCATTTAATTAACAGTCAGCTATTAATATTATTAAATGTTTAGGGAACTAGCCAAACATAATTTGACTAACACCATTCTTCAACTTAGACACAAATGGGTAAAAGAGTCTTCAGACCTCCATGGTAGGCTGAGATAGGTAGAAAGCATATTGCTTTGGTTGTAGTAGAGAGAATTATAGGTTAATGGAATATGAGCTGGAAGAGATCTTAGAGGTCATTGAGTCCAGCTCTTCATTTTATACACAAGAAAACTAAATCATAGAGTTTTTTAAGGAATTTTTCAAGGGCATACTAAACTAGTGTCTGAGATGGAATTTCAAATCTATTCTTCCTGGTGCCATATCTAGTATGTCATTTACCATACCACACTGCCTCTTCATGCCAACTATAACCAATCACCATGACTTAACATGAAATCAGGGAAATAGAGCTACTTGCAAAATACAGTGGAAGATGGATTCCCTTGTCCCTGGAGAACGTCTACATCTGAGACTGAAAACTGATAGAAATTTTCAGAATTCATGGAACCTAAATTTATTTTTTTTAAAAATTAATTTAAGGCAATGGGGTTAAGAGTGACTGGTCCAAAGTCACACAGCTAGGTGATTATTAAGTGTCTGAGGTCTGATTTGAACTCAGGTACTCCTGACTCCAGGGCCAATGCTCTATCAACTGTACCACCTAGCTGCTCTGGGATCTGAATTTTTTAAAAGTGATTCAGACCATCCAGGGCATCTGGAAACAAGGAACTGGTCATGTTGGAAGAAAAATGACCACTATCTACATGAAGCTAGAGAGATTAACAGGATATATGGATTATAGACAGGATGGGAAAAGAGCTATGAAAGTGAATAACAACTAATGTCATCTTTGGGCAACTAAGGAGAACTGACCATGAAGCAACATGAGATAGCAATGAAGTGCAGTGATTGATGACATATGGGGAAACTGCCACAATCATGAGTTGTATGAGGAACAATATAAGAAAGACAGAAGAAAAGTGTGGAGGGAGGAAGAGGGAGAAGGGAAAAGGGTAGATTTTGAAATAGAACAATCTTTGGTAGTTTATTGCTGGAATCTTCCCCAGGAGAGTAATGTGAGTGAGACCATATATGTCCCAGGAAAGAGAATTGTTCACTGGTGGGTATTATAAATTTCTGTGGGTTCCAACATGGGTTTTATTTGTTACCTGTTCATCTTTTGAGCCTTTTGAACCTGTGTGCTTATAGGGAAAGTTTTTGACTGCATTTTGGATAATGTGGGATACTCAAAAATCACATTTGAATCCTATGTATTAGGATGAAGTTTCTAATGGGAAGGTTACAAGAAGAACTACTGATTAATAAGATTGTCAAAAATAGATAAGCTGCATTATGAAGTAATGATTTCTCTATCACTGGAGGTATTCAAACAGAAATTGGCTGACCACTTCTCAGAATTCATGCTTCAGACTCATCTGAATGTCATGTGTAAATTTCTTTCTGCCTGTGGGATTTTACAGGTTACTAATTTTCAACTTTCATCTTTTGTAAGCTTTTGAGTTTCACATTTTCTATCTCCCTCCCTTCCCTCCTTTCTCCCCATGACAGCAAGTAATCTGTTATAGGTTATACATGTATAACCATGTTTAACATATTTCTATATTAGTAATGTTGTGAAAGAAGAATTAGAATTAAAGAAAAAAAATCATGAGAAAAATGAAAATATTAAAAAAAACTCCATAAAAAATTTTAAGAAGTGAAAATAGTATGCTTGGTCTGCTTTCAGACTCTATAGTTATTTTCTCTGGATGTGGATGGCATTTTCCTGGTGACTTCTAATTCTCTAACATCACATACCCTCTGTGCTCCTGGATCCTTACTTCATACTCATATATCATATATTTTTAGAGACCTTGGGACAACAAACCTGGGGGAGAAGTAAAACATGGTTGTATTGCCCCAATCTTTATGTGTCTCATGCTTCATCACTGGATTAGAATGAATTGTTTTTCTGAGAATCATTGAAGAAGCCAATATCTCTAGCTTACCTAAATTTTTCTCCTTGGTACAGTATGAGTCATTGAGCTGGTCAAAGGTTTGTAAGCTATTAGACCTATGAGCTTTTGTTCTCTATTAGTCAGGATTAAATTGCTAAGGAAGCAGGTAGTTGGTTTTCTTTCAAAGGAAATAGGTAATTTTGGTCAATGCTGAGTGAAACTGGAAATGAATTAGTTGGATATGGGTAGAAAAAGTTACCCATTAGAGTATTTTATTTGCCTTTCATAGAATTTTTCTAATTTCTCAGCTGTAAACTCCTGAAGAAGTCAAATTACAAAATATTAAGATAAAATTAGCAATAACAATTTACAAGTTTTCATTAATGATAAGAGTTAAGGCTACCTATTGTTGTATAGGCCTTGAAAAGACAAGAAATATCTATACTTGCTTTGATGGAGAGGAAAATGACATTGCAGATTTTTCAGTAGAAGTATGATATGATCAGAAGATTTTTCATGGTGTTTGGTCATGACAGATGCAGCCTTAAAATATTCGAGGTAGATGAAGTATTAGAGATAATCTAGTCCAGCTCCTTTATTTTATAAATCATCAAATCAAGGCCTAGAGACATAATTTTGCCAAAAGTTTTATGTAGTTCAGTTCATTCCCTTATAGGGAATCCCCCTAGGTTTTCCACATGTTTAAAGAATATTTTGGCTCAATATTTATTATAAACCTACTGTTCATATCCTTTCCATTATTTTCTTTTTATTGGACCAAACCAGAGGAAAAATTAATTTAAATCAAGGACAACTAATTAAATCAAATAGCTGCTGTTATCCATCCATGGTTTTCTAAGACATGTGTGTGAATTAAATTTAAGCAAGGTAGACTTAGACAAAATCATAAGTTTCATTCTCCCTTGCAGGATTATGGAAGTCCAGTGGCAAATGAAAGTCAACTCCTGGTGATGGCCTGGGATTCAGTGGATGAACTTGGCATCTATGATGTTTGACCAAGCTCTAAGCACTCTCTACATATAGTACCTGCTTCAGTCACCTTCTTGGCTTCTTCTACCATTCCACCAGGAGAAATCTTCACAAGCTTGGGGTAGACATTCCCCTAACTCACATTTGGATTTGAGGTTTATCAGTTCACCCTCAATCTGGTTTATTTCATCTATGCAGATGGTTTTAGTAGGTGCTTTCATTGAGGATGCTATAATTCCTCAGAGTTAGAAGAGTTGGGTAACTGGTAGACACCAAATGTGGATGAACAGCCCTGAAAAGGACTCAAGGAAAAGTCTCTCTAGCCTCAATACTTAAGAGATACAGAATCTCATGAATTCAGATACCACAGGAAGAAAGGGAAAAATAAATTGCCAATTAAAGTCATGCTCGTGGGTCTCCATCTGAGCTGAAGTAACTCTTTCTCTGAAAGATTTAGTGCCCTTAAAGAGCTTTCGACATCACCTAAGAGACAGAACCCACTGAACTGCCCTCTGCTGGTCCTCTTTGAAATTTTTATTGCCAATTAGTAGTTCCTTCCTGAACTGCATTTGCCAGAAATGTTACTTAATACTTATTTTATGTGAACAGTTCACAACCCATTATCCTCCAGTATATTTTAGCTCTTTTGTGATTTAGACTTGCAGCTGCTACACCCAGGCAGCACATCAAAAAATAAGTCAGCTGAAACTGTTTTTGAATTGTTTTTGATTCCCCCAGTTCCAGCAACTAAGACATAGTGTACTCATTGAGATAACATGATATATTCTTTTAAACTCCTTTAGTAAGAATCAAGACGGTAACATGGAACAGCCAACTTTTGTTCTGCATATCTGAGATTCAATAAAAATCTCACAAATGTAATTATTGGTGCAAAAGTGGACCTAAAATCAAGCTTCTTAGTCTTCCTATCAGCTGTAGGGACATTCATGTTTTTGAGAAAAAAGAAACAGATGACTCATAGTTAATACCAATACAGTTTTATTTCAGGGTACACAGGATCATTCAGTCACAGTCTCAGAGATTGTAAAGGAAGCCATGGTTAACAGTTTCTGCCTCTTGCTCTGCAGTTGTGGGTTTTTTTTTTGTCTTTTTAAACTAAAAGGGGGATTTATTTCCCCAAGAAAGAAATAATTATGTTTATAGCTTACAGGTAGGGCAGAAACAGCAAAATATTGTTCAGGAATCAGAATGAGGTGGATACATTTCCTATCAACCTACATGGTCACATGGCACAGTAAGTAGTTTGGGGAATATCTAACATACCAGATTTACAGCATTCCAGTCCTCATGTCAGAAAAGTCTGTTATTGAATCTGAATCAATATTCATCCACCTTGTGCACAATGTTCTCTTTAACTTAATGTGGAATGCCTATACCGAGTGGCTCAAAGACAGTGGGACATAAAAAGTCCTGTTTTATAGGGAATTTTTTTGAGGGGTGATGGAGGAGAATGCCAAGGATGATCAGTGTCTCACATCTTGTTTGTCAAAAGATAGACCCTTTTGGGCACTGATACTCCTCAGAACTTCCCACCAAAATGACTGAAATGATTTCAGGACAAAGTATATGTTGAGTCTTAAATATCCAAGTAGAATGAAGAGAGAAAGTAGGGCATGGTTTCTTTATTATATGTGACTCACTCTAGTTCTAAGGAATTTTATATTTTCAAATTTTGTGTTAGAAAATTGCCTGCAAGAGTTTATGAATCAAGAAATCAAAATGTATCAATCACTGGAAAAATGAGGAGAAGCACATAAAATCAGGTGAAGACAAGAAACCTTTCTTATCAAAAAAGACCTTGGGTTAATTGCTGAGGAAATGAAATCTATGTGAAAAAAAGAAGCATGATACCCAAAGGGCAACAAAAATGTGCATACCCTTTGATCCAGAAATACCACTATTGGGTCTGTACACAGAAGAGATGATGAAAAAGGGTTAAAAATTCACTTCTACAAAAATATTCATAGCAGCCCTGTTTGCAGTGACAAAGAATTGGAAATCAAGTAAATGTCCTTCAATTGGGGAATGGCTTAGCAAACTGTGGTATAGGTATGTCATGGAACACTATTGTTCTGTTAGAATCCAGGAGGGATGGGAATTCAGGGAAGCCTGGAGGGATTTGCATGAACTGATTCTGAGTGAGTTGAGCAGAACCAGAAAAACACTGTATACCCTAACAGCAACATGGAGGTGATGATCAACCTTGATGGACTTGCTTATTCCATCAGTGCAACAATCAGGGACAATTTGGGGCTGTCTGTGATGGAGAATATCATCTGTATACAGAGAAAGAAATGTGGAGTTTGAAGAAAGACCAAGAACTATTAACTTTAATTTAGAAAAAAACTGATATCTTATTGTCTGATCTTGCTATTTGTTATACTTTATGTTTCTTCCTTAACGATATGATTTCCCTCTCATCACACTCAATTTGGATCAATATATACCATGAAAACAATGTAAAGACTGACAAATTGCCTTCTGAGGGGGATGGGGGGAGGGAAGTAAGATTAGAGGAAAAATTGTAAAACTCAAAATAAAATCTTTTAAAAAAAAGAAAAAAAGAATCAGGATTAAGTAGATGACAAAATGGTACCTGATATCAGTAGGGGGATTGTGCAGCTGCCATTTAGTTACAACAAAGCCTGGTATTATTTTTCCATTATATAATGTGTTCTCTTTTTGTGAAGGAATGTGTGGATAAGGGGAATTTAGTTGCCCAATTTAATCATGTCCATAAATGCTTATATTTTCTCTCTAAATCATTATGGGTTAGAAATGTGTAGTGTGTTAAGGAATGTCTCTGTACTATAGAGCAGAAATTGGGAACAATAATGTCGAGGGGATACCTGAAAAGCATTTGAATAGTAAGAAAAGACAGAAATGAAACCCAGACTTTCTGTCTCTGCTTTTCTAGCCAGTGCTTATCATTTGGAAACAGTGATGGTTCTCCTCTTATTACAAATATTATGCACACATTTGACTAAACTTCACCTATCCAGCCTTATCTCCCTAAGATAATGTTCATCTCATGCTGCAGGGGAAACTCAAAAATTCTTTTGTTGATATGACAATGATGATTTTTTTTTCTCCACCATCACTATACTGTCCCCTGAGGACCTTTATATTCATTCCTGCTTCAACATCTTTGTTATTTTCTTTATCAATTCATATGTTACCTATCATTAATGTTCCATTCAAATTCCAACCCCTCTGAGAAACTTTCTTCTTATCTCCAGACCACAGTACTTTCTCTCTTCTATGAATTTCTAAAGCCCTTAGAATCAATATCCCCTTATTTGGTACTATTAGGATCATGGAATTTAGAGATAGAGGAAGATTAAAAATATCTAATCTAAATTTCTTATTTTATAGATGAAGAAACTGAGCCACTGAGAAGGGATATGAATAAGTAGTAGAGTTGGGATTTGAACCTATGTGCTCTATGTTCAGTGTGCTTTCCCCCCTCTACACTCTAGTAATCACATCTAAGTTTATGTCAGAAGCTCTCTACTGATAACAAGGATCTAAGTACACTTTGGGAGATTTCTCCCTTCCATTTAGATGCAATAGAAACTTCAGTATGTAACATTGACTCTCCTCACACGTACAAAAGTTCACTAGGCTATTTTATTTATGTTACTAGATACAGATATGACTAACATCTGACCCCCAAGGAAAATGATAGTAGCTCACAGTGTTCATCCTTTCCTTCAAGAAGTGCCTAACAAGTTTCTCTCTTTTACCAGGAGTTGGAAGAAACTTGTATCCAGGAATGTTTACAAATTCCTCTTTTACATTGAAGTTTCTCTCTGGAACCTCTCTATGCAGAATTGTTTGTCTCTCACCTCATCTACCCCCACTCTAAGAAGGGACCTCAAGCTGCTTTTCTCTCCTGCTAGCCTCCACAACTTAGGTAGAGTAAATTTTGACCCCATCTGTTATCATCTTGTAGTTCCTAGAAAGTGGTAATTTTATTGCCATCCCCATTTGTTTTTAGGTTTTGCAAGGCAATGGGGTTAAAGTGGCTTGTCCAAGGCCACACAGCTAGGTAATTATTAAGTATCTGAGGCTGGATTTGAACTTAGGTACTCCTGACTCCAGGGTCAGTGCTCTATCTACTGCACCACCAAGTCACCCCTGCCATCCCCATTTTTGACCACCTTTTCAAGGGATCAGAGGATTTTTTTTTTAATAACTGACCTATACGGAAAAAAAAAAACCTTGTAGGTGGTTTCCTAGTTAAAAATAACAAAACAAAACAACACATCCCAGCAACTTTTTAGCCTTCTTTTGAACAAAAGTCTTCTTTTGCATCAGATCTTATATATTAGAATTTGTCCATAAACTATAGGTACCTGATCACAAGAAAATCATGGGTTTTCCTGTCACAAGCAAGTCATTGGTTCTAATCCCATATTGGCTAACCTATTACTATATGATTATTTTATTTCCCATTTTCTGAGTATTATGTCTCTTGTTCATGCATCCACTGAGTCCAGGGGCTTGGGTTTTAATCACTCTGCAGTTTCCCTACCTCTGCATTCCCCAGAGGTAGCTGTGGTTAGTTATTTACTATCCAAGATTGCTTACTAGCATATCCAGGAAAAGGTAGAGAAAGAATGAACTTCTAGTGTGTTAGGGAGAAAGATCTGTAGTCATTAATATACACATACTCTTATTCTTACTTTTATATGAAACTATAAGTTTATCTAGAAACTAATCCCAGGTATTGAGGCTTCCAAAGTTTCAGGAGTTAAGAATAATGACGTACCTCTGTATGGATTTCAAACTCACCCTGGAGAATTTCTGCTGGCAGAATCAACATTATTTTCTGCTTATCCACTTAATAAAAAGGTGAAAACCAAATCTTTATAGAGTTTCAGAATAAGTCATCAGAGATAGCCTCTGGACCTCAGCACTTACAGCAATTTACAACAGTCATGGATTTGTTATTGGTGGGTGGAGCTAGCTTTCTGGAAAATCTAATTAAACCTAGTTTGGTGAGGGTGGCCATGACATACTGGAAAATGAAGTTTTGGTAATGCTGAAAATGCCCTGAATTCTCTGATGAATGAGGGATGTAGTCCATAGGAAAGAGTTAGTTTACAGAGTTGAATTTACATTTTATTTTGAAGCTATCATCCCTGGTTTCTCTGTTCTTTTACAAACCCTAGACTAGGATTCAGAAGGGTTGCATTCACCTAGGGTCATTTAGTAATTGACCAGGTGGTCTAGGATGCACTGCCTTGTTACTCTGTCCTTCATCTTTCCCATCAAACAGATGAAGATAAAAATAGCTGCCCTATCTCAGAGAATTGTTTGTGAGATTCAGATGTAAAGAGGAATATGAAAATTTTAAAGCACTCTATAAATAAAAGGTATTATGATTATCACAGAAAGTCAAAACAACTTGATGAAAAATGGAAAATCCAACCAATCATTCAGATGTTCCCAGATTTAGTAGCTACATAGCATGAAAAAAATAATGGCTCTGGAGTCAAGAAAGATCTGGTTTTAAATCTCTGAAATATACTAGTTGTGTGATCATGTCACTTAAATTCTCTGAAACTTCAGTTTATTTATAAAATGTTTATAATAGCAATATAAATATTCTTTGCAAGTCATTTAATCACTGCCTGCCTCAGTATCCTTATCTGTAAAATGGGGTTATAATAGTACCTCCCTCCTAGAGTTGTTTTGTATTTACAGTGCCTGTCACATAGCAAATACTTTCTAAATATATTTTCATTTATTGCATTGGATTAACTTCAAGCAAATACTCCTTCTGTTATGTCCCTCCACCTCTAAGAGAGAAATCTCATGTTCTCTTAGGACCAGCCCTTGAGATCCCTCTTCCCTATATATAGTCATTTCTCGAAACCATAACCTTTAAACTGGGGAATAAAGGTTTGTAATTTATAAATGCAAAGGTATATAGATAGATGGACAGATAAAAATACATTATAAAAAAGATAGCTAGATTGATGGATAAATAGAAAGAAAAGAAAGAAGATAATCTTAGAGAGAAAGCTGCTAGCAACTGAGGGGATTGGGAAAGGCCTCCAGTAGAAACAGAGTGAAAAGGTAGCATTTGAAGTTGAGCTTACAGAAATGTGAAAGAACTAAGAGCTGGTGAAGAGGGAGAACATTGCAGGCATGGGGAACCAATCAGCACAAAGGCATAGAGTTGGGAGAAGCATCTCTATGTAAGTAAAAGTGAGATTGCTGTGTAACTAGAGGAAAGATGAAAGCATAAGACTGGAAAGGTAGGAAGGGCTATATTGTGAAGAATTTTGACAAACAAGAGCACTACTCATTGAATGACTTTAATTTATTTTCTGAGTTATGAGGCAAAGTTCTCAGCAGAGAGTGTAAAAGGAAATATGCCTTGAGAAGCTTGGGGAGAGACAAGAAGGGTTGCAACAGCTGCTGTAGGAAGTGGGATATTGAATTGATTAAGGAGGAGTAAAATGATTGCCTAGCTGCCATTGAGAGCATGGTTGAGATTAGATAATGTATATAGCAAATCCAAACAGCACTGGTTTTGTTTTTGTTTTTTTTTTAATTTTGTTCTATTTTTAAGTAGCACATCAATAGGAGTGAAGGAGGTAAACAATGGGAGTCACTATGGTTGAGATTGGGTAAGGCATGAAAGGACAAGGGGGCAAGGAAGTGGAGCATAGAAGATAGTGTAGAATTGTGCTGGTTCATCAAGTGGTCAAGCTGGAGCCAGGAGAAGAGTGTAACTAATGCATGGGTGAAGTCTTAGGAGTGATCTGAGTGATGGAGGAAGCACTGAGAAGATGGAGGAAATAAAAGTAAGGATGGATAGGGCTAGAGGTTGTAAGAAATACGGTAAAATGGAAATGCAGAAATCACTGCTGGTTGTGGAAAGATCAAGAGTAGAAGTTTCTTTATATATAACTGAGATGGAGTGAAGGAATTGGTCATAGCAAGCAAATAGGTTTAAGAACTGGGAAGTTAGTTTGGCAGAACACTAAAATGTAAGTTAAAATGCCCTAGAACTCAGGAAAGAATTGTGATATAGAAAAAAATGATGACCTAGACCTTAATCTTCTAGATGAAGGAAAGAGAATGTTCTAAAGGGTGCATAGGTAATGGTTACTAATATCTGAACTGGATGATTTGAATCTCAGAGGAAGTGATAAAAGTGGTAAGGAATATTCTGAATCCCTCATTGTGAGTCAGGAGTATTGCGAAGTGGGGAATAGGGAGGCTCAGAACACTGAGCTTGGGATCAAGCAAATTCATTTTTTGGAGTTCAAATCCTGCCTCAGAAACTTACCAGCTGGGTGACATGGCAAATCATTTAAACCTTTTTGCCTCAATTCCTTATCTGTAAAATAAGTTGGAGGAGGAAATAGCAAGCCATTCCAGAATTTCTGCAAAGAAAATCCCAAATGGGGTCATGGAGAATAACTCATGACTGGACAATTAAGGGAACTAGGTCTCACTGAGTGTCAGAAAATGGAAAGAGTTAAAAAGGAAGAGGTCAAAGATAAAAGGAATTGTTAATTTTGGAGCACAGATTGCAGAGAACTGAGGAAGTTGTAGGAAGGACATTGGGAGGGTAGGATTGAGGAGAACTGGATTGCAGAAATGGGCAGTTGGAAATGAAGAATGTACATTGTACTTGTACATTGGTGGCTAGGGATTCAGAGTCTCTAGGATAGGGAGAGTATAAGGGAATGGAATATGCTAATAATTGAATGATGAGTATAGTCAGGGGATCAGTGGTTGGAAAAAGGTCTTTTGAGGGGAGGCAGGCAAACAAATGTTCAAGATCTGCCCTTGAAGGCTCATTTGGAAAAATTCTTGGGACTAAGTTGGGATCTTGTCCCAGAGCATTCTATATGGAAAAGTCACATAGCTAGTAAGTAATGTTTTCAGGATCACACAACTAGAAAGTGTCAATGCCAGATTTGAAGTCAAGGAGATGAGTTCTGATTCCAAGTTCAATGTTCCAACCACTGTGAAACCTCACTGCATTAGAAGAAAAGTTCCTTCTTTTTTCAAGTTCAATACTCTCCCTTTGGTTTGGTATGGGGACATGACACAGACAAATATTAAAATACAATTATAGAGAAGCAAGCTATTCATTCATTTTTATTTATATTCAAATAATTACTGTATAGAGAACTGAGATCATAAACAATTTCTATCCCTTTTCCACATCATTGACTTCTATGAACTATCAGATACCTCTAATATAATTCTTCTTATGACATGTATGCTATTCTCTGCAATGTAGGGGCACAGATATGTGAATCTGCCAGAGGGTCCCATCCTGCTTCAAAATCTCTTCACATGCCTGAAATTCTATCATTCAGGATCCATTCCTTTTGTATTACATTGTTTCCAATAGTCCTGTGTAAAATTAGAACACCCTTGGAGCAATAACCCATTAATATTTCAGCAGAGATTTCTTCAAAATTATTTTCTCAGTTCTGAAATCTTTCTACAAGGTTACAGGGTATTAGGTTATTGCTTAAGGAGAATAGGCTTAGTTCAGACAACAGAAGGACTCCTGGAGAAGAGGTGGGGTGGGCAACTATTAGGTATTGTATACAAAAGGAATGAAGGGGAGATGCTATTACTGATACTTACTTTACCCTCTGAAATGAGGCTTGTATTAGATACTATCTAAAGTTCTTTCAAATTTTGACCGTTTTGTGACTCTAAGATTCTTTCAGAGGGTCAGAGGGTCAAAAATGGGGATAAGAGGCGATGGAAATAACTGCTTCTCTTTCACAGTTTTACCCAGGATAAACCCTATTTGGTATTGTGTAGATGCTGATTCTTAAGTCAAGGACAAAATGCTTTAATTGAAAAGCTATTACATATAAAGGGTGAGATCATAAGCAAATTAGAAGATCAAGGAAGAAATCCTCTTTTAGTTCTATAGAGAGGATGAGAATTGATGACCAAAGAAGTTATAAAGAAGATCACAGGAGACAAAATGGACATTTCATTTTTGGATTATGTAATGTTTTTTAAATGGCAAGATTTGGCAACTGTTTGGGGAAATGGGATAATAGAGAATAAAGACTCAAGAATGACAAGAACAGTCTGAAGCTGGATGGCTCAAAAATAATACTAATCTCAGTGGAAATAGGGAAGATTGGGGAGGGAATTTCTGGGAGTCAAGATGGCAGGATAAATCATAGTAACTCTCCCATATTCACCTCAAATAACCACAACATTTTGCCCCCCAAATAAATACTGAAATAGCAGAATCACCAAAAGAGAGGGTAAAACAATCTTTTAACCCAAGAAACTTAGAAGAGAGGTTTACTTGGGTAAATGGGAAACACAGTCCAGGATAGGAAACATTCCTGCAAGCTAGTGGTTAACCCTATGTTTGCAAACCAGTGGGAGATCCTGAGCATCAATGAGGTAGAACAAGGAAATAGCAACACCAGGACTCCCCACATCTGAGGCATAGACAGGGGAATGGGCAGACTCCAGTTGCAAGAACCATCATGTACATCAGTATAGCACCAGGCAAATAGGCAGCTATCAGTGACCAAACCATCTGAGCTTCAGTGAAACCCTGAAGAAATGCAGAAATACCCCACCAGCCTCAACACTGATTAGACATGAATATTAGGACCCTGGCTCAGCACCAGGTTAGCTGCCAGATCCCTATGACCTCCAGCAGTATTAGTTACCCACCATCACATCCCCTTAGCACAGCATAGATATGGGGTCCAATGTGAATGTGATGAATTCTTCCATAAAAATGGAAGTGGATAGTAGAGTGCATCAAGATCTAGAATTCTTCAATATGTGATTTATTTTATTTTTAGGTTTTTGCAAGGCAAATGGGGTTAAGTGGCTTGCCCAAGGCCACACAGCTAAGTAATTATTGTGTCTGAGGTTGGATTTGAACCCAGGTACTCTTGACTCCAGGGCCAGTGCTTTATTCACTGTGCCACCCAGCCACCCCTCAATATGTGATTTAATAAGAAACACCCTTGAAAGGTAGTGGGTTATAGTAGTATCTATTATGCTTATTGTTATGCTTCAGCTGAAGTTAAAAAAAAAGCAAGGGTAGCAAATCTGATCTCAGATAAAATAAAAGCAGAAATAGACCTAATTACCACAGATACGGAAGGAAATTGCATTTTGCTAAAAGGTATCATAGACTATTAAGTAATAGCAATACTAATCATATATGGACAGAGTGGCATGACATTTAAATATTTCCATAAATTTTATGGTTTTTTTTGCAAGACAGTGGGGTTAAATGATTTGCCCAAGGTCACACAGTTAGATAATTATTAAGTGTCTGAGGCTGGATTTGATCTCAGGTCCTCCTGACTCCAGGGCCAGTGCTCTATCCACTGCACCACCTAGCTCCCCTCTTATGTAAATTTGAGAAAAGAAGTTAAATGAGTTATAGGTTTATGATCAAATATGGGATTATAAAATGTAAAATAGATCATTTTTATTATATTAAATTAAAGAATATTTGTAAAAACAAAATCAATTGCCACCATGATTAGAAGGAAGACAGAAAGATGGGAAACAATCTCTGTCTCTGATAAAAGTTTCGTTTCTCACATTTGTTTAGAGAACTGAGTCCAATTTACAGGAATATAAGCCCCGATTGATAAATTGCCAAAGGAAATGAGCAGGCAGCTTTCAGATGAAAAAATCAAAACTATAGGCATTATGAAGAAGTGCTCCAAATCACTTTTGATTAGAGAATTTCAAATTAAAAAAACCCTCTGAAATATCTCTTCACATCTATCAGATTGGCCAATATGACAAAAAAGGAAGATGATAAATATTGGAGAGGATATTGGAAAAGCAGGATACTAATGCATTGTTGGTGAAGTGGTGAACTGATCCAACCAATCTGGAGAATAAATGGAACTAGGCCCCAAGTGTTATAAAACTATATGTACCCTTTGCACCACTGATATCACTACTATATCTATATGCCAAAGAGATCATAAAAAGAGAAAAAGACCTACATATATAAAAATATTTATAACAGTCATTTTTAAGATGACAAAATAATGGAAACTGAGGGAATTCCCAACAATTAAGGAATGGCTGAACAAGTCATGGTATATGAATGTAAGAAATACTATTGTACAATAAGAAATGATGAATAGGTAAGATTTCAAAACTACATTGTGGGATGATGACATCGAATAAATCAACTCTTCTTAGCAACACATTGATTCAAGACAAGTACAAAGGACTCATGAAGGAAGATGCTATCCATATCCAGATAGAAATGTTGAGTATTTGTGAGGGTTTATTTTATATCCTGCTACTTTACTAAAGATGCTAATTATTTCTAGTAGTTTTTTAGATGACTTTTTTGGGATTCTCTAGGTATACCATTATGTCATCTGCAAAGAGTGAGAGTTTTGTCTCCTCCTTCCCTATTCTAATTCCTTCAATTTTTTTCTTCTCTTATTGCTGAGGCTAACATATCTAATATGATTCTGAATAGTAGTGGTGATAATGGGCACCCTTGTTTCACCTCTGATTTTATTGGGAATACCTCAAGCCTATCCTCATTGCATAGAATGCTTGTTGATGGTTTCAGATAGATACTGCTTATTATTCTAAGGAAAGAAAAACATTTATTACTAGACTAGTTAGTGTTTTTAATAGGAATGGATGCTGTATTTTGTCAAAAGCTTTTTCAGCATCTATTGATATGATCATATGATTTCTGATAGGTTTGTTGTTGATATAATTAATTATACTAACAGTTTTCCTAATACTGAACCAACTCTGCATTCCTGGGATAAATCCTACTTGACCATAATGTATTATACTAGTGATAACTTGTTGTAATTGTTTTGCTAAGATTTTAATTAAGATTTTTGCATCAGGGCAGTTAGGTGGCACAGTGGATAGAGCACTGGTCCGGGAGTCAGGAGTACCTGAGTTCAAATCCAGCCTCCGACACTTAATAATTACCTAGCTGTGTGGCCTTGGACAAGCCACATAACCCCATTGCCTTGAAAAAAACAACAATTAAAAAACAATGTTTTGCATCTATATTCATCAGGGAGATAGGTCTATAATTTTCTTTCTGTTTAAACTCTTCCTAGTTTAGGTATCAGCACCATATTGGTGTCATACAAAAAGTTAGGTAGAGTTGCAACTTCACCTATTTTTCCAAAGAATTTATATAGAATTAGAACCAATTGTTCCTTAAATGTTTGATAGAATTCACTTGTGAGTCCATCTGGCCTTGGAGATTTTTTCTTATAGAGTCCAATAATGGCTTGTTGAATTTCTTTTCCTGAGATAGGGTTATTTAGGTTATTAATTTCCTCTTCATTTAATCTGGGAAACATATTTTTGTAAATATTCATCCATTTTACTTAGATTGTCAAATTTATTGGCATAGAGTTGGGCAAAATAATTCCAAATTATTACTTTAATTTCTTCCTCATTGGTGTTGAGTTCACCTTTTTCATTTATGATAGTAGCAATTTGGTTTTCTTCTTTCTTTTTTTTAAATCAAATTGACTAGAGGTTTATCAATTTTATTGTTTTTTTCCCTAAAACCAGCTCTTTTTTTATTTATAAGTTCAATAGTTTTCTTGTTTTTGATTTTATTAATTTCTCTTTTAATTTTTAGAATTTATAATTTGTTATTTAATTGAGGGTTTTTAATTCTTTCTCTAATTTTTAGTTGTATGTTTAGTTCATTAATTTCTTCTTTCTCTAATTTATTCATATAAGCATTTAAAGATATATAATATATCCCCTGACAGCCACCTTGAATGTATCCCATAGATTTTGGTATGTTGTATCATTATTTTCATTATTTAAGATGAAATAATTAATTCTTTATCTAATTTGTTGTTTGACCTACTCATTCTTTAAAATGAGGTTATTTAGTTTCCAATTAGTTCTGGGTCTATATCTCCCTGGTCCAGTATTTCATATGATTTTTATTTCATTATGATCTGAGAAAGATGTATTCACTATTTCTGCTTTCTGCAATTGATCATTAGGTATTTATGTCCTAGTACATGGTCAGTTTTTGTGTAAGTTCCATGTAATGCAGAGAATAAAAGTATATTCTTTTCTATCCCCATTCAATTTCCTTCATAGGTCTATCATATCTAGGTTTTCTAACAATCTATTTGCTTAACTTCCTTCTTGTTTATTTTATGATTAGATTCATCTAAATCTGAGAGTGGGAGGTTGAGGTCTCCCACTAGTAGAGTTTTGCTGTCTATGTCTTTCTGTAGCTCTTTCAACTTTTCCTCTAAGAATCTGGATGCTGTTCCACTGGGTGCATACATATTTAGTATTGAAATTACTTTATTGTCTAAGGTACCTTTAAGGAGGATATATTTTCCTTCCTTATCTCTTTTAATGCTATTTTTGCAGCTACTTCGCCTGAGATAAGAATTGCTACCCCTGTTTTTTTCACTTCAGCTGAAGCAAAATATATTTTGCTCCAACTTTTTAACTTTACTCCATATTTCAAATGAGTTTCTTGTAAGCAGCATATTGTAACATTTTGGTTTTTGATCTACTCTACTATCCACTTATGTTTTAAGGGAGAGTTCATCCCATTCACATTCAAAGTTATAACTACTAACTCTTTATTGCCCTCCATGCTATCTTCATTCTGTTTGTATTTCCCCCTTTTCCCCCTTTATCAATATTCCCCAGTGTTTTGTTTCTGAATGCCACCACCTTCAGTGTGTTTGCCCTCTTAAATTGACCCTTCCCCTTTTTTCCTCTTTCCCTTTCCCCCTTCTTCCCTTCCATCTGTTAGTTCCCCCCTTTTCGCCCCCTCTCCACCCCCCTCCCCTTTTCCCCTTTTAATGCTTGAAAGGTAAGATTAGTTTCTCAACTTGATTAAGTGTGAATCAGTTAACTTTAAGCCAAGTCTGATGGGATGAAGATTCAGGTAGTTCTCATCTCCTCCCTTCTTCCCCTCAATTAAAGGTCTTTTATACCTCTTGATTTAATTAGATTTACCCCATTCAGTCTCCCTCCAACCTCCCTTATCCTTACTGTACCCCCCTTTTAAGGAGGTATTGTTTTTAACTCATTCTATCTGAGTCACAGAAAGGTTATGAGTGTTCATCATGTCTGGTTATGTATATTATCTCTAATAGAGTTACAGTTCTCAAGAGTTATAAGAATCATTCTCCCATTTGAGTATATAGCCAGTTTCATCTTATTGTACAGCAATTCTTAAACCTTTTTAAGTGTCTCTTTGAGCCTCCTTTTGATGTCTATGTTTCCTATTTAGTTCTGGTCTTTTCATTATTAAATCTTGGAAGTCTCCCATTTCATTAAATGTCTATCTTTTTACCCTGGAAGAGAAGGCTCAGCTTTGCTGGGCAGTGGATTCTTGGCTGTATTCCAAGCTCACTTGCTCTTTGGAATATCTCATTCCAGGCCCTTTGATACCTTAAAGTTGCTGCAGCCAGGTCCTACATAATCCTTACTGTGGCTCCTTGGTATTTAATTTTTTTTCTTTCTGGCTGCTTGCAGGATTTTTTCCCTTTATCTGATAGTCCTGGAATTTGACTACAACATTCCTTGGTGTTTTCATTTTTTGCATCTCTTTCTGGAGGGGATTGATGTATTCTTTCAATAACTATTTTACCCTCTGGTTCCTGGTATCAGGGCAATCTTCCATTACTAAATCCTGTAATATTAATTCCAGGTATTTTTTTTTCTCTTCAATGTTTTCAGGAAGGCCGATAATTCTCAGATTCTCCCATCTTGATCTGTTCTCAAGGTCAGTGGTTTTGCTGATGAGGTATTTTATTTTTTTTCTGTTTTTTCAATCTTTTGGTTTTGTTTAACACAATCTTGTTGTCTCATGAAGTCATTAGTTTCTGCCGATTCCATTCTTTTTTTTAGAGAAGATTTTTCTTCCTTTATCTTTTGCAACTCCTTTTCCAGTTGGCCCATTCTATTTTTGAAGGACTTTCTATTTGTCTAAATGTAGTTTTGAGAGAATCATTTTCTTTTTGCATTTTCCCAATTGAGAATTTGAGAGAATCATTTTCTTTTTTACATTTGCCTAATTGAATATTTGAGAGTTGTTCTCATTTTGTATTTGTCCAATTGTATTTTCCAAAGATTTGTTTTCTTGTTGCTTCATATTAATTTTCTCTTGTAATGTGTTAATTTTCTCTTGAGTTTCTTTTCCCAATTTTCCCAAATATTTTTAAACCCCTTCCTGATTTCTTCAGGGAAGTCTTTCTGGGCTGAAGACCAATTCATATTCTCCTCAGCAGTGCTATATCTATATCTCTCTGGGTTAGAATCTGTCTCTTCTAAGTATTTCTCCATGGGCCCTCCTTTTCTCTGGCCTTTTTGCATCTTGTGTTGGGGCAGGGGGATCTGGCTCTCAGAGGTTTGTTTTTGAAGATCCTAGAGGCTTTGTTCCCTTGGCTTAGTAATTCCAGGGTTCAACCAGTAGTGGGTGCTGGTTGCTTTCTCTGTCATGAGGTCCTCAGCAGGAGGGTCTGAGTTGACCTTGAACACTGGGCTGGGCCCTGGGGGAGGGAGTTAATCTCTTTCTGTTGAGTGAACTCTGTTGTCCTGTGGGGGTGGGGGTGGTGGTGGTGGTGGTGTTTGTTTGTTCTGGGCAAAGGTCATAGCTAAAAATATGGAACTCAGATCCCTGGCTCAGTTGGTTGGTCTCCAGGCATGTTCTGAGACTCTGTTGGGGAACTCACCCTCCTGTTGCTCCTCTTCCCCCTGCCAAAAAGTCTGCAGCTAAAGTTGAATCTCGCACACCCCCCACTGATGAAAGTCTCTATGTCTTAGGCTGACCTTCTGGCTTCCCCCAGCTCCATCCCTGTACTGATCCTCTGCTCTCATCTCCCAGTTCACCCACAATCCCCTGAGACAGACCTTCTTGGTAGGTGTTCTCCTAGCTTCTCTTTCTGGGGTTTGTTGATCTAATTTCTGTTAAGAGGTCTCTCATGTTATTTCTGAGGGGAAAGAGAGAGCACCTATCACAGTACCTGTTTTCTCTCTGTCATCTTGGCTGGAAGTCTGAATCCTTTTATTGTTCAGTAAACACATTTTATTGGCTGTTGTATTGTTTATGAGTATTTTCTTGTGTTCTAATGCCAAGTTTGAACTGCTAAACTGAACTGAGCTAAACTGAACCTCCAAATTCAACTAGTGCAGTAGTTTATAAACTGGAATCCACAGATTACCCAAGAGATCCATGGATAGATTTCTTGATGTCAGCAAACTTATATGGGAAAACTACTTTTTTATTTTTACTAATCTCTGATGAAATTTAATTTTTCATTTATTTATTTGAAAACATGATTCTTGGAAGGCATTTCTGTAGGTTTCATTAGGTTACCAAAGGGATTCATGACACACAAAATATTAAAGATCCCTGATCTAGGAGTTCTGAGTCTTAAGTATCTGAAAGATGGGATTAAAAAAAAAGTTTTCAATTTAACTGGTTACAACCAAGTGCAAATCTTTTTTCTATCTCTTGTGTAGTGGCCATTGTGGTATGTTCCTTGGTTGAAAGAACAAATCTGGAGACTAATGTTTTGGTTCCACTACTGTTATTGTTTTACTGTGTTCTGGTTTTCAGTTTCCTCATCTATCAAATGGGGATAATAATACCTGCTCTACTTAACTTACAAAAATGTAGAAAAGAACAAATTTGAAGTCTATTAATTATTTAATAAGTACAATGGATGACTGGAAGAGTTGTGAAGTATATTTATGCATCTATCCATTAAGTCATAGGCCCACAGTTGTGTAATAAAATCACTGGAAAGTTATAGTTACAAAGGACCTTACAATTTTGTAGAAATGTTTTTAATCAAAAATTGCTATACACAAGTAAGGCTTGTTTATTTAATTATTATTTAATCTGTGATTCCATTGTTTTGTTGTTGTTATTGAGTCATTTTAGTTTGTTCAAACTCTTTTTGACCCCATTTGAGGTTTTCTTGGCAAAGATACTGGAGTGGTTTACCATTTCCTTCTCTAACTGATTTCACAGATGAGGAACTAAGGCAAACAGGGTTAAATGATTTGCCCAGGGTCATATAGCTACTAAGTGTTCTTGATTGGAGTCAAACTCATGAGATTGAGTCTTCCTGATTCCAAACCCAGTACTCTAAACTCTGTGCCACTTAACTGCCCCTTTCATTGGTTTAGGGAGTCTCACATGATAGCACATGTATAACCTATATCAAATTGCCTACCACTTTTGGAAAAGGGGAGGGGAGGTAGGGATGGAGAAAAATTTAGAACTCAAAAGCTTGTAAAAATAAATGTTAAAAATTTCTTGACATATAATTGGAAAAACAATAAAATATTATTAATAAAAATTGAAAAGTGAATAATGAACTGGAAAATTCTTATACCAAATACAACCATAACTAATTGGAGAGAAAAAGAAATAGGGAAGGTTAAGAGAAGCATGGAAGTGGGGGAGGCTAGGTAGCACAGTGGATAGAGCACCGGCCCTGGAGTCAGGAGTACCTGAGTTCAAATCTGGCCTCAGACACTTAATAATTACCTAGCTGTGTGGCCTTGGGCAAGCCACTTAACCCCGTTTGCCTTGCAAGAAAAAGAGAGAGAAGCATGGAAATATCGGGAAAAGATAATAAATGACCAAGGATGATTCTGATTTACTGATGGAGAAGAATACATTTTTGTAATTTCTCATCTTAGAGATCTGCCTGGATGAACTTAAAGATTAAGAGATTTATCCAGGTTTACATAGCCAGTTTATAATGGGAGGGGTTGAATCCAAATCTCTCTGACACTAATGCCAGTTTGAGGGTGATCCACAACACTGTATGTGGAAGGGAGAAACATTTATCTCATGTTGGAGCTTTCAGGCTCCAAAGTCTAGGCACTTTGTAAATCAAACAACTAATCAAATAAATTTATGTTACATTGAATTAATCCTTAAAGGGGCAGGGAAGCTGTCCTCTGGGGGAATCAGGTTTCTGAGTTACCTGAGACAAAAAAAGGCTCTCTACCTATGAGGACTTCATCTTTCTCAGTCTTGAAGGAATTCCTATTGTCCTTCAAATCAACATATCTTTCCAATTAGAATTTGTCACTATGACAATTGTAGAAGTTGAGAAGAGCTGTGTCCACCTAAATTAATTCTGTATTCTTGTTGAATTTTTTTTATTGTTCAGTAAACACATTTTATTGGCTGTTGTATTGTTTATGAGTATTTTCTTTTGTTCTAATGCCTGCCGAGTTTGAACTGCTAAACTGAACTGAGTTTGACCTGTGCCGGTGTACCATGGTACTTTATTTTTCAAAATATTGAAGACAAAATTGCTTACACTATTTTGTATTATTTTTCCATGATAATAGAATCAAAATGGAATGGAAAGAATACTAGACTTGGTTCAAAACCACCTCTGACACTTCCTAACTTTGAGACCTCAGTTGAATCACTTAACCTCTATGTATCTCAAACAATTCCCACGGACTGATTAATTATGTCACAGAAGAGATGTATCTGTAGCTATTAGAGAATTTCCATTTCTGGGAGTTCCCTAGGTTTACAAAATCACTCCCTCAATAACAATATTCTTTCACTCAGGTCCTGTTTTAATGCTTTATCCTATCATGAAGGTGTCACTGTTTTTTCAAAAGTCATGCCATTGGTAGCCATGTCTTGGAAAGTCCCACCAAGATGGAAAGGTTTCAAGTTCAAGAAAAGTGTCAGTTCCATATATCTATTGTTTAATTAAAAGCCTGAACCAGTTCAAAGAAGTCATAACTACAAGTTGGCTATCAAATGATGTGGGTTGTTACTTGTTAGTTTTTAATTTTTCTTGTGCCAGAGCAACTTGGGAAAACTCTTTTGAAGTTTGATGGATTTGCAATCTGTATTGATGGAAGGAGTACCTACACTGATGAAATTACAGATCCTCGAAATACTAAGAATAGCAGACATTCATATTGCCCTTTAAGGTTTGCACACCACTTTACATACATTATCTCATTTGATCATATTATTTTTATCCTTGAAGCAAGTGAAGTATTATGAAAATTATTGTCAATCAAAATAATGATACTACTATTAACAGGAGGCTCATAGAACTACAATTAGAAAGAACTAATAAGAGATTATTTAGTCTAAACCTTCATTTTACAGAAGAGGAAACTGAGGTATAGTAAAGTTAAGTAACTTCCCCAAGATCACACATGTAGCATGCATCAGAGATAATATTTGTGCCTAGGTCCTTTCACTCTATGATGGTATAAATGTTATTCTTTCAGGAAGCTAGAACCAAGTTCAGTTATCTGTCCACAAGAATTCCTCATTAATTACTCTATTACTAGGAAACTGTAGATATTTGAAAGCAAATGTAAGTCTTGTTGAGAGTTGTTTTAATGGTTTATTCAGGGATGGCTTTTCTGGTTTGTTTTCCTTATAATCAAGAAATATAGGATTAGAAAGAGTCCCCTGTGACACCTTAGAAGGCTTAGCAGGCTTTTTTCTTAAACCTACTGGAGCATGCAGCTTTCAAGTCTCTGAGGTGGGTTTGGATTTGGATTTGGTTGGGTGGTTAACCTGCCAAAAGGCATATTCTCTGAACTTTGCGGGAATAGAGCAATAGGAACCAACGAACAAGACCTGAGTTCGGAGTACAACCTGGAAATTACAGAATTTGTTCAATATCTTTAATTCAGGGGGGCCTTCAGCCCAAGGGGTTAAAGAAATATGATATAGTAGGAAAAATAATGGAATAAGAGTCCAAAGACTTGGGAATTAGTTCTGAATGGGCCATTCTGACATGGAGTGAATCACCAGGACTTAGCTTCTTCAAAGGCAAAATAAAATGATAACAATTTTATAATTATATTTACATTGAGAAGAAGAAGAAGTAGGAGAAGAAAAAGTAGAAGAAGAAGAAGATGATAATGATGATGATGATGAAGAATAGGTTGATTCACAAAGGATTATTCTCTATCTTGTAGGTCATTTTGAAGATGAAAAGATATATGTAAGTGTTCTGTAACCATAAAGCATCAGATAAATATAAATTCTTATTATCATTCTACTAGATGATAAGGTCTTCAAAGGCAAAAATTGTGTTTTATTTATCTTTTCAGACTCAAAAGTCTAGGCACTTTGTAAATCAAGCAACTAATCAAATAAATTTCTATTACATTGAATTAAAAGTATGAAGGAGACTAAGGTTATTAATATCCTGCCAGTAGTCCTTTCCTACTTCATCCTAATTCCTGCTCCAAGATGAAAAATTATATTAATTAAGTCTGAAAAGAGTCAATTTCTTTTAGGTCTACAGGGAAATTGGCAACCTTTCGTTCCCAAGCTCTGGTGGCCTAGATGCTGAAATCAGATTGCTTTTCCACCCTCTGGCTCCCAGACTTAATTATGCATTTCTCTTTACTGAGCCTTGGATTTGCAGGCTATTTGGATATACCACAATGATAGTTGGGAAGATTTTGGAATATCTGGGATTCTAGACTGAGTTGGACAAGGGGAAGATGGTGAGTTAGGAATGGGAAAATGCTAGAGGAAAGCTGGCAGGAGAGAATTTCTCTTGCTTGGGAGGCAGTGAAAACCAAATTGTCCTTGTAACTAGGGAGATATAAAGGGATAGTGGAAAGGTTGTCTGGATATGGCTCAAAGGTCATAGACTAAGATCTGGAATTATCCTTTCAGTTGTTTTCAGTTGTGTCCAACTCTTTGGGACCCCATTGAGGTGTTCTTGGCAAAAATATTGGGAGTAGATTGCCATTTCCTTCTCCAGTTCAATATACAGATGGGGAAACTGAGGCAAAGAATGTTAAACGACTTGCCCAAGAGTCACACAGTAAGTGTTCGAGACTCAATTTTAACTTCTTAGAGGATCAAATCCAATCCCTTGTTTTACACATGAAAAGACTTGAGGTTGAGAAAGATTGACTTGTACTGGTTCACATAGTTAATAAGAGGCAGGATATGAACTCATATCTTCCTAACTCTAAGATCATACTCTATATGCTGTGTCATTTACCTGCCTAAACTCTAGAAAATTTGGATTCTAGTCCTGGTTGCATTATTAAGTATATGTTACTTTACTGCTCTTCATCTCCCTCTCCTCATCTGTCAAAGGTGATCTAATGGGGAAAGTGCTGAAGTTCTTAAAGCTAATGCTAAAGAATAAGAGAAATTTAAGACTTCTTGTTAGCAGTAAATTGACATGTCTCTTTAATGATATTGAACCCCAGATGATTTTCCTTAGGTATTTTGGGGCTCCTTTTTTTCTCAAAAGGAGAAAGGGAATGCTTTGATAGTCAAGGTCATTTCCAAGGATTTGTCCTAGGCGGGTCACCTCATTTGCCTCACCCACATCAGGTTCATACTGTTGTATTTAGGTGTAGTGAAAAGAAGACTGGCTCTGGAGTTAGAAAACCTGAGTATGAATAAATACTGACTTAGTTATTTACTATCTCTATGACCTTGGGCAGTCACTTAACCTTACTCATTTGTCACATGAGAGGGTTTGACTAGAGCGAACATCTCTCCAAGGGTTTTCTTTTCCCTAGCTCTAAATTCTAAGAATTAGGTTAAGATGAACATCAAGGGCAGCCTTAACGGTTTGGGGAGAGTATAAGAATGGGGAGAGGAACTGCAAAATACAATCTCAAGGGATGCTTATGAAAAGTTATATAGAATTCACTAGAATGTTTGAGTAACATGTTTGTGTGTCTGTGTGTGTGTGTGTTACCCTTAAACTATACACTTCAGACTTTTCTTTTTTTTTTTTAAACACTAACTATGGTACACATATTTTGCCCCCTACAATCGTCTTTCTGAGTCACTTTTCATTGGCAACTCACCAGAACATTAATTAGCCTGGAGTGCCCATTTTCAACCCCAGAGACCAGTTCTGCTTTGGGGCAGGGTAGAGACCAATTAGAATATTTTTAGCCAAAAAATTCAGCTGAAAGTAAAAGGGGGAGAGAAGAGGATAGAAAGTGTAACTGAGAGCAGAAAAGAGGAAGTGTTAGGAAAGGTAATAATTAGATGAGCTTAAAATGTCCATTTGGAAATTAACTGATGTTACATAGGCAATTAAGTATACTCAAATAATTGATCAATTCAGTAAAAAAAAGCCTTAAGAATACAAATTATCAAACTTATTTTCTCAAATTCAGGAGCAATTTCAGTACGTATATAGAACTCATCTTTTAAAATGACAAAAAGCTGGGGAGGATGAATAAGGTATTTGCTGGCAGACTTTTCCCCAGTATTCCTCAAGTTCAGAGAAATGGCTTCAAACTTGACCAGGGTGCAGGCATCCTTTTCATAATTAGGGAGAGCTTACTTGGATGACCTTCAGATCAGGAAAGTGCCTTTTAGGTAACCTAAAGGAGAAGTCTAAAACCAAGAAAGTTGTAAAAGAGTAAGCTATCACAAGTGGGAATTTGTTCACTTAAGATATGTTGGAATAGTTAATAAAAAATAAGCTATGAGGACCTACAAAATGGTCTAGACCAGTACTTAACTTTTTCATGTATCATGGATCTAGTTGGTATTTTGATGAAACCTTTGCACCCCCTTTAAGGAAAGAAAAATGTTTTTAAATGAATAAAGTAAAACATACAGGATTACAAAGGAAAACAATTATTTTGAAATACAAATACATATATTTTTAAATTTATATAATTCAGAGTAAGAACCTCTAGCCTAGAGAGAGTCTATGTTTCAACTTAATTCTAGCAAGAGTGCAGCTTTAGGGATCCTCACAGCTCCAATTGGGTTCAGAGAATCAGCATTGATCCTATAACCCCTTTCACCTCCTAGCTAATCTGCTTGTCCCTTTTCCAGTTATTATTCAAAATAACCACTGTGTAAGCACGATTGTTTCTTATCTTTTACTTCCAATTTAGAATTTATTTACTCACTATAAAACTCCATTGACTAACAGAAATGCTAAGTTTTGTGAATTTTATTTAATGCTTATGGAAAGAGAGAATACATAAGAGAGTAGGCCCTGCCTTAGCAAGATAAAACATTTGGTCCAGATTTGTTGGGAACTGGATCTGGGGAAGGTCATTGGGACAGGAAACACCATTAGGGCAAAGTAGGAGAACAAACACTGGATTATTACAAGTCTTCTAAATAGTGCTATATCTATAAAAATTAAAAGAAACCTTTGGAAATAATTTTTATAAATTCTAAACTGTTGATAACCCTCGGAATGCCCTCCAGGGGATATTTTCACTTTTTTCTCTCTCTATTATCTCACTTTTTTTTTGGAAGCTGACATTTGACATCCTAGTGTAAACTAAATTTGTCTGGGCAGGTCCAGACCAAAGATGGAAGATCTTTTTTGTCCCCTACCATGTGACTGACTGTAGCCTCCTGTGATTGACTGCATAACTAGAGTATGCTTGGTCTTTAAACCTGGAGACCCTGATATCTAACTCTTTTGCCTCTCTTTCAGGCTCTAGTGCTTTGGTACACCCTCTTTTCTCCTGCATTCAGTGGGTAAAGATCACAGTTTGCCATGTTATCATGAGCTGAATCAGTGAGAAGGGAAGAAGTTCCTTCTCTTACTCCAAAAAAATGGATCTGTGGGTATTTATTTTTGTTGTATTTCCTTTGCCTGGCTCAATTTTGGGTGAGAGTGATGAACCCTTCTAGGTTCAGGAGTTTGAGCCATGGCAACTTTGTAGCTAGATTGCAATTGGACTGTTGTAGCATGCCATCTGGGGGGGGGGGACCTGGAGAAGCCGGAATGCCCACGACTCAAGTCAAATGGGGATTTTGAACTTTGGGATTAAGTTCTATAGAAGTTGGGTTCGATATAAACTGAGAAAAGTTATGAATTTCATCCTTTGACCCTCATGAAAAAAATATAAGAAATTGATCTTCACCAATGAAGCCAGAATCTGAAACCAAGGGATTTTGGGGCTCTAGTTATCCTAGAGTTGAAAAGAATACTACTACTACTACTACTCCTGAAAGAACACTAGGAATGTTCAGATAAATCCTCTGGCTCAATCCCTCACTCCCCAGTGAGTTGCTGAAACATGAGGATGATGATAATGATAGGGAGGGAGATACAGACACACATGCATACACAGAAACAATATGTTATGGGTGAGAAGACCATCTTGATTTTTTAAAAAATTCTTATCTTCCTTTTTCTCAAAGCCATGACTTGGATTTCCCTCATAATGACAACTTACACTTATATAATACTTTAAAATTTATAAAGTATTTTCCTTGAAACAATCTCGTGAGTCTGGTCTCAAGGTAATTTTACCCCATTTTATAGATGAGGAAACAGAGGTTCAAAGATGTGAATTTCCCATTGTTCCAGTTATAATCTACTTAAGGATCAGATCTAATATTCAATGTATAGTGCTTTAGTGCATCCTAGGTCTATTTTCTCCTACTGGTTACTAGGAATGAATAAGTAGACAAGATATTGCTTTTATAGTCTGATGTCAGTGGCATTAGGAAAATATTTCTCTTACTCTCTAGCCTGATAACATATCTGTAATATTGCTATTAGCAAGTCTTTCCTTTGACTTAAGGCATTGCCCTCTCCAAGTTCTTCAAAAATAAAAATGTTCTTTGGAAGAGGAATATATAGAATCATTAACCCTTCAATGTGAATGAGTTTATTGGATTCAATTTCCTCACTGGCAGGAGAACTTGGGGGTCCCTGAAGATATCATTCCTATGCCTTTTTCTAAACCTTTCCTCTTGCTTTCTCTGTCATCTGTTTCTTTTAGCAGAAAGAGAGTTGAACCTGTGTCAGAAGACCTGATGCAGATCTCACTTCCATCCTTTGCTGTGTGACCGTGAGTTAATCACTTAAGCAATTTGAGCTTCATCTGTAAAATTAGGGGCACTTCAGAGGGTTGTTGGAAAAAAAGAAATTTTAAACTACAAAGCACCCAGAATGTAAATATGGGCATTATTGCAAATAATATATGCAAAAAAATTCATTATCATTATTATTGTTATTTACCTGTCCCTTATGGCTCAATTCAAGTGCCATCTTCCTCCTCCATGAATTTTTCCATGATTTCTCCAGTGAGAATTAATTTTTCATCTTCTCAACATCCATAGCAGTTATTTATATCATTAATATGTCCCACAATGCTATTCTAATCAAGGTCCTATCCTGGGACGTCTTCCTTTTTCTCCTTTACTATTACTTTTACAGATATCAGCTCTAATCTATTCAATTATCATGTCTATGTGAATGATTTTCAGATCTATTTAGCCAGCACTTACTTCTCTTCTAAACTTCATCCTCACATCCACAACTGCCTTTTATATATTGTGAACTGGATACCCTGTACATACCTTAAATTCACTGTGTTCATTATCTTTCCCCCCAGATTCTTCTTTCTCCAAACTTCCCTTTATTGTATTCTATCATACTATCAGTCACCTAGTCTCAACCAGAATGTCATCTTCAATTCCTCAGTTTTTTTCAACCTTCATTTTCAATCAGCTGCCACATTATTTCAATTCCATCTTTATAACATCTCTATATGCTTTATTCCCACCACTGTCCCTGCCACCAACCTACTTCAAGACTCCTCATCTCTTGCTTGGTCTATTGCAATAGTCTACTGATTGGTCTTGCTCTCTCAAGTTTCTCCTCACTCCAGTCCATCCTCCACTTTACTGTCAAAATGATCATCCTAAGGTCTAGATCTAGCCATATTGCCCCTACTACCCCCACTTTACCCCAGACACCTTCATAGTCAACTCTAGAATGACACATAAAACCCTGTTTTACTTTTAAAGGCTTTCATGACCCGATGTTTTCCTTTATTTTCTGATTTTCTTATAATTTGTACTCCTGTATGCATTCTACAGCCAATGACGCTGGCCTTCTTGATGTTGCTTCCAACTCTGTGTTTTTTTTATTAGATGCTGCTCATGCCTCTAATTCTCTCTATCTCCTCATCTGCAAATGCTGGCTTCTTTGGCTTCTTTCAGGTCTTTGATAAAATTCTACCTTCTGAAAAAAGTCTTTTCCAAAACCCCTTAATGTTCATGCCTTCCTTCTAGGATTATTTCCAATTTATCATTATATATATGTTTTGTTTATAGTTTTTTGATAATGTTTCCTCTAATGGACTATTAACTTCTTGTGATCAGGTACTATTTTTTGCCTTTCTGAATATTCTCAGAACTTAGCACAGTTTCTAGCAGATCATGTCTGAATCTGCCTGACCCCAATTTGATAAGTTTGGTTTGCTATTTTCTTCTTTGGCTTATTTTATAGATGGGGAAACTGAGGCAAACAGGTTAAGTGCCTTGACTAGGTCACATAGCTAGCAAGTATCTGAAGGCAGATTTGAATGATGAGTCTTTCTGTCAGTCTCTATCCATCATGTCACCTAACTACACCTCTAGCATATAGTTGCCATTAACAAATGCTTGTTAATTTGACTATCTTGTATTATACTGTTATTTCCCTGGCTAGATTGTAAATGCTGGAAAAAAAAATGAAGAATGAAGTTTGGATAAGAAGACCTTGGTTCCATTTCTGGTTCTTTCTCTTACTATCTATTTGACCTCAGGTAAATCACTTAAATTCTTCAGGCTCAGTTTTTTCATGTAAAAAAAATGGAGTTACTAAGCTAAAGGACTTCTATGGTTCTATCTATCTTTAAGATCCAGGGAACTTAGAGATCTTTAGTTATTCACCATTATATTTCTTTAAAGAATAAGCCAGGGCAGCTAGGTGGCACAGTGGATAAAGCACTGGGCACTGGCCCTGAAGTCAGTAGTACCTGAGTTCAAATACAGCCTCAGACACTTAATAATTACCTAGCTGTGTGGCCTTGGGCAAGCCACTTAACCCTATTGCCTTGCAAAAACTAAAAAAAAAAGAATAAGCGAGGAAGAAGGAAGGAAAAAGAATACCAGAGAAGAAAAAAGAAAGAGAGGGAGAGTGGAGTGGTACAATGCAAACAAGATTAATTTTAGAGTCTGAAATTCTGCTGGGATTTCAGCTTTATACTTACTATCTCTGTAATCTTTGATAAGTTATCTAAACTCCCTGACCCCTAGTTTTCTTAAAATTATGGCCTAGATGATTTATAACATCTTCTCCAACTCAAAGTCTGTGATCTTAAGTTGAGGTGGGGGCAAGAAGTAGAAAAGGAAAAAAAGGAGGGAGGGGGAAAAGACAGGGATGTTAGACAGATAGATTTCACCAATTTCACAGTTTTATAAAGAGTTGCCCCTGCTTGGATATCAGGTATATGCTTTGTTCTTGCAATCAAGGATCTGAACTCTAGTTTCCTTTCTATGTTTGACTCTTTTCTCATATTTTTGGGAGTGAGAAAAGAGAGGAAGTTCAGATTGCAAGAGAAAAGAGGATACCTTTGTTTTTTTTAAGATTTCTTTTCCCCATATGCCCCAACTCATTATCTAAACACCCACTCTTATATTTATTTTTACCCAGAGTCTAAGAAATTATTTCCTTGAAGTGAAAGGCAAAGATTTCTGGGAATGGAGAAAAGATGATAGAGTATAGAAAACACAACTGAGCGCTCTCAACTTTCTTCTCCAAACAACTTTGAAATAATGCTTCAAGTCACATTCTGGAGTGGCAGAACCAACAGAAGATGAGAAATTCTTCCAGTCCAAGGCAACTTAGAATATCAGAAAGAGAGATCTGTGATATGGGAGCGGAGACTAGTCTGGGCTTCATGTAGATGGAACACTAATGATATGACCAGGTAGTGGCAACAAAAGCAGTAGCAACTTTGAGAGTTCTTAAGTCAAAGATGGTAAGGGGATATAGCAATAGATCAAAAAGACATTACAGGGATTTTCTGTGATAGCTCTGGATGCAGGACCAGGCAGTATTTAACAACTCTGTTGCTTCTAACTATTTCTAGGTTATAGTTCAAAGGTGGAGAGAAACGCTTTCTATCAAGAGGGAGTGGAAGCCCTGAAGAGCAGTATTGCTTTTTGGTTATAAAAGATCTAGACCCTAAGAATCATTAATACTTCTGATCTTAAGGGATCAGGGACTACAAGAAATAATATCAATTGCAATCCAAGTGGTCAGGAGTGAGTGACTACATCTTTTCCAATATCACATTTAGAAGCACCAAAAACTTTCACACCTCAAACTAGCTCTGAAAACAGTAGTCCAAAAAAAATTCCTAAAATTCAAAATGGTTCCTCTCTTCTCCTCACATCAGCAATGGAGTCCAACCTTTAGCAGAAAAATTCAAAATCAAGAAATATGATGAAAAATGAGTAAATGACAACAAAAAACCAACAATAAAAAGCTACCACTATGATAGAAAAGATCAAGAACAAACTCAAAAAAAAATAACAAAGTAAAAAGAGTTGTAAAAGAGGGTGAAAATTTGAAACTTTATTTAAAAAAATGGAAACAGGGGAGGCTAGGTGGCCTAGTGGATAGAGCACTGGCCTTGGAGTCAGGAGTACCTGAATTCAAATCCAGCTTCAGACACTTAATAATTACCTAGCCATGTGGCCTTGAGCAAGCCACTTAACCCCATTGCCTTGCAAAAACAAAAATAGAAATAAAGCTATCAGTTTTTGCTGATGATATGATGGTATACTTAGAGAATACTAGAGAATCAACTGAAAAAACTAGTTGAAACAATGAACAAAGTTCAACAAAGTTGCAGGATATAAAATAAATAAATCCTTAGCATTTCTAAATACCACCAACAAACCTAACAGGAAGAGATAGAAGGAAAAATTCAATTAAAAATTGTAGACAGAATAAAATACTTTGGAATATATTTTCCCTGACAAACGCAGGAATGACATGAACACAATTACAAGCCATTCCATATAAATAGAAATCTAAACAACTTGAGAAATGTTAATTATTTATGGACATGATGAGGTAGTATGATGAAATGATAATTCTACCTAAGTCAATTTACTTCAGTGTCATAATAATCAAACTTAAAAAAAATTATAGAGCTAGAAAAAGAATTCATGTGGAAGAACAAAAGGTAAAGGATATCAAGGGAATCTATGTGGAAAAAATGTGAAGGAGAGTAGCCTAACAGTTACAGATTTCAAATTATTTTATAATGCAGCAATCATAAGAATAATCTGGTTCTGATTAAGAAATAGAGCTAGGCATACTTGGAATACATAGATACAACTCATAGTAATAAATGATCATAGTAAACTAGCATCTGATGGCTTAAGATCTAAGCTTTAGGATCAAGACCTCGGTACTTGATAAAAAAATTTTTTGGAAAACTACAAAGAGTTTGTTTGAAATTAGGCATACACTAACCTATCACAGTTTACCAATAAAAGATCAAAATGGATAAATACTTTAGATATGAGGCATAAGAAAATTAGAGGATCACAGAAAAATGTGCCTTTCAGATCTGTGGATAAGGGAAGAATTGATGACCAATCAAGAAGATAAGAGAATTATGAGAAGTTAAATAGATCATTTTGATTACATGAAATTTAAAAAGTTTTTTCTACAAACAAAACTAATGCAATCAAAATTAGAAGGAAATAGCAAGTTTCTCTGAAAAATGCTTCATTTCTCAAATAAACTGAGTCAAATTTGTAAAAATAAGAGCCATTCTCCAGTTGACAAATGGTCAAAAGATATGATAGGCAGTTTTCAGAAAAAAATGAAAGCTATCAATAGATGTTTTAAATCACTATTAATTGCAGAAATGCAAATTAAAACAACTCTGACATTAAATCAGCTAATATGACAGAAAAAGAAAATGACAAATGTTAAAGGGTATATGGGAAAATTGAGGCACTATTGCACAATTGGTAGAGTTGTGAACTGATTTAACCATTCTGTAGAGTAATTTGGAAAAATGCCCCAAAAGCTATAAAACTGTGTATACCTTTTTAATCCAATCATACCATTTTTAGATATGTATCTCAAAGGGATGATAGAAAAGGCAAAAGGATCTATTCGTACAAAAATACTTATAGCCTATTTTTTTGTGGTGTTAAAGAATTGGAAATTGAAAGAATTCCCATCATGGCTGAACAAGTTATGGCATCTGATTTTAAGGGAATACTTTTGTGCTATAAATGAAGAGCAGAGTGGCTTTGGAAAACTTTGGAAGACTTATATGAATTCATTCTAAGCAAAGTGAACAGAATCATTGTATAGAATTAAAGCAATATTGAAAGGATGATTAATTGTGAATGATTTAGTTATTTTAATTAAGACAGTAATCTAAGACTTCCAAAGAACTCATGATGAAAAATACTTTCCATCTCCAGAGAGAAAAGTAATGAACTCTGAATGCATATTGAAGCAGAGTTTTTTAAACTATATTTTTCTTTCTTTAGTTTTGTATGTGTTTTGCATGACTATATATATATGTATATATATATATATATATATATGTATATATATATTTAATCTATAGCAAATTACTTGTCTTCTCGATGAGAGGTAGAGGTGGAGGACAGGAAACATTTGGATCTAATTTTTTTTAAAAAAGATCATTTAAAAATTTTACATATAATTGGGAAACATTTAATGAAATAAAAATATATTTTTTTAAAAAAAGAAGGGCCCTTAAACTCAGTTGCATTCATTTATAGTCTGAAGATAGGTATTTTGCCTTTATATTTAGCATTCTCTTGAAGCTAATTACATCTCTGAATGGAAGGAGAACATACAGATTAAATAGGAAATGATTAAGTACTTAGACTGCAGGGAGACTGATTCTCAACAAAGAAGAAAAGTGTGGCCAATTCCTGTTACTATTGAGTGAGGGAAAGCTAGTCAGGGAAACCCTAGGAAAGGTAGAGTCAGTGAAGTTTGTCTTTCATGTTTGTACACTTTCCTTTTAATATCCCCTCTCTCTATCCTCCTGCAGCTCCCACCCACTGACTTTTCCTTCCCCTAATTCTCTATCCATATGTAGTTCTAGATCTCTTCTAAGTCCACATCCTAATCCCTTTCCCCATCAAAACATAAGTCAATTTTGTGTGGGGGGCGGGGGTTGTGAGGAGGGAAGCTAAACAATTAATATATGCTAAGCTGTCAAAAATAAGACCCTAAAATATTTCTCCTTCAGCAAGATTTGTATTCTATAATTCTCTTTTAAAAAATGCCACTAATAAAAAAATGAATTTAAGACACTGTAAGAGGCCTATGGAGAAGAGCATTTAGCTGAGCTTATGGCAGGCAATCACACAATGTTAAATGTTGGATAGGACCTTAGAGATCATCTGGTGCAAGGGTTCTTAACCTTTTTTTGAGTTCTGGGCCCATTTGGCAGGCAAAAGTAAAGCCTATGACTCCTTTCTCAGAATAATGTTTTTAAATGCAAAAAATTAAATGGAAACTAGTACTATTGAGATACAGTTATCAAAAAATTTGTCTAAACAATTGCAGCCCCAATTTAAAAGTCCCTACTCTAATTCAAGCCACTGAGAGGAAGTAGAAATAAATTTCCCCACAGTCCCATATCAAGTTAAAGACTACTGAGGCAATAAAATGAACAGAGGTAAGGGTAAAGCAAGGGTCATATCTATGGGAACAAAGAGAAAGGGAAAGGTCTAAGGGTATTTTTCTTGTAATCTAGTTTGGAAATTAGAAAATGAGCATGATTAGATTTCTGAATCAAATCCATTATTATTTGAATCCTAATCCCCTCTCCTTTCACTCCTCCTAAATCTTTTCTTTGATGACCCCAAGCTCCAGTTTTTCTGTCCCACTTTGCTGCAGCTTCCCCCTTCTCCTTTCATAGTCTTAATGCTCTCTTCACCTACTATACAATATCTTATCCCTTGTCCATTGTCATGTTGTGACAGTTTTCAAATTGGGATCACCCTCATTGCCTGTCTTCTTCACTCTGAGGATCATAGGATCATAGTTGAATCCAAATTTGACCTCAGATAATTATTAGTCATGGGATGTTGGCCAAATCACTTAAGCTTTGTTTGTTTCAGTTTCCTTCTCTGAAGAATAAGAAGAAAAATACCACTTACTCCCCCACACTTTCTGTGAGGACCAAATGGGATGATATTTGAAAAGCACTCAGCACATAGCAAGCACTATATAAATATCATCATCATCATCATCATCATCATCATCATCATCAACCATCATCTAGAAAGGACTTAAGGACAATCTAGGCCAACCCTATAAATTGCAGTTAAGAAAATTAAGACCCAGAGAGGTTAAGTTATTTGCCAAAGATTATACAGGTACTAAGAAGCAGACCCCAAAATTTATACTGAGGTCCAGGAGGTTCAATAGGTGCTCTTTCCATTGCATTTATGCCTCACTTATGCCAGCTGGGTCCATTATAAATTCATGTTTTCTAATCTCAATTGGACTTTCACTGCTACATGGCAAAATTTTTATTCTTCTTTGATTCTTTATTGCCACTCTCTCTTTTCTCTTCAAGTTGCTAGACTTCTCCCTTACCTCATTCTGTATCAGGAGATAGATGTCCATGCCTCCTAATTTGCTGAGAATATTGAATCCAAATGTCCTGTGTTCCCTTTTCCTGCTCTACTACTCAGCTCAAAATCCCACTACATAATTACCTGTTTCCTGTCTATTCCCTTTCACAGCAAAACTTTGAAAAAATAGCTGTCTACACTTTTTTTTGCCATCTATTTATCACCTCCCACACACTGCTTAGCCCCTAATAATCTGGTTTTCATCCTATCTATTCAGATGAAACTGTCTTTCAAGTTCATCAGTGATCTCTTTATTACTGAATTCAATTATCTTTTCGCACTCTTCATTCTCTCAATCTAGAGGCAAAAAAATAGCATTTTTTTCCCTGGAGTCAGGAAAATTTGAATTTATATTCAGCCTCAGACACTTACTAGCTTTGTGACTCTGGGCAAGTCACTTAACCTCTATCTCAATTACCTTAAATGTAAAATGGAGATAATACCTTCCAGGATTTTCGAGGGCACCAAATGAGACAATATTTGTAAAGCACTCAGCACTATGCTTTATTTTCAAGTAGGCACTTAAGCATGCTTGTTTCTTTCCTGAATCAGATAGAGCAAATTTCTCTGTGACCACCCTCTTTTCCAACATAGACTTCTCTCCCTTCTCTCTGACCTAGTTCTGTCAGGTTTCTTAGCTTACCGGTTTGACTGATCCTTCTCTATCACCTCTGAAGGATTCTCTTTATGTTCCTCCAGACATGGCTATTTCACAAGTCCTGGGGCTGGGCCATCTTATTTTTTCTTTCTACACTCTTTCTTGGTGATCTCACTAGTTCCAAAGGGTTCATCCAATGAACTCAACTATCATCTCTTTGCAGATCACACCCAAGTTTACATATTTGGCTTTCATCTTTCTCCTATACTCCAGTCTTGTACTAACATAGATAGAAATTGTTGTTTGGGGATAGAAAGAAGACACCAGACCCAACCCATTGTCACCTTCCCTCAGTAGACACACTATGCCCAGAAGAAGACCAAAGGAACAAGACACGGATCTGTGATCTGAGATCTTCTCACCTGAGGATGATGGCTATCAGCCAAGGCACCAACTTTTTTTTAATAAGTCTTCCCTGATTTTTGAAGTTATCAGTGCTCTCTCACTCCTGAATTTTCCCCTTACTTTACCTATTTGTATAAAAGTTGTACTCTCCAAGCATTATATAATCTTCAAAACCAGGAGAGGTTTCATTTTATTATTTTATGCCAGACAACTAAACTAGTTCTATCTTCTCACTAGGTATTTAATGTTTGTTGTGTTAAATTGAATCATCTCTGTCTTTTTATTATCCTGGCATGTGGAATATGATCTGTTCACTTGTCTTTGGATCTTTGGAATTTCCTGACAGATGGATAGGATAGAGAGGAGAGATGAATGAATTTATGTTCCCTAATCTTGAATTTCTGTCTGTCTGTCTGTCTGTCTGTCTCTCTCTCTCTCTTTCATTTTTGTGAGTCAATGGAGAATGGGGTTGTCATTTGTCCAAGGTCACACAGCTATAGTAAGTATCAAGTGTCTTAAGTTAGATTTGAACTCAAGTCCTCTAGATTCCACTACAACACTTAGCTGCCACACAAAATGAAAGTCACACACTTAGGCAAAAGGAAAGTTTGAGGACAAACTAAGGGAGAAGAGGGACAGAAATCAAATAAAAATATTTGCAAACCAACCTGGGAACATAGAATCAGTACAATTAAAAAGTCTTCTCACACCTCTGTATGGCTTTGTTTATTCTAATAGGTAAAATCATATTTTGACAGTCTATTTTATGTTTTGTCCTACTATCTATAAACAGAATATGCTTTAATAGCTTCACTGAGATTTTTGGAACACCCTGTGCTTTATTTCCATCCTACCTAAAATATGAAAAAAAAAATTCAAACAAACTAAGATTCTCAAGGAAGCATGGTCTCAGGAGATTTCCCACCTCTTGTCCAGACCAAAGTGCTTTGGACAAGCTTTAGATAAGTATCTGATTGCTTTTAGAGACTTGCTGAACCCAAACTACAGGTTATTTGATGTGATCCTATTTCTACTGAGAATCCTTTGTATTCAACACTCTGGATTTTGCACATCGAGAGCAATATAGATTTTTATAAACTTCTCAACTCTTTTATGAAAGTTCCTTGTAATCCTCCTGGTATTCTGCTCCCTTACTCCCCTTATCTATTAATAAGTCAGATAAGGCAATAATAATTGACTTGGGGGTATATTTTAGCTCTTCTAATTGAATGAATTTTGGTAAGTCACTTGAAGCTAGGTGACTCAGTGAATAGAGCCAGGGGCCTGATTCAAGACAATCTGAGTTTGAATCTGATCTCAGACATATACCATTTGTGTGACCCTGGGTAAATCACTTAACCTCAATCTCTGTGCCTTAATCCACTGGAGAAGGAAATGGCAAGCTGTTCCAATATCTTTGCAAAGAAAACCCTGAGTCCATAGAGTCACAAAGAGTTGAACGTAACTGAACAACAAGATGGTATGATTTTTTTGATGCTATATATTCTCACTTTACTATGTGAAGTGTTATGTAAACAATTAGACCCATTTAAGTAGGAATTGTTCCATAGAATACTCTCCCTTCTCATATCTTACCTCCTGGCTATTCTGACTTCTTTCATGTCCCAGCTAAAATCCCTCCTTCTATAGGAAGCCTTTTTCAATCTCTCTTAATTCTACTGCCTTTCCTTTGTGGTTATTTCCAGTTTATCCTGTTTATAGGTTGTTTGTACAGAGCTGTTTGCACATTGTCTCCCACATTAGATTGTGAACTCCTCAAGGACAGTAACTATCTTTCACCTTTTCTCACATTGCCAGCACTCTGTACAGTGTTTGGAACATAATAGATGCTTAATAAATGTTTATTGGCAACTGACTATTGTAATTTGTCTCATATTTGCTCACAGCTATCAATTAATGTTTTCCCAAGTTGTTCCAATCTTATACACTCATATCCTAAAGATAGGAAGATCTTAGAGATCAACTGGTCTAACCCTCTGTTAGGATCAATGAATTTATTGAGAGCTTGAAAGGACCTTAGTAGCAGTCTAATCCAATGCAGAGTTTATTAATGGGGGCAGCTAGATGGGTACAAAGCATAGAGTTTGAGTCTGGGATCAGGAAGGCCCGAATTCAAATCTGGACTCAAACACTTAACTGTGTGATCCTGGCTAAGTTCACTGACCTGTCTCAGTTTCTTCATCTGTAAAATGAACTGGAGAAGGAAATGGCAAATTACTCAATTATTTTTGGCAAGAAATCACCAATGGAGTCACAAAGTGTTGGGCACAGGTGAAGAACAGCAAAATTCAGCTTTCCATATTCCAAATATGAACCTGAGACTCAGAAAAGATAATAACTTGTCCAAAATTTCAAAGGCTGAAAGCTACAGAAAACATGATTTAAATTCACATCCTTTTATTCTGTCTAGTATACTTTTTATTACACTAAATTCACTGATCATCTTATCATTAGCTTATAAAGAAGTCAATTTTATTTTACTTTTTTAATTTTTGTTTTGTCAAGACAATGGGGTTAAGTGACTTGCCCAAGGTCACAGAGTTAGGTAATTATTAAGTGTCTGAGGCTGGACTTGAACTCAAGTCCTCCTGACTCCAGGGCTGGTACTCTATCCATAGCACCACCTAGCTGCCCCTTAAATTAAGTTTTAAAAAAATTGTCAAGCATTTTTCTCCTTTCTGTCTTTTACTAGTTGGGGAAGCAAAATAGAAAAACAAAACCCTTGTAACAAAATATGTATTATCAAACAAAAAAGCTTCCTATGTTATCCACATTTAAAAATATGTTTTATTTGGCATCTTGCATCTATCACCTCTCCTGGTGGGAAGTGAGTAACATTCTTCATTGTTAGTCCTCTAGTATAATGGTTGGTCATTATGCTGATTAGAGTTCTTAAGTTTTACAAATTTGTTTATTATTACAATATTATTATTTTAGTATAAAATAGTTCTCCTGATTGTGCCTACTTCGTTTTGCCTACAAGTCTTCCCAGGTTTTTTTCATCATTTCTTACAACACAGTCATATTCCATTACCTTCATATACTATATCTTGTCAAGTCATTCCTTAATTGACACACCCTCAGTTTCTAAATTTTTTTCACCATGAAAATAGTTTGCTTTCCATAATTTTATATATAGAATCTTTCCCTTCTTTCTGTAATCTCTCTGGGGGAATATATTGCCTATGTTGTTATGATATGACTATCTAGACAAGAGGAAGTGTGATTTAATGAGGAGTTGGAGTCAAATGATGTGGGTTCAAATCCTGTCCTTGCCAATGAAAACTTCTTTGATTTTGTATAACACACATCACCTATACCTCAATTTCTTCATCTATAATTTGGGAGACTTGGATTGATTGATCTTCAAAAAACTCCCAAGGCTATTCTCATTTTAAAAGGAATCTAAGAGACTAAAAGAACAAAAACACAAACACAAACAAATTAAAAAAAACTCACGACCCCCCCCCTTCCCATTCCAAATAAATAAAATATACACTGGTCATGAATAGCATACAAATGAATGCTTGGCACATTATCCCTGACAAATTTCTACCTCTTAGTCTACACATTTCTAAAAACAAACAAAACCCCGACTTTTCCATTTTTTTTTTCACGTAGGACCTGATGAAGATTAAGTCATTTAGTCCTTTGTAAGGACTAAGAAGAGGAAGAATAATCCATTGATTCCTGTGAAACATTCCCACATGTTCCATGGCACTTGGAGGCTTTGTTCACCTACCTTGTTACCTGGAAAGATTTATGAAAATATCCATTCACTTTGAACAAGAGCTCCTGCAAACTCAGTATCTGTGAAGGGCTTTTTTTAGTCACCCTTGAGGGCTTAATCAGCTAAAGCTTGAGTTTCCTCTCCAAATTGATGGTGACTGCAACTGAGTCTTTGCTTTGTATGGAAGGACTGGTGTTTTAAAGTGGTATCAAGAATGATTGAAAAGTTTAATCCAGGGGGCTCTGGGCATGCTCTTTTGAGTTGGAATTGTGTCGTACTGAAGTGTATCTAATACTTTCTAGCTATTTTTCTCTCTAGCCATGCGATCTTGGCTTAGAGCAAGCTGAGGAAGGAGACAAGAAGAGCCCAGGTTTGTTCTTTTTTATATTTTACAAAGATAAATTTTGTGGGAAGGAAGGAGCGGGGCAGGATAGTGAAGGAAAGGTTCTCATTTCCAAGAATGCTCACATACCTTTAGGATTATTTCTTCCTTTCCTTTTTCTTTTTTGCTTACTCTTTACCATCCCTTCTTATATCCTCTCTACTGTGCCCCAGTTCTTTTATTTATGTCCCTTCTGTTCCATCAAAAGATCAAGTAATAGATATTTTTAAGAGCCTACTAACTACTAGTTAGTATGTCAGGAGACAGAAATTTTTAAAAAGAAATGAGCTGATCCTTACCCTCAAGGAGTATGTACATTCTATTAGGAGGACACAGAACATATTCTAAGAAAAGGAGTAAATATTGGATTTATATGAAATAATTAAAAAGTATTTTTTAGGGGTTTTTTTGGCAAGGCAATGGGGTTAAGTGGCTTGCCCAAGGCCACACAGCTAGGTAATTAAGTGTCTGAGACTGGATTTGAACCCAGGTATTCCTGACTCCAAGGCTGGTGCTTTATGCACTACGCCACCTAGCCGCCTCTAAAAAGTATTTTTTCAGTAAATCAGTAAAAGTCCCTTAAAGGATTAGACTTTTGAACTAATTCTTGAAAAGAACTAAGGATTTCTAAGGGACAAAAGTGAGTACATAAAGCATTACAGACATGAAGGACATCCTTAGACAAGGGCATGCATATGGGACAATGGAATGCTATATGCAGAGGAGAGCAGTAGTGTACAAGTGTGAGGAAGTGTGAATTCTATTTTGCTCTGCCCTGGTCAGACAATAGCTGAAATATTGGCTGTATTTGAGGATCTTTTCTTTGACCTTTACTAACTATGTGATCCTGGGCAAATAACTTAATCCCATCTTAGTTTCCTCATTTTTAAATGAGGGAATTAAATTAGATGATCTTTAGACTCCTTTCTAGCTCTAAATCTATGATTTCATCATTCTATGAAATGTCTACTATTATTCCATGATAATGTTATTTTGGGGTGAGAGAAGCTTACTTATTGGATCTCTGAGTAAATCTGGCCCTTCCTCACATAAAATGATGTCAGAGGTTAGTTTGTGCTATGCTTGTGTATATATGTGTCTGTCTGTATATGAATTATACATCTTTGGTGTTCAGGGTTTCATTATTTTTGGAAATGACTCAAATGTGTGATCTCCTAATGATACAAAAGGTCTGATTGGAAAGACAATTCTCTCAGGTCAAATCAGTACTTCATATACATTTCAAGGGTCAAAATGAATCTGGACCAAACAGCAGCTGTATTTTTTGACTCATGGAAAATTAAAAAAAAATTTATTACCAGAAAGCAAGAATTTACTCTCTCCTTTCTTTTGCTAACTCACCAGAAAGGAAGTGATAATTTAGTATGTATCTCATTCCCTGGTGTATTTAGAAGATTTGATCCAAGTCCAAAAGAATCTTTTTTTGCAGGAAAATTTTCCTCAGATATCTCCCTTTCAAATCCTTAACTTTTTTTGACTAAACTTCCTCCAGATTCTTCAATGGGTAGAGCCTTGTACTGCTCATACTACTCTGATAAATACTGTAGCAAGAATATAAGTGAAATTCTTGTGTTTTTGGATAACCCATATTCCTAGATCCTTTTCTTACATCTTATTTACAACCAGCTTCTCTTTACATTATATTTTTGCTTTATATTTTCCTTGCCTAAATGTATTCATTTGAATTATACTTCCAGAGTATCAATTTTTTGTTTCTTTATTTGCTTTTTTTTTTCAGTTTACAAAAACTGCTTGGTATTTGCATTAGCTATCCAAAGTATGTATCACATTGAACTAACAGATGCTTGTGATTCCTTTCCAGGTCTATGGTATAATTCTATTCCTCTTGAAATCATCTTCAGAAAGACAAATGAACATACTGTCTAATTCATATTAAAGTTGTTGATACTTTAGTATTTCAAGAACCTGTAATTTTATTGATTTGGAGATTCTTTTTTCTAATAAATTTTGAAACCATTCTATAATATAAAATGGTTTTAGGGGGTTGTGGAAAAAATATTACTCTGGTGCCCTTCAAAATATAACTAAGTCTGTCCTCAGACAATAGTCTTAGGATGGTCCATCTCACTTCCAAGTCTTGAAATCTTTCTGGCTAGGAATGACCTGCTAGAACTACTGCCATGCTGACAGAGTTTTCACAAATCTAAGATGAACTCCATTACTAATTATAAAATGGGTTAAGAATTTTTTTAAAAAAATGAATGGATGAGGTCTAGCCTGTATAGATGACCATTTTTTGTCCCTCTAAGTTAACAGTGATTCACAGATACCTAGTTTTGAAGTATGAATACTAATCTATCAATTGTCTGAGAATAAGAACTGCATCTTATCTAAATTTTTATTTCCCCCAAAGTTGAGTACCTTGGATGAAAGTAGATTTTTAATATCCCTTTAATTGAATTGAATGTTTTTTTATCCGCATATTTAACCAACAGTCACAAGACTGATTAGTTAACTTCCAGTCAGTAAGGTTACAAAAGGAACCTTCTGTGACATTGGAAAATCTTATTTTTTTCATGCTTAATGATGAAATTACATCAGCTATGATGGAAGTTAATAGAATGGAGAGTTATAAAAATAATAGACCAAGTCACTAAACTTTCTGGATATCAGCTTCCTCAATTTTTAAGTGAGGGGAGTTGGATTAGATGACCTCCAGAATCTCTTTGGGTTTAAATCTATGGTCCTATCAGTATGACCACATTTCCTGAATTACCTCTAAAAGGTTGAGTTTATGATATAATATCCATCAACCAGAACGTCAAATTAATAGTAGATTAGTGGAAAAAGTAAATCTCTTAGGTTAAATTGTACAAATGCTTGGGCTAATGAGAATAAATAGCTTTATTCCTTCTAGTCCTCAGCACTGAAGGTGGTCCCTGCACATGTCTACTGACCTTTCTCAATATATGCCAAAATATGGAGTATTAAATAAGAGTTCTAAGTAAAATTAAACCATATGTCTACTAAACTACAACACATCCATCCACACACACATATAATAAAAATATCTACATAGCTATATGTATATAAAATTTGAGATAATATTTTAAATAAACTTAGCATGGTGACTACCACATAGTAGATCATTAATAAGTACTTGCTCCCTCCCTTTCTCCCCTTTAAATTATAGAGTTTACCTTAGGAAAATTAATTCAGAAATTCAGGACATAAGCAAGCTTAAAGATATCTTGGGTTTTTTAGCTTGTTTTTGTTGTTTATATGTGCTAATTTTACTTTTACTGAGCTATGGAGTCTCATTCAAATTTCTAATGAATCATATCCTTAGAGTGGGCTCTTGAATTTTGAATTATAGATAAGTCTATTGGAGTAGACCAAATACATTTTTCAGAGTTTGCCAGTGCATCTCTATCTCAGGAATATATTTAGAATGAAGGTACAAGTGATACCATGAGATTAGCTCTATAGATGACACATAAGATATGTTTTTCCTATAACTGCCTTAAAGGAAATTTGCAACATTCATGTTTTTAACCTTTGATGCTATATTAAAGTCCTTGACTTGTTATTAAAATATACTTGAGTCAATCTCTTTAGAATATGCTAGCTTTGCATATTAGCTGTCTTTCATATCTCTCTGGTAGGGCTACTGGCTTATAGTTGAGTGACCCATTTAGAAAGCATATATTGCTAAATAGTAGAAGAAAGTAGACAGGAGAACCTGTCAAAAAATTTTGATGTTAACCCCCAAACTGAGTCAATCATTCATTCTACAACATATTACCATTTACAGGATTTTCCATGTTCATGCGTCTCTTTTTGTCTTTTCAGTTAATCTGTAAGCCCCTTAACTGCAGAATCTAGGTCTCCTCAGTTTTCCCTCAGAGTTCCTATACAGTTCCTTCCTTATGGCTAGTTTGCTAAAAATTCTTGTAGATTGGACCTGCTGAATATAACATTTTTTTCTTTTCATAAATTACTTTTAATAAAATGCTAGAAATTTTTATGGAGTATGTGGAAAAATTACCAGTAATTAAAAGGGTAGGGCACTTTTATCTAGGTCCTAGCTTTCAAATCCTTTCCTATAATAATTTGAAGGCTGTTATTATACCTTCCATAAATCTTTACTTCTCAATCTTAAATATATCTTTCCCTATAAGTCATGGTTTAACCTCTTCCCATAGCTTCACCTTACATCTCAGGAACTATTCTTGAATCTCTTTCATTGGCATGTCAATCAGTCAATGTTTATACCACAAAATATGGTATACCACCTAAAAATAATCTTCCATGTGTGGGGTTACTCTGTATGGAGTGAAGAGAGTCTACATAGCAGGTCTATCCCCTCTTCTTTTGAACATTTTCTTTTTTTTAACATTAAAAATTTTATACTTATTACTTATTTTCCCCTTTTATATTTCATAGATCAGAGTCTCTACAAGTCTCTAGGATCATATAGATTTATTCTGATTCTAAAAATTTACTTAGGGTTCATTTTTATTCTTTATTTAACCTCTATACAATATTATTTTGGAAAAATAAATCTCTATAATAATTTCAGGAGAACTTATGACTATTTCCTCAAACTTGAGGTTCAGAAACCTCCTTAAATGATCTCTGCCTCTTCTAAATGCAATCTCTTTTCTAATTATGAAATTCCTACCTTTGCAACTCTTTCCCTGAAAAAAAAAGAATTAGTGTGGTTTAGTTTAAAATAGCTGTTTTTGTTGCTCAAATTGTTCTCCTAAAAGGAAATGGCCTTCAAGGAGAAAGCTTTGAAATTCTATTCAGCAGCTAGGGCTTTACATATGATAATGTGTGCTGCAGCTCATTGTCCATAAAAAGCTAAATGATAAACAAGATTTTGTTTCAGTATTTAGGAATAGTGGCACAGACCCAGGAAGATTTCTCTATTCTAAACCCCAAATATAAACTTCCTTCCTTTGTCTCTTGTCATAAAACCTTACTTTGGTAGAGAACACAAGAAAGGAAGTCTGTTTTCATGTTGTCAGTCCTGCCAGCTATTTCTTTCTATTTCCCCAGAGCTAGAATCAGGGGGAAACCAATCCTCATGAATATTTTATATATTTTTAAAATATGTTTAATCAACTCTAGTGAATTAAATAGAGTTACAATGAACAGTTGAGATATTAGATTTAGTGGAGGAGAGACAAGCATTCAAATTAAGAAAACATCATAAAAGTTCTGGAGTTTCAGTCCAAGGACCCTTGCTCTGAAGAAGTAATGGATAAAAGAGAAAACAATTAAGAATATGTAAAAAGAAACTGATGAAAAGCCTGGAAGGAAAGAGAAACAAAGGAATGAGGGAAGAGGCTCACCTCTAGGAGCTCTGCATTTGACAGTGCCTGGGTTCCAGTGTAATTACCATGAAAAGATATTAAGGAAAATTGGAGGAAGGAATAAATGATAAGTAAGGAGAACCATTAAGAATAGGAAGCAATTAGGGAGAGGCAATCTGCCAGCATTTTCTCCTAAGCAGGAATAGCTAACATCATGCCCTTTATAGACATGATGCTCTTTAGAGACAGAATGATCAAAGGCATGATTATTGGGGAAGGAAAACTCCCCTTAATCAGCCTAATGCATCATGAAGTATCTGGGGCCTGAGTGAAAACTTTAAGAATATAGAGGAAACTAGCATTTTTTCTTTTGTTTCCTTCCTCAGAGGTACTATATAGCCATTTAAATGAGATGATAAGTGGTATGATCTATCATTCTCAGAGTCATAGTTGGGGTGGGAGGAGAGAGGAAGGCTAGAGAGCATGGAAATCCCACATGATTAGAAGGGTCAACCTCAAAGGATTGCAACTAAAGGTAACTTACAATGGATGAAGAAAAAAGTGAGAGGGTTTGGAATGGGATTGATGCCATAGGGAAACTGTAGCACAAGAGCATTATCTGTTTTCATTATGTGTCATAAAATATAGAGGATAATGATATATGAATGTTGAGAGCTTCCCCAAACTGCTTGTTTCAGAAACTGTTGACTGAATCCTTATGAGAAGCATTTCCTATCGAAAGAAAGTATTCTGTTCTAATTCAGAACATAAGGATAGGTTGATTTCCTGGTTTATTTCTATGGTTTTCTTCACAGTATGTGAATTTGGGAGCTAGAAACAAATCTATTAATTAATCAACCAAGTTGACAAGAATTTATTATGAATCAGTTACAAGCAAAAAAAGGAGGGAAAGGGGAAAGAAGAGAGCATGGAATAAGGACCTTGTTATATGCCAGACCCTTTGCTAAGTTCCTCACAGATATTATTTAATTCGATCCTTATAAAAAATCCTGTAAAGTAAGTACACAGATTATAATCCCTATTTTACATTTGAAGAAATAATCAAATAGAATCAATAAGTGACTTGTAAGTCACTGTGCCAAATTCTGGGAATAAAAAGATAAAAGTAAAATCGTTTCCACCCTCAAGGAGCTTACAAGTAAAAGGAGAAAACAATATGTACATATCTAAATGCATACAGAATATGCATTTAAGGGGCAGCTAGGTGGCACAGTGGATAGAGCACTGGTCCTGGAGTCAGGGGTACCTGAGTTCAAATTTGACCTCAGACAGTTAATAATTACCTAGCTGTGTGTATGTGTAGCCTTGGGAAAGCCACTTAACCCCATTTCCTTGCAACCCCCCCCCCCAAAAAAAAGAATATGTATTTTAAAAAAATACAAGTTAGTTTGGGAAGGGAAGGAATTAACAGGAGATATCAAGAAGGGTTTCATATGGAAGCTAGCCCTTAAACTCAGTCTTAAGAAACTAGTGATTTCAAGAGGCAGAAAAAGTGAACTGGGAGTGCATTGCAAGCAAATGGGGTACTCAATTAAAGGCAAAGAGATGATTGATAGAACTTTGTGTTTAAGAAAGAGTACAGAGGACAGCAAAAGGCTAATGGAGCTTTGGTCCAGAACTCTCCCATGAGATTATCAAAGGAGGAATCTGGGCAATTTTCCTCCTTAGAAGGAGCCGTCCACCCACTATCTTGCCTTAAGTTCCTCTAGCAAGCACAGGATCATAAATCATGGCCTCTGTTCTATCCAAACCAAAATCCCCAGACTGGTATCACTGTGATGTTCCTCCCCACCCCCCACCCCCACTTCCCCCATCACCTACCTTCCTAAATGCCAGAGGGATGAAGATCAGACAGAGATTCTTATGTCTCTACTATTTGTTCCCTCGATATCCCAGTTTGTTTTCTTTTCTCTTTTCTTTTTTCTGGAGTCAGGTCCTCCTGACTCCAGGGTCGGTGCTCTATTCACTGCACCACCTAGCTGCCCCTCTGTGCCAGTTTCTTAACACTAGTTCTGTTTTCTGAAAAGATTCCATCTTGGAGGGATTGTTTCAGAAATGAAGGCAATATAAAAACAAAAGATGTCAATGAAAGAAAACAAATTAAAACCCCAATCATGTTGCTCCATTAAAGTCTTCCTCTGATGCTTAATCTTGGTATCATTGAGTACAGAACTTCAGAGTGAGAAAGGACCCCAGAGATCATATTTTCCAATTCATTCCCAAATAAGAAAACAATGTACCTAAAAAGTTGTTGTCCAATCTTGACTTGAAACCTCTCAGTGAGGGAAAACCTACTATGTTTTAAGATTGTCCATCTGTTGTACTTTGGTCTGTTCTCCTGGCACATAGTAGGAGCTTAATAACTGTTCATTGAATTGGATGACTCTAAGAGTTAGGATGTTTTTCTTGATCTCCAACCCAAACTTAACTTTCTCAAGCTTTCTCCTATTGTTATGAATTCCACTTTCTGGGGTCAAACATAACAAATCTAACCCCTCTTCCAGGAGTCTGACCTTCAAATATTGGAAGACAATTATCTTTCTAGTTCTTCTTCTTCTTATACATTATATGACCCTAGGTAAGAAATTTCACTTCTTAGAATTTTAGTTTCCATTTATGTAAAATATAGGATTGTAGATTGGTAGAAAGAGTAACAGATTTAGAATCAGGGAACATGGGTTCAAAACCCACCTCCATCACCCTTAAACAAGGGGCAGTGGAAAGTGTTATACATAGCATCAAGAGACTGAGATTTAAATAGGGGCAGCTAGGTGGTGCAGTAGACAGAGCACTAGCCCTGGAGTCAGAAGGTCCTGGGTTCAAACAGGGTCTCAGACACTTGATACTAGCTGTGTGACCTTGGCTTAAGCCACTGAACCCAGATTGCTTTGAATCCAGGGCCATCTTCATTCATCTGATCTGTATCTGTTCACTACTCAGATGGTTCCAGAGGAGAAAGTGAGGCTGGTGACTTAGCACAGCACCTTCATACTTAAATCCAGTTTATGTACATGTCATGACATCACTTTTGATGTCATGGCCTTCTTGGAGAATGAAGGGCAAATATCATCATCATCATCATCATCATCATCATCATCATCATCATCATCATCAGAGATTTGAATTACAGCTCTTCCACTTACTACCACTGAAAGATTGGGAAAGGCACAATCTCTGCGTTTCAGTTTCCTGATTTGTAAACTGAAATAAGATTAGATTACCTCTAAGGTGCTTTTATGTCCCAAGTATGTTATCCTCTCACTTGCTTTGATCCCGAGTGAAAATATTTCTATTATGGAGGGCAACCCAGTTCAGTAGAAAGACTGAAGTACTTGGGATAAGAAGACCAGATTTTGAATCCCAGGTCTGTCACCTACTAGTTGTGTGACCATGGGCAATTTGCTAATCTTTGAGCCTTAAATTCCATATTCCATATCTGCATAAATGAGGAGATATTCTCTTTTAGTCTTAGATCTATGGATTCTTTTATCTCTTGTTAATTTATTCCTGATGGTGGTTAGCAACAGGACTAACCTTCAACAAAATTATGAGAACAATGAATACTGAGATTGTATTTCCAATATCTACATTCTGATTTTCTGGACTTTACAATTTTCTGGACCTATACACTCAATTTTATGTTAACATTTTACCTGTCAAAGACTATTTTCAGGTCATTGATTTTAAATCTCTCAAAAGAGAACCCATTTTGTATTGTAGAAAAAGCAGTGGGCTTTGAATCATAAAGTTGGGGTTCTAATCTTTGCTCCTGTATTCATTCAGTCTATGCCCTGAAAATTAGTTTCAAAATGGAAGAAATAATACTTCCATAATTTATCTCCAAATGTGTTAGTGTTAAACCATGAAGTGTTCCACAAATGTGGATTCATGTAGTACCTCAAAATCTACTTTCATATCCATAATTTATATTCATCACTTACTCATCGGGTAGCCTGATGCAATGAAGAAAAAATTGGATTGAGTCTGAGGATTCAGGACTCTGATATTTACTAACTCCATCATGTTGTCACTTAACCTCTCTTTTGAGCTTTAGTTTCCTAATTTGTAATACAGCGATAATAATGCTCCCTTATCTACCTCATATGGCTGTTCAGTAAATGTCAGATAGCTGAAATAACCTGGTCCATCAACAGTTCTGTCAACTGTGTCATCATGTATGAGGAAAGGAGCCCCATCTGCAGTGAATTCAAAGATAATATTGTAAACCATTATTGAAGTGTGCATTGCTTTGTACTAGATTGAGGGAATCAACAATTAAGACAATAAATTTAAATTTTGTGTCTCCAACTTCCATATTCTTATTTTGTGACCCTTACATTCAGCCAGGAAGATTTGCATTGTAACAAATATTCCAACCTTAAGTTAGAGGGCCTCTTGGGTTGGGGGGGCAGGGAGAAAAGGGACTTAAAGGTTATCATGAAATAAAGAGCATTAATCTCCTGGGATGGAAGGGAAAACTTTAGGGAATTTTGAAAAGTATCAGAGTCTTTCTAGTAGCCTCTGAAATCATTCTACCTAAGAAGGTACCTTCTGCACTGAAGCATGAGACCAGTTTTCAATGAACATTCATGCTTTCAAGAATGCATTCACCTTATACATTTATATTCTCATAGTTCTGACAATAGGTCACTTCTCTTGTAGATTGTACCCCCTAAAATTGAATCTCTTTAAAAAATAGATTTAAACATGATCTAAATTCTAGGTTTCACTGGAATAGTGAACTTTCAATGCAAAAAGTACCTGTATTAATGTGGATTGCAATTGTATTTCAACAAGGGACACAGAGAAATCAATATGTCAGTATGTGTCAGAAATCCAAGGTCTTACTGAACCTAAGATCACCTTGACTTTTAGTATACCATGAAGCTTTTCAGAAAGATAACTAATCATAGATAGTTCTTGATTTTCTTTATAGGTGGTTATTGGAATTAGCATAGTTGATTATCTAGCTGGTCCTTACCTCAGTCTTATGAAGTAAGTTACATAGTCAGTATTTGATTTTACTTGATTAGTCTGACAGTGGTATAGATACTTGCTCCAAATCACTGTTAATGGCAAGCAACTCAGGTCTTGTCTTCTAACCTAGTGTGTCATAATGATATGAAATAATTATACCTTGCATTCATATAAATTTTAAGTTTTATAAAACATTTTTCATGTTATTTGATCTTCCTTTCATAACAATCCTATGAGGAAGTTGCTATTATCAATCCCATTTTACAGGTGAGGAAACTGAAGCCAGGTAACAAAGTGAATAAGTGTACTGAAACAGTGTCAAACTCAGATGGTCCAAACCCTAAATCTATTCTATTCACTGAATCACCTAGAATGTTCCCAGACAGCTTCTTTTTAAAAAAAAAATATTAGTGCTTTTTAAAAGCATTTCCCCTACCTATTGATCTATCACTTGTAATAAAGATTCAAAAAGAAAAGGGAAAAATTTTAGCAAAACTAACCAACCGATAAATTGTCTTATATGTGACATTTCATATTCATAGTTCCTCACTTCTGTAATGAAGGGAAGGAGGCATATTTTTTTAGCTTTGATCTGGGGTCAAACCTGGCTATTATAATTATAGTCTTCTTCCCTCCCTTCCCTCCTTCCTTTCCTCATTCCTTCCCTCTTCTTCTTTTTCTTTCCTTCCTTCCTTCCTTCCTTCCTTCCTTCCTTCCTTCCTTCCTTCCTTCCTTCCTTCCTGTTATTATTGCAATGAACATATGAATATTATTTTCTTGGGGTCTGCATCGATTTACATATTTTCCTGTTTCTCAGTCATTCTAATATTCTCCTTACAATTATTCTTAAATTAAGTCTAAGCATCTCATAAATGGGAAGTTAATGTATGGATAGAGTCCTAAATTTGGAGTTTGAAGATCTAGATTCAAATTATGATTCTATTATTTCTACCTGTGACCCTGATAAGTAATTTCATCTTTTTAAATCTGAGTTATCTTATGTGTAAACTAAGAGGGTTGATCTTTCTCTGTGACCCCTTTCAACTTTATCTTGTCACTGATCTTATGGTGTTTTCTTAGTCAAATACCCTATTTTTCCCTTGTGACTTTAGAGAAGTATCCCATCTCTACAAGCTTCCATTTAAAAATCCTTCGAAGATTGAAGGTAGATAGAATATTCAGAACTTGGAAGGTAACATCCTCCACCATAATATTAATGACTACCAAGTTTATTTACATAGTAGATAATAATGTAATTAGAGTATTATAGTGATTATACAACACACCTAAGAGCATGGTCATGGTGAAAGTTCTATAGCTTGACACTGTTGAAAATACCTACTATTTAATACTCTCCATCAGGCTCTCATGTTCATTCTTATGACCACAGATAATGACTTATTCCTAATATTTGTTTTTTGTTTGTTTTGGAAGGCAAAGGGATTTTGTGACTTGCCCAAGGTCACATAACTAGGTAATTATTAAGTGTCTGAGGCCAAATTTGAACTCAGGTCCTCCTAAATCCAGGGCTAGTGCTCTCTGTCCTTTGGGGTACCCAGCTGCCCCACCCTACTACTTGTTAAGGCTTATCAGTCTACATGTGCCCTTGTTATCATTACTAGAGCAAGGTCCTAGATGAGATGCATCCATTTCCCATCAAGTATCTTTAAATTCCTCTTTGCCACTTGCTTTTCCCTTTGTAGCTATACATAAATTTCTCTAATCCCGAAAAGAAAGCCATTTTGACTCTAATTATATTGGTTACCATTCCTTCTCTTGCCTTCCTTTTATTATTAATGTCCAATTCATTAAACAATCCTTAAGTGCTGGCTATTGTTAATTGATTTATAAACATAAATATTGTTCATTTCTTAACTGTTACATCAATGCATTAATTATATTATTATTAATTTTTTAAATAATCTTTTTTATTGTTTTTTGAATTTTACAATTTCCCCCCCAATCTTGCTTCCCTCCATCCACCCCAACAGAAGGCAGTCTGATAGTCTTTACATTGTTTCCATGCTCTACATTTATCAGTATTGCATGTGTTGAGAGAAAAATCATATCCTTAAGGAAAAAATAAAATATAAGTGATAGCAAAATTACATAATATGATATCTTCTTTGAAAAAAAATTAAAGGTAATAGCCTTTGGTCTTTGTTTACACTCCACAGTTATTTCTTAGGATACAGATGGTATTCTCTATTTCAGATACCCTAAAATTGTCCCTGATTTTTGCACTGATGAAATGAGCAAGTCCATTAAGACTGATAATCAACCCCATGTTGCTATTAGGGTGTACAATGTTCATCTAGTTCTGCTCATCTCATTCAGCATCTGCTCATGCAAATTCTTCCAGGCTTCTCTGAATTCCCTTCTTTCCTGGTTTCTAATAGAACAATAGTGTTCCATAACATATATACCACAATTTGTTCAGTCATTCCCCATTTGATGGACATTCACTCAATTCTCAATTCTTTGCTATCAAAAACAGGGCTGCTATGAAAATTTTTGTACAAGTGATGTTTTTACCCTTTTTCATGTTCTCTTCAGTGTATAGACCCAGTAATGGTATTGCTAGATCAAAAGGTATCCACATTTTTATTGCCCTTTGGGAGTAATTCCATATTGCTCGCTTGGAAGGTTGGATGAGTTCACAGCTCCACCAACAATGCATTAGTGCCCCAGATTTCCCAAACTCCTTCCAACATTGATCATTGTCTTTTTTGGTCATATTGGTCAGTCTGAGAGGTGTAAGGTGGTACCTTGGAGATGCTTTAATTTGCATTTCTTTAATCAGTAAAGATTTAGAGCAATTTTTCATATGATTATGGATTGCTTTGATTTCTTCATCTGTAAATTGCTTCTGCATATCCTTTGATCATTTGCCAGTTGGGGAATGGCTTTTTTATTTTTGAATTTTACAATATTTCCCTTAACCTCACCTCCCCCCCCACCTCCCACAGAAGGCAGTCTGATAATCTTTCCATTGCTCTATACCATACATTGATCAAAATTGGATGTGCTGAGAGAAAAATCATATTCTTAAGGGGAAAAATAAAATATAAGAGATAGCAAAATTACATAATAAGATAACTTTTTTAACTACAATTTTTTATTTGGATATAGATGGTATTCTTCTTTGCAGATATCCCCAAATAATCCCTGATTGTTGCATTGATGAAATGAGCAAGTCCATTAAGATTGATCATCAACCCCATGTTGCTGTTAGGGTATACAATGTTCTACTAGTTCTGCTCATCTTGTTAAGCATTTGCTGATGCAAATCTTTCCAGGCTTCTTTGAATTCCCATCCCTCCTGGTTTCTAATAGAATAGTAGTGTTCCATAACATACATATGCCACAATTTGTTCAGCCATTCCCCAATTGATGGACATTCACTCAATTTCCACTTCTTTGATACCACAAACAGATCTGCTATGAATATTTTTGTTCAGGTGATGTTTTTACTCTTTTTCATGATCTCTTCAGCATATAGACCCAGTAGTGATATTGCTGGATCAAAAAGTATGCACATTTTTATTGCCTTTTGGAGGTAATTCCAAATTGCTTTACAGAAGGGTTGGATGAGTTCACAGCTCCACCATCAATGTATTAGTGTACCCAATTTCTCAAATCCCTTCCAACATTGCTCATTGTCCTTTCTGGTCACATGGGTCAATCTGAGAAGTGTGAGGTGGTGCATTAATTTGCATTTCTATAATCAGTAATGATTTAGAGCAATTTTTCATATGACTATGGATAGCTTTGATTTCCTCATTTGTAAATTGCCTTTGCATAGCTTTGACCATTTGTCAATTGGGGAATGGTTTATTTTTTTTTTAGTAATTTTGACTCAGTTCTCTCTATATTTTAAAAATGAGTCCTTTGTCAGAAATGCTAGTTGTAAAAATTGTTTCCCAATTTACTACATTTCTTCTGATTTTGGTTACAGTAGCTTTGTCTGTGCAAAAAATTTTTAATTTAATGTAATCAAAATCATCCTGTTTTTCATGATGTTCTCCACCTCTTCCTTGGTCACAAACTGCTTCCTTTTCCATAGATCTTACAGGGAAACTATTCCTTGATCTCCAAGTTTGCTTATGATATTGTCTTTTATGTCTAAATCCTGTACCCATTTTGATCTTGTCTTGGTATAGGGTGTGAGATGTTGGTCTAATCTAAGTTTCCCAACAAGTTTTTTTTAATCAAAGAGAGAGTTTTTAATCCCAGAAGCTTGATTGCTGCAATCATTTCATGCTATCTCTTTTGCACCTACACTATTCTACTGATCCACCACTCTATATTTTAGCCAATACCAGACATTTTTGATGACTGATAATTTATAAGTTAATTTTAGATCTGGTAGGGCTAACCCATCATCTTTTGCATGTTTTTTTCATTAAATCACTGGAAATTCTTGACTTTTTATTTCTTCACATGAATTTACTAATAATTTTTTTATAACTTAATGTAATTTTTTTGGAACTTTGGTAGGGCACTAAACAAGTATTTTAATTTAGGTAGAATGTAATTTTTATTATATTAGCTTAGCCTATCCATGAGCAGTTGATGTTTGCCCAGTCATTTAAATCTGATTTTATTTGTGTGAGAAGTGTTTTATAGTTGTTTTTATAGAATTTCTGAGTCTGCCTTGACAGTTAGACTCCCAAGTATTTTTTATTGTCTGAAGCTACTTTGATTGGGATTTTTCTTTCAAGCTCTTCCTGCTTTATCTTGCTAGTAATATATAGAAATGCCGAGAATTAATAAGGGTTTATTTTATATCCTGCTTCTTTGCTATAGTTACTAAATGTTTCTAATAGTCTTTTAGTTGATGTTTTAGGATACCATCATGTCATCTGCAAAGAGTGAGAGTTTTGTTTCTTCCTTCCCAATTCTAATTCCTTCAATTTATTTTTCTTCTCTTTTGATGAAGTTAACAATTCTAACACAATATGGAACAGTTGTGGTGATAACCGGCATTCTTGTTTCACCACTGGTCTTACTGGAATGCCTCTAGCTTATCCCTATTACTTATAATGCTTGTTGATGGTTTCAGATAGATATTGCTTATCATTCTAAGGAACCATCCATTTATTCTTATGCTCTCTAGTGTTTTTAGTAGGAATGAATGGGTGCTGTATTTTTATTGAAGGCTTTTTCAGCATTTATTGATATAATTATATGATTTCTAATAGTTTATTACTGATATAGTTAAACTGATTTCCTAATATTGAACCGACTCTACATTCCTGGGATAAATCCTGCTTGATCATAGTGTATTATCCTAGTGATAACTTGCTGTAATCTCTTCGCTAAAATTTTACTTAGGATTTTTGCATCTATATTCATTAGGGACATAGGTCTGTAATTTTTTTTGACTCTTCCTGGTTTAGGTATCAGCACCATATTGGTGTCATAGAAAGAGTTAGGCAGAGTTCTGTCTTCACCTACTTTGCCAAAGAGTTTATATAGAATTGGAACCAATTGTTCCTTAAATATTTTCTAGAATTCACTTGTGAATCCATCTGGCCCTGGAGATTTTTTGTTAGGAAGTTCAATAATGACTTGTTGAATTTCTTTTTCTGAGATAGAGTCAATTAGTATTTAATTTCCTCTTCATTTAACCTGTGCAACTTGTATTTTTTTTTGTAAATATTCATCCATTTCACATAAATTATCAAAATTATTGGCATACTAATTGGGAAAAATAATTCTGAATTGTTACTTTAATTTCCTCCTCATTGGTAGTGAGTTCACCTTTTTTATTTATGAAACTAGAAATTTGGTTTTCTACCTTTTTTCTAAATTAAATTAGCCAGAGGTTTATCAATTTTATTTTTTTTTCATAAAACCAACTCTTGGTTTTATTTATTAGTTCAACAGTTTTCTTGCTTTCATTTTTATTAATTTCTCCTTTAATTTTTAGAATTTTTGACCTAATATTTAATTGGAGTTTTTTAAAATTTGTTCTTTCTCTAAATTTTTTATTTGTATGTTTAGTTCATTGATTTCTGATTTCTCCAGTTTATTCATGCAATCATTTATGGATAATAAAAGTCCTGACAACTGCCTTGGCTGTATCCCATAAGTTTTATTATGTTGTCTTGTTATTGTCATTCTCTAGGTTGAAATCGTTAATTCTCTCTATAATTTGTTGTTTGATCCACTCGTTCTTTAAAAATGAGGTTATTTAGTTTCCATTTAGTTTTAGGTCTTTCTCTCCCTAGTCCATCTCTGCATATGATTTTAATTTCATTATTATCTGAGAAGCATGTATTCACTATTTCTGCCTTTCTGCATTGGATTATTAGGTTTTTATGCCCTAATACATGGTCAATTTTTTTTGTAAGTACCATGCAGAAAAAGAAGTATATTCCTTTTCATCCCCATTCATCTTTCTCCAAAGGTCTATCATGCCTAGGATTTCCAGCATTCTATTTACCTTTTTAATTTCCTTCTTGTTATTTTATGATTAAATTTAGCTTCATTGAAGAGTGGGAGGTTGAGGTCTCCCAGCAGTAGAGTTTTGCTGTCTATGTCTTCCTGTAACTCATCCAACTTCTGCTCTAAGAATCTGGATGCTATACCACTTGGTGTATACATATTTAGTATTGAAATTGTCTATGACACCTTTTCAGAGGATGTAGTTTCTTTCCTTATCTCTTTTAATGAGATCTATTTTTTGTAGCTTCTTTGTCTGAGATAAGGATTACTACCCCTCCTTTTTTCACTTTAGATGAAGCAAAATATATTGTACTCCAACCTTTTACCTTTCCTCTATATGTATCTCTCTGCTTCAGATGAGTTTCTTGTAAAGTAGAATATTGTAAGATTCTGGTTTTAAAACTAGTTTGCTATTCACTTATGTTTTATGGGAGAGTTCATTCCATTCATATTCAAAGTTATAATTAATAACTCTTTATTACCCTCCATGCTATCTTCCATCTGTTTGTTTCCCCCTTTTTTACTTTATCCATATTCCCCAGCATGTTGTTTCTGTATACCACCACCTTCAGTGTGTTTGCCCCTTGTATCCAACCCCCTTCCCTTTCTTTTGTCTTTCCCTTTTCCCCATCTTCCTTCCCTTCCTTCTGTTAGTTCCCCTTTTCCTTCCCCCTTCTCCTTTCCCCCTCTTAATACTTGAAAGGTAAGATAAATTTCTTAACTTAACTGAGTTTGTGTATGTTATTTATGTTATCTTATGTTATGTTATGTTATGTTAGCTTTAGGCTTAGTATTATGAGAGTAAAATTCAGACCATTCTCACCTCCTCCCTTCTTCCCCTCTATTGCAATTGGTCCTTTGTACCTTATATACCTTATGTGCCTTATATACCTTATGTAATGTGATTTACCCCATTCAATTCTTCCATCCTCCTCCTCTCTCTGTACTGTGCCCCCTTTTCAAAGGAGATGCTATTTTTAAATCATTCTATCAGAGTTACAGATTAGTCATGAGTGTCCATTACTTCTGGCTAAGTATATTCTCTCTAATAGAATTACAATTCTCAAGAGTTATGAGAATCTTTCTCCCAGGTGGGATATAGCCAGTTTCATCTTATTGGATAGGAATTTTTTTCTTTATGCCCCTTTTTTTAACCTTTTCATGTGTCTCTTGAGTCTCCTGTTTGAAGTCCAAATTTTCTATTTAACTCTGGTATTTTCATCAGGAAAAGTTGGAAGTCTCCTACTTTATTAAATGTCCATCTTTTCCCCTGCAAGAAAAGGCTCAGTTTTTCTGGATGGTGAATTCTTGGCTGCATTCCAAGCTCACTTGCTCTTTGGAATATCTCATTCCAGGCCCTTCAATCCCTTAATGTTGATGTAGCTAGGAGCTGTGTAATCCTTACTGTGGCTCCTTGGTATCTAAATTGTTTCTTTCTGGCTACTTGCTGGATTTTCTTTTTTATCTGATAGTTCTGGAATTTGACCACAATATTCCTTGGTGTTTTTATTTTGGGATCCCTTTCTGGAGGGGATTGATGAATTCTTTCAATACGTGCTTTTCCCTCTGGATCCATATCAGGGCAGTTTTCCCATCATTAAATCCTGTAATATTGAGTCCAGTCTTTTTTTCTCTTCAATGTTTTCAGGAAGCTCAATGATTCTTAAATTGTCTCTTCTGGGTCTATTCTCAAGATCAGTGGTTTTGCTGATGAGGTTATTTTACATTTTCTTCTATTTTTTTCATTATTTGGTTTTGTTTAACAGATTTTTGTTGTCTCATGAAGTCATTAGTTTCCACAGATTCCATTGTTTTTTTAAGAGAAGAATTTTCTTCATTTATCTTTTGCAATTCCTTTTCCTTCAGTCATTTCTATTTTTGTAGGAATTTTCCATTTGCCCAATTGAGGTTTTGAGAGAATTATTTTCTTTTTGCATTTGCCCAATTGTATTTTCCAATGATTTGTTTTCTTCTTGCAAGATGTTAATTTTCTCTTGCAAGGTGTTAATTTTCTCTTGAGTTCCTTTTCCCAATTTTTCCAATTGATTTTTAAACTCCTTCCTGATTTTTTCTAGGAAATCTTTCTGGGATGGAGACCATGTCATATTCTCCTCAGAAGTTTTAGGGTCTTTGCATTTAAAGCAGTTTTCTATGGAAACCCCTTTCCACTTTTCTTCATTTTCCTAGGATTTTGTGTTGGGGGAGGGACTGGCTCACAGATCTTTGGTGTTGAATATCCTAGAGGCTTTGATGACTGAGTTTAATAACTCCAAGTGGGCTGACCAATAAAAGGTGCCAGTTGCTTTCTCTGGAGTGTGTATGACCTTGATTTGAGGCCCTCTCTCTTAGGCCTGCAGGGAGTGGGGGGGGTGCAGTTGCATACTGTTATCCTTGAACAATGTGGACTATGACTTGGGGTGAGGTAATTACTTTCCTTATTCAGCTGAGGGAGCCCTGTTGCCCATGCCTGAGCCTGGAGGCAGGGTGGGGGAGCTGTCACTGTGTTTGTTCTGGGAAGAGTGCTCCCTTGAAAGTATGGAGGTCATGGCCCCTAGCCAAATGGTTTGATGCCCAGCCGCACTCTGCAACTCTCTGTGCTGGAACTCACCCTCCAGCCTCACTGGGGCTCCCCAGACCTCCACTCCCACAGCCAAAGCCTCTGCAGCTTAAGTTTGTTCTTGGACTGCTCCTGGGCTGGCTCTCTGCTCTCTGCCCCTGGCTGGCCCATGCTCCCCTGAGATAGACATTTTTGGGAGACATTCTTCTTCTAGCTTCTTTTTTCTGGGTTTTGTTGATAAGATTTCTGTTAAGAGGTTTCTTTCACATTATTTCTGAGGGAAAACCAGAATACCTTAGCATAGTGTCTGGCTTCTCTCCACTCTCTTGGCCAGAAGTCTATTATTTATTTTTCAATATTCATTTTTATTTTTTAATTTGCTATGAGGTAGTTAGGTGGAATAATGATTAGAATATTGGGTCTAGAGTTCAGAAGTGTTTTTCACTTCATAGATATAGAATCATGAGCAAACCCCTTAATCTTTGTCTACCTTAACTGTAAAAGGGGGATAATAACCGCACATAACTTTCAAGTTTGCTATATGGATCATATGAGATAATATCCTCCAAGTGCTTAGCAGAGTATCTAGCATGTAGTAAGTATTATATAAATGCTTATTTCCCTTCCTTTTCTCCTTCCTCCGCAATTGCCCATACCACCCCTGCCATTACACTGCCCTTAGGAACTTCTGTTGAATGGGAGATGCAAAATTCAGACAAACAAATAAACATAAAGTGTATACAGAATGATTTATAAAGTAATTTTAGAAGGAAATGATTTTAAGCAACCAGAGAAATAAAGAACAGTTGCATGTAGGTTGTAGGATTCAAAGTGTGCTTTGTAGGAAGCTGGAAAGTCTGAGGGGTAGAGGGGAGAAGGCAAAACTAAAAGAAGTTGCCTATATTCAAAGTCTTTCATTTCTTTCTTAATTCCTTCTTAACCACTTGTAATTGGGTATCCATTCCATGTAGACTAAAGAAACCTCTTGAATGTCACCAATGACCTCTTACTGCCATCCCTTGATTTCTTTGAGTCCTTATTGTCCTTCACTCCTTTGAAGCCTGTGATCTTGTTGACTAGATGCACTTTTTTCTCTTAGCTTTTGCAATATAATACTATTCTCCTGGCTTTTGTTCTACTTTTCTAAGGGACTTTTGTCTGCATCATTCAACAACTCCTCATCCTCTACCTGACCCCTTCGAGTGATTTTTCTCCAAATATTTGACCTTGGTCATTTTCTGTATGTCCCTATTTTGATAGTCTCATTTAACACTTTAAATATTTTTTTCAGGATATCATTTGTTCTTATATTATTATTTCTAGATATATCCTTCCCCTTCTCTACACACAAGCCATTAATGGCAACAGAGAATAAAAAAAGGAAACAAAATTAGTTAAATTGCATTTACTTTCATAGCTTCAACAACCACCTCAATGCAGATGAGTTGATTTTTCTTTTGCAATTCAAATCATTATTTATGACTGGATATAATACTTTTCTACCTACTTATGTGAAAGGTATCTCAAAATCAATCTATCTAAAACTAAAGTTATGATCTGATCCTACTGGGCCCTGAAATCTGTTTTTATTTTGTCACTTTGATTCTACTGTTGATACAATCATTTACCTAATTTCAAATTTTTATAATCTCAAGTTTCTCTGATTCTATTTATTATATAATCAGCTATCAAAACCTTTGAACTCTTCTCCTTTCTCTTTATACTTTCCCCCCAGTGTTTCCTTGTAGGGAACCAAAAAGGTAGTAAGGACTAAAGTCACAGGTCATGTGAAAAAGATCCAGGGATATTAGTGGATGACCAGTTTAAAAGAAGTCATAAGGTGATATGACAGCCAAAGAAGCTAATTCGATATTAGAGTACACTGAGAAATATATAAAGTATTCAGAATGATGAATTTTTCTGTATTTTTCATTTGATTAAACATATCTGTAGTCCCAAGTTCAGTGAGCTATGTTTTAGCAAGCATGATAACAAACTGTATTGTTTCTGAAACAAGAAAATCAAGGTAATGACAGAACTAGAGACTAATCCTTTACAAAAATTGGTTGAAGGAATGGGGAATTTTTTATCAGGGAGAAGACAAATAAGGAGTACATAAGTCTTCAAATATATGAAGGGTAATTAAAATTGTTTTGTATGGTTCCAAAGAAAAAAGTCTAGGAACAATGAGGAGAAGTTGTGAAGATTCAAACATTAGCTTGTTGTAAAGGAAAATTTCCAAATAATTAGAGCTGTGCAGTAGTGATATAAAGTCTCCATCACTGGATTTCTTTAAGCAGAAGCTCATTGACCACTCAAGATACCATTGAGGGGCCCCTTTGTTAGGAATGAGTTATTCTAAATGACTTGTACTAATTGATTTCTTTGTTGTTTTCCAAATCTGAAATTTTATTATCCTGTGAATTTAAGGATAATTCATTTTGACTGATCTATTTTCAATTTAACTGTTTTCACACTGTTAGTCTCGTCTCCACAACCATATAGTAAATTCCTTGATGTCAGGAACCTGTCTTGTAGTTTTTCCTATATCTTTCATGGTATCTGAAGATGGTCACTGGGACCAAAATTGCATTTGGGGAGGTTTAGGCCACAGATTAAAGTTCTGCCTCCCTCCTAGGCATTTGTGTTCTTTTGTACCTTTAATATTTTTTGGATCTTAATAGTATAAAAAATATTCATGATTAACAAATGAGTAAATACTTGTGGCATCTTGCTTATAGAGGCTGAACTCTTAAGTTGACTAAGATTCTGTCAAACTTTTTGTTGTTATTGTTGCTGAATTGCTTCAGTTATGTTCAACTCTTTGTGACCCCATTGGTGTTTTATTGATAAAGATACTAAAGGGGTTTGCCATTTCCTTCTCCAATTCATTGTATAGTTGAGGCAACTAAAGCAAACATAGCTAAGTGACTCAGCCAGGGACACACAGCTAATAAGTGTCTAAGACAAGATTTGAACTCATGAAGATTGGTCAGAAAGACTGAGCACAGAACTCTATTCTCTACAAGATCTAGCTGCATAGTATTATTTAATTCAGCAAACATTTATTATGGCAAAGTGATGAGAATCAATACAATGAATTCCTATTCAAAAATATATTTTTGGTCAACAGTATATTATTTGGTGAACACTCTAGTGCCCAGAAAGAGACTGTATGCCATGGCAAGAAAGTGTCAGACCAATTGAATTACCCCCCAGACTCATATGAATTCATTGTTATGGTGACAGACGCAAACCAGCAGCTTCATTGACCATTACCCAATTGTAGGTAATAGGTCCAGGGTGAATTGAGAAGGCTGCCTGCACAGGGGAGTGTTTTTATAGATTAAGAAAAGATTTTGTTCTGTGTATAGAGAAAGGATGAAGTTCATACACAAGCAGAAATAGTGGCAAGTCTCAGATCCCTGGAGCAGAGCATCATCTTACTCAAAGCATCTAACTCAGCCTTCAACAGAATAACCAAGCCAGGAATCCCATGTCAAAGGAAAATATGTTAAATTCTTCCACTATGGATCTAAAGAACTTTCCAGCTGGCCGAGAGGTATAGAGTCCACTCTTACATAGACTCCAGGTGGGATTTTGCAAAACTCAGACCAGCAGGATAGTAATTAGACTTTCCCTTGCTTTGAGAATATTTAAATTTTTCAGGCCCTTAACCTGTTGGAATAGCACTTAATGCTCAGTACTCCAAGAAATCTGCAAAAGGACCAGTCCAGACCTTTCCTTCAGAAGCATTATAGAGCCCTAAAATCATACCTAATGTCAGGAAGTAGATTGGAAGAATGAGGTAACAAAAAAAGAATTCCACCATTAAAGAGCTATTATGGGGTCAAGGACATCCAAAATATCTACAAAAAATGCCTCAGAGAAAAACATACCATGGGGATAAACTTAACTAGAATTCCTGGAATAGGTGAAGCAAGAATTTTAAAAAGTTAAAATGTTTGTTTGTTTTTTCATAAATAAAATTAGATTATTTAAGAAACAAAAACTTTGGAAAAAAGAATTGCAATGGATATTATCCACTTGTTCCAAGAGGTGCAAAACCTTGTCTAAGCAACAAAGTCTCTGAAAATTAGCATGGAACAAATAGAATCCAATATGTCCATGAGGCAACAATAAATATTAAAAACAATGCCAAGAGGGAAAAAGTAGAAGGAAATACACCATAAGTAGAAAAACAGATCAAGGAGAAAAAAATTAAGAATCATTTGACTATCTAAAAACATGATCAAGCTAGACATCATATTTCAAGAAAGCATAACAAGAAAATTGGCCAAATCTCTTAGACTCAGAGTACAAAGTAGAAAAAGAAAGTATTGACTAATACCTTTGAAAAGAAACTCTATGACAAAAATTCTAAAGAACATAATAGCCAAAATCCAGTTTTCAAAATCCAAAGGTTGAAGAAAATTATTGCAAGCAGCCAGAAAGAAATAATACCAAGAAGCTGTAGTCATGACAATTTGATTTGATAGTTTGATGAGATGATTTAGCAGATCCCACTATAAAGGAGCAGATAACTTGGAAAATGTTAGAAGGCAAAGGATATGGGATTACAGCAGTGAATTAGCTTACCCAGCAAAACTGAGTATAATGCTATGGGGGATTTCTAAGCATTCCTGATGAAAAGAGATATGCTATGAAGAAAACTTGAATTTCAAACCTAAGAATATAAAGAAACATAGAAAGGCAAATATGAACAACAAGAAAGGATTAAACAAGGATAAACTACTCATATTCAAATATGGACAGATGATGCGTGCATCCATTTTGAACCTTAATGATAAGGTTCATCAGGAGTCATTAAAAATACAATTAAATAAGGCTTAGGAATTGTTCTATTGAGTCTTGATGAACTTACAAAATTATGAAAAGAGAGAGGAAGATGAATACAATGGGAGAGGGTAAGGAAAGTTCAGGAAAATTATTTCACATTATCAGGATATACAATTAGATATCTATACAAACAAAGGTGGAGAATCTAGATCTCATTTGAACCAGTCAATAAAAGAAAGAATAAGAAATGCACAGAGTGGGTACAAAAATAGATTTGCTTCAACAGTGAATAGGAAGGAAAGAGGAAGAGGAAAGAGATGAAATTAGTGGGAGGGCACATTAAAGGAAGGAATAGTCCTAAGTAAAACAAACAAATGGTATACAAAAATATTTATAGCTTTGCCAAAGAATGGAAATTTTTGAGGGGGTGCCCAGAAATTGAAGATTAGAAGTATGCTATTGTTTATAAGTATGATAGGTTACTATAATACTAGAGTCCTCTCTAAGATAAAAAAAAAAAAACAACCAGGAGTACACAAAATTTTAATAGTTCTTTCATTTGGGAATTTACATTCCTCTGGACAAGCTTATAAGTTTGGAAATGAAATACCCAGATAGGTTTTTTTGAATGACTGAATTTGAGCTTACACTTATCCTGCCAGGTTTACCATGATTGGAGTATTAGGGCACCACCTTTTAGAAAAGACATTGATGAGCTAGAGAAGAATGATCAAGAGGATGAAAATCTGTATGACCTTGCCATATGAGTTGAAGGAACTACAGATGTTTGGCTAGGACAAGATGGAAATCAAGGGCATGGGAATGACAGAAAGGAAAGATGATAACTATTCCGAAGTAGAAGAATTTTCAATCTGAGATTTGTCTTGTTTGGTCAAAATTATAGAAATATAGAAGTTTTTGGAAGATAGATTTAAGTTTTATGTAAAGAAAACACCACCCAATGTTCTCAAACATTAGAGTTGCCTACTTCATTAGATGACTTTAAGGAAAGTCTGGATCAGTGCATGTGAAGTATTGCTGTGGGAATTATTGGTAAGATAAGGATAGGATCTCTCTCTCTGTATCTATCTATCTATCTATCTATCTATCTATCTATCTATCTATCTATCTATCTATCTATCTATCTCTGTTTATAGAAGGATACCTAAGATCTGCTCCAACTCTGAGATTTTTGTAATTATTAACTGCAAATAAGTTTTAACATGTTAAAACAAAATGTTCCCTTGAAGTCTCTCCTCCAATGAAGGAAAAAAGGGGAAGGGAATAAAAATTTTTATAGTTCCAACTTTGTGCCAGACACTTTGTAAATATTTTAATTGATCTTTAAAACTGCTCTTCAAGGTAAGTGATGTTATTATCTCCATTTTATATTTGAGGAAATTGAAGTACACTGAAGCTAAGTGATATGTCCAAAGAATCAGAGATAGCATCTGAAATTGTACTGCAATGCAGGTCTGCTTGATTCTATCTACCATCTAGATGCCTCTATGGCAAATATTGTATAAGCTATACACAACAGAGATAATTTTGCGCCACAATCCTCTGATTATTAACATCACTAAGCATAACATTTACAGGTATATGATTAAAACTAAGATATTTGTCACTATCATGGAAGATGTTTAAAATATAGTCAATATGGAAGAGTTAGTACAATAAACCAGATGTTTCTTTTTGTAGACGGCATCATATTGACCACAACAGCTTCCTAAATTTGAGTCACTGACACTCAAAAGATATCATCCTAACAATCCAAAGTAGAAAAACCAAGTGGATGAAGAAAACCTGTAATTCTGATCATGCTATGTAGTTGAATGGATAGCCCAAACATAAGTTTGTTCCTTCATAGCTGACTGAAAGAATATTGAAAAAGTGAGACTTTTGATAGAAGGAACTAGTCCATCAGTACATAAAATTTGAAAGACACTGCAGATGGGCACTGCAGTAAGTAGAACTTCGAATTGAAAAATAGAGGGAGATTAGCTTGCATTTGAGAAATTGTGTAGTGTTTTTAATAATCCCCAAACTCTGAAATAAACGTCTTAAATGACAACTTTCTATCAGTTATGAGTGATAGGTAAGAATCATGAAACATCACAATCTCTGAAGCCAATTTTTTTAAATAAATGAAAATAGTAAAGGATATGGTGAATATAAGCAAACTTTAGCAAATTGTCAATAAATCTGAATGTAATCTTTTTTAAAACTTGTATTTGGTACTAGATTGTGTACATACACTTGCAATTCGTGTCATATTTTATACTTCTAAATTTTGGCTCTTCAACCAAAAATGTCTGTGCTTTCTAGCAAAAAAATAAACTGTCTCCTGTTCCTAACACTACATGTTTTTCATAGTTCCAGGACTTACCTTTAATAATGCTGTTCTCTACCAAGAATGTCTTCATTTCATTTTCAGCAACTGAAATACTGTTTAACTTTCAAGGTATGATTTAAGTTTTACTTTCTTCATGAGATCTTCCTAGATCATAAGATTTAAAGCTGAAAGAGACCTGAAGAAATCATATAGTCCAACCACATTATTTTATGGGTGAATGAACTGAGACAAATAGTGGAATGATTTGTCAATATCACCCAGGAGATCTTCAAATCTCAAGCTTTAATACTGAGAGATTCTATGATTCTGTGATGAAGTAAGGATGCTAAGGACACCACTATATTATTAGAAGAATATAATATTTCCTCAGTGCTTTTTAAAAAATAAATGTATTTATTTTTTATGACTACATACAAAATAGTTTTCAATATCCATCTTTTTATAAGGTTTTGATTTCCATGTTTTTCTCCCTTCTCTCACTCTTCCATTGGAACGAGCAGTTTTTTTCACAAATACAACTGTGTTAAACATATAGCCACATTAGCCATGTTGTGAAAGAAGAATCAGATCAAAAAGGAAAAATGAGAGAGAAAAATGTAAAGCATAAAATTATTTTTTAATATTGAAAATAGTAAACTTTTATCTGAATTCAGATGCCATTTCCTTCTTTGAGTGTGTTTGGCATTTTCCATCACAAGTCCTTTGTACTACTGCAAAGAACTGAGTCCATCATAGGTGATCATTACACAGTGTTGTGGTTATTGCGTATAATGTTCTTCTGGTTCCATTCACTTAATTCAACATCAGTTCATATAAGTCTTTCTAGACTTTTCTGAAGTCTGTCTCTTCATGAGTTTTTATAGATCAAAAGTACTACATCACATTCATATACCACAATTTGTTCAGTTATTCCCCAATTGATGGACATCCCCTTAATTTCCAATTATTTGCCTCTGCAAAAAGAGCTGCTATTAATATTTTTGTACATGTGTGTCTTTTTTTTCTTTTTTCTTTTTTTAGGATCACTTTGGGAAACAGACCTAGAAGGAGTATTGCTGGATCGAAGGGTATGCATGATTTTATTACTTTTAAATATAGATATTGTTCTCCAGAATGACTGGATCAGTTCACAACTTCACTAACAATGAATTAATATTCCAGTTTTCCCATATCCCCTTCAACACTGGTCATTTTCATGTTTTATCATATTGGACCATCTGATCATTGTGAGGTGGTACCTCAGAGTTGTTTCAGTTTGCATTTCTCTAGTCAATAATGATTTAGAGCATTTTTTAATGACTATAGTTTTAATTTCTTCATCTGAAAATTGGGCTTTTCATATCCTTTGATCATTTATCAATTAGGAAATGACTTGTAGTCTTATAAATTTGACTCAATTCTCTATATAGTTTAGAAAGGAGTCCTTTAGCAAAAACACTAATTTAAAAATTGCTTCCAAACATTATATTCCTTTTAATCTTGGTTGCATTGGTTTTATTTATGCAAAAACTTTAAAAATGTAATCAAAATTATCCATTTTGAATTTTATAATGTTCCCTATCTCTTGTTTGGTCATAAACTGCTTCCCTTTCCATAGGTTTCACAGATAAACTATACCTTGCTCTCCTAACTGGCTATCATCTTTTATGTCTAAATCCTGTACCCATTTTGACCTTATCTTGGTATAGGGTATGAGATGTTGGTCCATGCCTCGTTTCTGCCATACTATTTTCCAGTTTTCTGTGCAGTTTCTGTCAAACAGTAAATTCTTAGTCTGAAAGATGGAGCCATTGGGTTTATCAGACAATAGATTACCATAGTCATTTGCTACTATTTCGTTTGTACCTAATCTATTCCACTGATCCACTATTCTATTTTTTTTTAGTACCAGTTTTGATAACTGTTGCTTTATAATATAACTTTTGGATCTGGTATGGTTAGGTCACTTTCCTTTGCAATTTTTCATTATTTTCCTTAATATTATCTACCTTTTTTTACTCCAGATGAATTTTGCTATTATTTTTTTCTAGTTCTATATAAGAATCTATATTAATATATGTAATATATATTAATATATAAAATATATTGGTAATTTGATTAGTGTGGCACTGAACAAATAATATAATATAATTTAAGTAGATGTGTCATTTTTATTACCCATGAGCAATTGACATTTTTTTTCAATTATTTCTTGAATGTAATTTTATTTTATTTTTTCAATTATAGGCAAAGATAGTTTTCAACATTCATCTTTTTGTAAACTTTTGAGTTGCACATTTTTTCCATTTTCCTCTTTTTCCTCTGTCCTACTGACAATGAGTAAGCTGATATAGGTCATATATGTGCAATCATATTTAACATATTTCCATATTAGTATGACTATAATTTTCAAGCAAATTCATGTTATATTTCTCTTATGATAGAGATTCTTAATCTTGTTTGTGTGACATGGATCCTTTATTTTTAAAAAATTCATTTATTTATTTTTCCAATTACATAGAAAATAATTTTCCACAATTATCTTTTCGTAAGATTTTGAATTTTACATTTTCTCCCTCCCTCCCTTCCCTCTCTCCCCAAGAAAAAGGCCATACATGTATAATCATGCTAAACATAGATCCATGTTAGTCATGTTGTAAGAGAAGAATCAAATAAAAATCAAAACAATATAGAATAAAAATTATGTAAGATAACTTTTAAAAATTGAAGTTAATAAGTTTTGTTCTGCATTTAAACTTCACAGTTCTTTCTCTGGATGTGGATGGTGTTTTCCATCACAAGTTTTTTTTGCAAGGCAATAGGGTTAAGTGACTTACTCAAGGTCACACAGTTAAGTAAGTATTAAATGTCTGAGACTGGATTTCCTGTCCTCCTGACTTGAGGGCTGGTGCTCTATCCACTGCACCACTTAGCTGTCCCTCATCACAAGTGTTTTAGAATTGTCTTTGATTATTGTGCTGTTGAAATGAACAAGTCCCTCATAGCTGATCAATACCCAATGTTGCTATTAGTGTGTATATTGCTCTTCTGGTTCTGTTCATTTCACTCAGTATGAGTTCTTTTAAGTCTTTCTGGGTTATTCTGAAGTCTCATTCTCCATGATTTCTTTTTTTCTTTTTTTTTTTTTTAGGTTTTTATTGCAAGGCAAACGGGGTTAAGTGGCTTGCCCAAGGCCACACAGCTAGGTAATTATTAAGTGTCTGAGACTGCATTTGAACCTAGGTACTCCTGACTCCAGGGCCGGTGCTTTATCCACTACGCCACCTAGTTGCCCCTCCATGATTTCTTATAGAACATAGTGTTCCATCATAATCATATATCACAATTTGTTCAGCCATTACCCAATTGATGGGCACCCCCTCAATTTCCAATTCTTGGTCACTACAAAAAGAACTGCTATATTTTTGTATGTGCAGGTTTTTTTGGTCCTTTTTGTGATCTCTTTGGGATAGAGAATCTATTACTAGTGTTACTGGATCAAAGGATATGAATAGTTTTATTGCCCTTTGAGTATAATTCCAAATTGCTCTTTAGAAGAGTTGGATCAGTTCACAACTCCACCAACAATGCATCAGTGTTCCCACATCCCCTCCACCATTGAACATTTTCAGTTTTAGTCATATTGACCAATCTGATAGGTATGAGGTGGTATCACTGAATTATTTTAATGCACATTTCTCTAATCATAATGATCTAGAGCATATGAATATAGAAAGCTTTAATATCTTCATCTGAAAATTACCTTTTCATATCCTTTGACCATTTATTAATTCTTATAAATTTAATACAGTTCTCTATATATTTGAGAAATGAATCCTTTGTCAGAAATGTTAATTGTAAAATTTTTTTCCAACTCAACCACATTTTTTAAAATCTTGGTTATATTAGTTTTACTTGTGCAAAAACTCTTCAATTTAACAGAATTAAAGTTATCCATTTTGCATTTTAAAATGTCTTCTATCTCTCTTCTTGGTCACAAACTGCTCCCTTTCCAAAGATATGATAGGTAAACTAATTCTTGTTCTCCTAATTGGTTTGTGTCTAAATCCTATACCCATTTTTGACCTTATTTTGGTATAGGATATGAGATGTTGATCTATGCCTAGTTTCTGCCATACTATCTTCTAGTTTTCCCAGTAGTTTTTAATCATAGAATGATCCCAGAAACTGGAATCTTTGGGTTTGTCAAACAGAAGATTACTGTAGTTATTTATAAACTGTTTCTTTTATACCTAATGTATTACACTGTTCCACCATCATTCTATTTCTTAGCTAGTACCAGACAGTGTTGATGACTGTGGCTTTATAATATAATTTTAGATCTGGTATGACTAGGTTACCTTCCTTTGTAGTTTTTCATTAATTCCCTTAACTTTCTCAACTTTTTTATTTCACCAGATGAATTTTGCATTTTTTCCTAGTTCTATATAATTATTTTTTGGTAGTTTGATTAATGTAGTATTGAATAAATAATTTAATTTAGGTAGAATTGTCATTATTATTATATTAGCTGAGTCTACCCATGAGCAATTGATAGTTTTTCAAATTATTTGGATCTGATTTTATTTTTGAGAAAAGTGATTTGCAATTGTTTTCATATAGTTTCTGGATCTGCCTTGGTAGGTATATTCTCAAGTATTTTATGTTGTCTACCGTTACTTGGAATTTCTCTTTTTATCTCTTGTTGCTGTGCTTTATTGCTAATATCTAGAAATGCTGATGGTTTATGTGGGTGAATATTGTATCCAGCAACTTTGCTAAAGTTTTAATTGTTTCAAGTAGTTTTTAGTTGATTTCTTTGCAAGGCAATAGTAAGTGACTTGTCCAAGGTCAAACAGGTAATTTTTAAGTGTCTGAGGTCAAATTTGAACTCACGTCCTCCTGACTCTAGGTCTAGTGCTCTATCCATTCACTGCTCCACCTAGCTGGACCCACCTCTAGTGTTTTTAATGGGAATGGGTACTGTATTTTGTCAAAGTTTTTTCAACATCTATTTAGATAATCATATGATTTGTGTTAGTTTAGTTAATGATATGGTCAATAATGCTGACAGTTTTCCAAAAATAGAACTATACCTGCATTCCTGATATAAATCCCAACTGATCATGGTGCATTATCCTAGTGATAACTTGCTGTCATCTCTTTGCTAATGTGTTCTTTAAAATTTTTACATCAATATTCATTGAGAGATTGGTCTAGAATTTTCTTTCTGTTTTGACTCTTCCAGTTTAAGTATCAAAACCATATTGATATCATAAAAAGAATTTGGCAGAACACCTATTTTTCAAATAATTTATATAGAATTGAAATTAATTGTTTTTAAATTTGGTAGAATCTACTTATAAATCCATCTGGTCCTGGAGAATTTTTCTTCAGGAGTTCATTGATGACTTGTTCAAATTCTTCTTCTGACATGAGATTATATGAGTATGATATTTTCTCTTCTGCTAATCTGAATAATTTATATTTTTATAAATGTTCATCAATTATTGGCATGCAGTTGGGTATGCTCCAAATTATCACTTTAATTTTCTCTTCATTGGTAGTGAATTCACAGTTTCATGTCTGATATTGCTAGTTGAATTTTCTTCTTTTTTTTTAAAACAAATTAATCAAAGTTACATTCATTTTATCATTTTTTCATAATACCAATTCTTAGTTTTTATTTATTAGTTAAATAGTTTTCTTACTTTCAGATTTATTAATTTGATTTTTAGAATTTCTAAATTGGTATTTATTTGGGGATTTTCAATTTATTCTTTTTTCTATCTTTTTTATTTGCATTCCCAATTTATTGATCTTTTTCCCTCTATTTTATTTATGTCAGCATGTAGAAATATTTAATTTAATAATTAATATTTAATTACATTAATTTAATAACCTCTTTGTATCCTATAAATTTTTCTATGTTGTCTCATTATCATTGTCATATTATTATTGTTCATTTCTATGATTTATTGTTCACTCATACTTAAAAATTAGGTTATTCAATTTACAATTAATTTTAGTCTAACTTTCTGTGGCCCTTTATTACACATGATTCTTATTGCATCATGATCTGAAAAGGATGTGTTTAATATTTCTGCTTTTCTGGACTTCTGGAGACAAAGCCAAGAGGATAGGGTGAAGTTAGGAACCTCCCAGACCTTATCTTGAAACAACTTTAAATGAAGTCTTTAAACAGACTCTAAAGCTACAGAATGCACAAAAAAACAGAGTGAAACAAATTCTCAACTCAAGATATCATGAAGGAACTTCATTAAAAATTAGGCAGAAGAGATGGAAAGTGAGCAGTAGGCTCTTAGTCACGGCACAACTCAGGTTATGGGCTCAGTAAGCCAGTGGTGAAGCAGGTCAGTAGTGAGGGACCCAACTTGAGCTCAGAAAACAAAATCTAAGCCCCCTGGAATGCTGATGCAATGGGTGGGACAGGGTTGGGCTACCCTAGTGCATAGAACAAATTGCTAGCCCCTAGGTAAGTGGTAAGACAGGGACCAGACACCCAGCCACAGTACAAAAAAGTTTTGGAAAGTGCCCAACTATTAAAATAAGTAAAAAAGTAAAAAAAAAAGTACTGTCCTTAAAAAGCTACTATTCTGGTAGGGAAGGTAAAATGCCATTTCAGAAGAGGAAATCAGTGACAAAAATGCCTTTATGTGCAACCTCAAAGGAGTTTTTGAATTGGTCTCAAATCCAAAAAGACCTTTTGGAAGAACTCAAAAAGACTTTCAAAAGCCAAAGAAGAAAAAAAATGGAGAAAAGAAATGAGAGCCATGCTGGAGAATTATGAAAAAAGAAAACAATAACTTTAAAAGTAAAATTGGCCAAATAGAAAAAGAAATCAACTCCTCTAAAAATAAAAGTAATCAGTTGAAAAAGGAAATATAAAAGCTAACTGAAGAAATCAAAACCCTAAAAAATTATTTTGGGACAAATGGAAACTACTGACTCAATGAGACTACAAATTCTATCAAATAAAACCAAAAGACTGAAAAAATAGAAGAAAATGTAAAGTATGTTTTAGGAAAAATGACTGACCTGACCTGGAAAATAGATCCAGAAGAGATAATTTATAAATTATCTGTCTACCTTAAAGCCACCATTAGAAAAAGACTATGGAAAATATCATAAAAGAAATTATCATGGAAAAACTTCCCTAATATCCTAGAAGAAGAAGATGAAATACTCCTTGAAAGAATCCATCCATCACCACTAGAAAGAGATTCCAAGATAAACATTCAGAGAAAGATTTGCAGCCAAACTTCAGAATCCTCAGCTAAAGGAGAAAATATTGCAAACTGTCAAAAAAAGAAGCAATTTAAATACACAGTTCCACAGTCAGGATTACACAAGACTTATTAGCTTCAACAGTAAAGCATCAGAGAATCTGAAATATGATATACCAGAGGTCAAAGGAGCTTAAATTACAACCAAGAATCCACCACCCTGCAACATTCACAATATTCTTTCAGGGGAAAAAGATGGATTTTTCAATAAAAAATGGGACTTTCAAACTTACCTGATAAAAAGCCAGAACTGAACAGAAAATCTGATCTTCAAATATAGGATTCAAGAGATGTGTAAAAATGTAAATGGAATGAAAAAATATTAGTCAATAAGATAAAGTAACAAAGTTAGTCAAAAAGACTAAATGAGAATACAATACCTGTAACTTCTGAGAATTGTATTTCTTGTAGGACATTTGAGAGGAACATAATTAGACAGAGGGTGTGGGTATTAAAAATGTTCTATTCTTCGTTCTCGAAGAAGACCATGACATCAGGGAGGTTTTTCCAGGACAAGCCCATGTACTGGATTTGAGTGACAGGATGCTGTACTAAGACACTCCTCCAGAGTCATCTGAGTCCAGTGGACAGATATGAATCAGGATGACTGTGGGTGGTCCTGGATGTGGTGTAGTAGATAGAACACTGGCCTTGGAGTCAGGAGGATGGGAATTTGAATCCAGCCTCAAACACTTGATACCTTGTAGCTGTGAGATGTTAGGCAAGTCACTTAACCCTGATTGCCTTACATTCTGGTGTAGGCATAAATTAATCATGAAGTGATGGTACTTTGGTTCTTGAGGGTAATATTTCTACTGAGAAAGCTGAAGGGAATATACTTGAAAGAGGGTGTATGTACATATTGATCATGATTGTGATAGTACTTATTGTTCTTCAGAATTGTTCCTCTATCAGGATATTTGAAAGGAGTATACTTCGACAGAGGGTAGAAGTACAAGATAGCAATAAAAAATTAATACATTAAAAAAGATTATACTGGAGAAAAGAAGGTGGAGCTATTAGAGGAAAATTGAAGAGGCACAAACTATTAAATTAAAGGGAAAGAAGGGAGAGTATAAACACTGTCATCTGAGTAACCACTGAGTAAATCTTACTCTCAACAAATTCATCTTAAAGAGGAAATGATACACATGCCCAAATGGGAAGTAGGAGGGAAAGGGGAAAATACTATGTAGGGCAGACAGCAATAAGAAAAAAATGGTGAGGAAGAATAAGGGGAAAGTAGAAAAAGTACAAGTAGGGGAAAGATAGGATAGAGGGAAATAATAGATTTGGATGCCATTTCTTCTCTCTCATGATTTCCAGCCCCCATTAATTCTAATTCTTCTTTCACAATATGCTAATGTTGAAATATGTTAAACATCTATACCAGAGTGTTCCCTGCCAAGGAGGAAGAAGGGAAGGGGGAGTGGTAGAAAAAATGTGGAACTCAAAAGCTTGCAAAAGGATTAGTGTTGAAAACTGTCTTTGCACATAATTGGAAAAAAGAACAAAATAATGGGGAAAAAACCATTGAAAGACAACATGAACTGATGCAAAGTGAAGTGAGTACTATAGCAGAATATTGTATAGAGGAACAGCAATATTATATGTCTACTGTGAATAATGACTATTCTCAGCAAAACAATGAATGATACAAGAAAATTCTGAAGGAGTTTTGATGAAAAGTTCTATCCAATTCTGGTGAAAGCACTAATGGAATCTGAATGCAGATATTTTATTTTCTTGGTTTTTAAATTGTGTTTTTTCCTCACAGAATAGCTTCCTTGGAAATGTGCTTTTCAAGACTACACATGTGTAACCTTGTCAAATTGCTTGATTCCTCAGTAGGGCAGACAAAATAGGGAGGGGGAAAAAGAATTTGGAATTCAAAATTTGAAAAAAAATGTTAAAATTAGTTTTACAATTAATTTAGAAAAAACATAAAAGAACAAAGAAATCACATACCAAAAGAAATTTCTACCTTTTGGCATTTGATTGTGAGGTTTTTATACCCTACTATATACTGAATTTTTGTGTAGGTGCCATGAACTTCTGAGAATGAGGTGCAACCTATCCCCATTCAGTTTTTTCAAGAGTTCTATCTTATCTAACATTTCTAAAATTCTTTTCACCTCCTTTACTTCCTTTGTATTTATTTTGTGTTTAGATTTATCTAATTCTAAGAGAGGAAGGTTGAGGTCCCCACTAATATAGTTTTGCTGTATATTTCTCCCGGTAATTGTTTCTCCTCTAAGAATCTGGATACCATAGCACTTGGTACATATACATTTAGTATTACTATTTCATTTCTAAAGTATCAGATATACTTTCCTTCTTTATCCCTTTTAATGAAATCTATTTTTGCTTTTGCTCTGTCTGCAATCAGGATTGCTACCTCTGCTTTTTTTCACTTCAGCTGAAGCATAATATATTCTGCTCCAGCCTTTTACCTTTACTTTGTATATATCTTTCATTTTCAAATATGTTTCTTGTAAACACATTGTAGAATTCTGATTTTTAATTTATTGTTATCTGTTTCTGTTTTATGAGAGTTTATCCCATTCATATTCACAAATATCATTACAAACTCTATATTATTCTCAATCCTATCTTCCCTCTATTGTGTTTTTCTCTCTCTCCTTTCACCCTGACCCCTTTCACCAGTGTTTTGCTTCTGATCCACCTTCTTCAATCTGCCCTCCTTTCTTTCAGTCTCCTTGTCTTCCCTCCTTTTCCCCCCTTCTCTTCTCTCAGTCCCTTCTTCCGCCACCCCTTTCTCCTAATTCTCTGAGGGTAAGATAAATTTCCAACCCCAACTGAGTATATAAATTATTCTCACTTTGAGGCAAAACCAATGAAAGTAAGATTCAAGCAATTCTCACTCCTCTACTTTTCCTCTACTGTAATATGTCCTTTGTGCTTCTTTATTTGATGTAATGTACCTCATTCTACCTCTCCCTTCCTATCTTACCATTATAATTCCTGATAATTATAGAATTTAGCTACAATATTCCTTTGCATTTTCATGTTGGAATCCCTTTCCGAAGGTGATCAGTAGATTCTTTCATGTATTTTTTTACCCTCTTCTATGATATCAGGGTAGTTTTCCTTGATGATTTCTTTAAATATGTTGCCCAGTTTCTTTTTTTGATCATGACTTTCAGTTAGTCAAGTATTTCTGAAATTATCTCTCCTGGTTCTATTTTCCAGATCAGTTGCTTTTCCAATGAAGTATTTTAAATTTTCTTCCACTTTTTTCATTTTTTAGAAATTTTGCTTGACTGATTTTTTGATGTTTCATAGAGTCATTAGCTTCCACTTGCCCAACTCTATGCTTTAGAAATTATTTTCTTCAGTTAACTTTTATATCTCTTCATTTTGGTCAATAATACTTTTAAAGAAACTTTTCTTTTTTTCATTTGGTCAATTATATTTTTGAAGCAATTTTTTTTCCATTTGCCTAATCCTATTTTTAAGGGAGTTCTCTTCTTTTTCCCTTGGTCCAATTGTATTTTTAAGTCGTCTTCTTTGGTCAACATTTTTACTCCTTTTTTGTGAGATATTTGCAATTGAAATTCTTTACACAATTTTTCTACTTCATTTTGAAAATCCTTTTTTAACTCTTCTAAAAGGTGTTTTTGGACTGGAGAACAATTCACATTCCCTTCTGGAGTTTTACATATAGTACTTTTTTGCCATCCTCTTCTGAGATGATACTGTGATCTTCTTTAACAGCACAGTAAATTTCTATTATCAGGACTTTTCTCTGACTTTTCTTACTCATTTTGAGCTCTGCTTCTGGGATGTTAGGGTGCTGACCTAAGCTTCTTGTGTTGGGGGAGGACCTCGATTGCATAATTGGAAATACTTCTAATTTGCTCACTGGGCTGGGGGTCATCCTTCCTAGTTCCTCTGGCTGTTCGGGGTGGGGTGGGGTCTGGGCTTCCTATATTGGAGAGCTTCCAGCTGACCTATTATGCCTTTGGTCCCCTGAACCAGGACCCAAGTCCTTGGCCTCAAATGTCTGCTGTGGCTGAGACTTCTTGCTGTTCTCTTCTGTACCCCACCATACCATATTGGTCTTCAAACCATGCTACTCCTGCACTTGGCTTTGCTCCCTGAGTTAGTTCACACTCTCCCTCTATCCTAGTAAGATAAGCCTTTTTGGAAGTCCTCCCCAGATACCTTAAGGTGGAAAATGCTTCACTTTCTTCTTTTGTGGTTTATGTTGATCCAGAACCCATTTAGAGGCTTGATTAAAGTTGTTTCTGAGGAAAGTTCCAGTTTAGGGAAGTTCTTGACTTTTTTCCACCATCTTGGTTTTACCCACCTTTCTGGTGCTTTTGGAGAATAGATTTGGAAGGAGATAGAGTGCTGGATATGAAACCAGAAAGACTCACCTTCATGAGTTCAAATATAACCTCAGACACCTCCTAATTATGTAACCCTGGTCAAGTCACTAAAGTGGATTTGCTCCAATTCTTCATTTGTAAAATAGGATAGACCAGGAAATGATAAACCACTCTAGTATCTTTGCCAAGAAAATGTTAAGTGGGGTCACAAACAGTTTAACATGACAAAAACATTTCAATAACAATAAAAATTTATAGAATATGATCAAAGGTGAAAAATATTCAAATTGAAAGTTTAGGGCTTCTCTAGATTAAGTCAAACTCTTCATCCATCAATCAAAACTTTTCTCATATTTCCTTCATTTTCTAATATATTATTTTTTATTATTTAGCCTTCTTCCCACCAAATTGTTTGTTCAACCTTTGCACAATGGTAATTAGTGTTTGTAATTCTGACCCAAGACACTGAAATTTTTGAATCCCCTTCTGAATTCACAAAGATAAATTATCTTTAGCATAATTTTAGCATTTAAAATATGGTATATTCATTCCACAGATATTATTGAGTAATGTACAGAGAACTTGAGTATGATGCAAAGATAAATAATTAAAACAAGATCATTAAAATATAGCTAGGAACTTATAAGTGTTTCTAGTTGTATACTTTATTTTTCTTTTCTTTCCTTTCCTTTCCTTTTTTACTTTTTTTTTTGCAAGGCAGTGGGGTTAAGTGACTTGCCCAAGGAGGTAATTATTATGTATCTGAGACCAGATTTGAACTCAGATCCTCTTGATTCCAGGACCAGTACTCTATATACTTTGTCACCTAGCTGCCCCCGTAGTTGTATTCTAATCCATATCTAACTTCATCTCTGGACTCCTGGAATTTTCATAGGTTTGCCTCTATGTCTTGGATGTCTCTCTCGTCAAACTTCTGGGCTTTCTTCAAGTTCCAGCTAAAATTCTAAGTTCTATAGGAGGCTTTCTTTAATCCCCCTTAGCTCTAGTCACTTCCCTATGTTGATTATTTGCATTTTTGCCCTGTGAACAACTTATTTATACATAGTTGTTTACATTTTGTCTTACATGTCTTTTCTGCCTTCTTTATCCCCAGCACTTAGCAAAGTGTTTAGCACATAATAGATTCCTTTTCTTTAAATAAAGTTTTTATTTTATTTTTTCCCCAAATACCTGGAAAGATAGTTTTTGATATTCATCCTTCAGCAAACTTTTAATTCCACATTTTCTATCACTCTCCCCTCCCCTTTGTTAGGGAAAAAATTTACATTTAAATTGTACATGGAAATCATGTTTAGCATATTTCCATATTAGTCATCTTGTGAAAGAAGAATTAGATCTAAGGGGGGAAAACGTCTGAGAAAGAAACAACATAAAAGAAGTTTAAAAAGTGAAAGAAGAGTGCTTTGATCTTTATTCAGACTCTATAGCTTTTTCCTCTGGTTATGGATGTCATTGTCCATAACAGATAAATAGAAGCTTCTTAATAAATGTTTATTGACTGACCAACCTCTCTCTCTTGTATTATAAAGCCAATAGGTATCTCTCTATATATTAAATTTTGATGAGTTCCAAATATAGTCTCATGAAGTCACTTTCTTTATTGTTCTAGTAACTGAAATTCCACCATCAGAGGTTCATTCATTCAAATTAATGCATTATTGGGAGCCAAGATAGCAGCATGAAAACAGGAATTCGCAGAAACTCACCCCCCCCAAAGCCATAAAATTATGACTCTAGCCAAAATTTAGAGGGGGCAGAACCCACAGAAAGACTGAGTGATACAATTTCCCTGTCCAAGATAATTTAGAAGATCCACTGGAAAGGTCTGTTCACTGGAATCAGGGCTTGGAAACAGTTGCATTGCAGCCAGGCTAGAGCAAACCAGTCCAGCCTCCCAGGAATAGCCCACAGGATGCCTGGGTCTATGGTAGAGGGGGTTATTTCCAGACCTCTTGGTCCAGGGATCACCAGGGATGGCTTGAAGGAGTGGTGAGAGAACTCTGTGGCAACAGAATGAGCACAAGCTCTGGCTGGCACTGGCCTTAGAGCAGCCCTGTGGTGGGAATCTGTGAAACCATCCAGTACTTCCAGAGTGCTCAGTCCACAGATGGTAAGGGGGTGGGGAGAACCTACAGAGGTCTCTCTGTTCTTCCTGGATCAGAACTCCACACTCAGATCCAGGTGGCAGTTTGAGCTCCCATACTACCATAGAGGAGGGGGGAACATCCTCACAGGTGCAGGGCAGAGGGGAGAACCTATGGTCATTCTCAGGCAAGAACACAGGGAAGAGAGCAGTCAGAGTCTCTCATGAGACCTTTGAGGAATTAAGGTCCCTGTGGGGTGTCCCAACCCCTTCCCCCAAAGCCTTGGAAGTGTGGTAAGTCAATCATAGGTTGATGGAATAAAGAGCAGAAAAAGAAGAGCCTGACCATAGAAATTTACTTTGGTTCCATGGAGGATAAAAATACACACTCAGAAGAAGAAAAAGTTAAAGCTTTGGTATCCAAAGCCTCTAAGAGAAATAGGAAATGGGCTCATGCTATGGATGATTTCCAAAAAGACTTTGTAAAACAAGTAAGGGAGGTAGAGGGAAAATTGGAAAGAGAAATGAGAGTGAAGCAGGTAAATCATAGAAAACCAAGTCAGCAGCTTGGTGAAAGAAATACAAAAAGATACTGGAGTAAATACTGAAGAAAATGTTAAAAACTAGTTTAGGCCAATTGGAAATAGCAACCCAAAAGGAAAATGAGGAGAATACCTTAAAAAACAGAATTGCCCAGCTACAAAAGGAGATAAAAAAAGCTCTCTGAAGAAAATAACCCCTTCAAATGTACAATGGAGCTAAAGGAAGCTAATGACCTTGTGAGAAATCAAGAAACAATGAAACAATACCAAAAGAACAAAAAATTAGAAGAAAATGTGAAATATCTCACTGGAAAAACATTTGACCTAGAAACAGATTCCAGGAGAAATAATTTTAAAATTATTGAACTACCTGAAAGTCATGATCAGGAAAAGAGCCTAGATTTCATTTTTCAAGGAAAAAAAAAAAACAAAATGGCCCTGATATCCTAGAAGCAGAGGGTAAAATAGAAATTGAAGGAATCCACTGATAACCTCCTGAAAGAGATTCCAAAAGAAAAACTCCCAGGAATATTATAGCCAAATTCCAAAACTCCGAAGTCAAAGAGAAAATGCTACAAGCTCCCAGAAAGAAACAATTCAACTACCGTAGCTTTACAGTCAGGATTACCCATGATTTGGCAGCTCATAGCGCTCATAGGTCTTGGAATATGATATTCTAGAAGGCAAAAGAGCTTGTCTTACAACTGAGAATCAACTACCCAGCAAAACTGAAATCCTCTTTCAGAGGAGAAGTTGGACATATAGTGGAACAGGGGACTTTCAGACTTTCCTGTTGAAACAACCAGAGTTGAACAGAAAGTGTGATTTCCAAGTACTGGACTCAGGTGAATGGTAGAGAAGGTGGATGGGAAGGGCAAATTATGAGGGACTTAATGATTCTGAACTGTGTATACTAATGCATGGGAAGAAGGTTCTGATAACTCATTTGAACCTTCTCATTTATAAGAGCAGTTAGAAGACTATATATATATATATATATATATATATATATATGTATATGGCACAGGAAGGAGTTGAATATAATGGTATAATGTAGTATAAAGATGGAATCAATGGATGATAAAGGAAAATACTGGGAGGAAGGGAAAGAAAAGGTAGAATGGGTTAAGATGTTTCATATAAAAGAGTCAAGAAATATCTTTTGCAATGGAGTGGAAGGGGGAAGATGAGGGAGCTTGAGTGAGCCTTCATTCTCATCAGAAATGACTCAGAGAGGAAATAACATACACAATTAAGAGGGTATAGAAGTCTATCTTATCCTGGAGAAAAATGAGAGAAAAGGAATGGGATAAGGGGGAAGAGGAGGGGAGAGGGGGAATAGGTGATAGAAGAAAGGGAAGATCATGGGAAAGAGTAGTTAGATACAATGCACTTCTGAGTAGAGACAGGGTAAAAGGAGAAAACAGAATAAATGGGATTGGGGAGGAACAGAATGGAGGAAATACAACTAGTATAAAAACTGTGGGAAAAGACATTGAAGCAACTTCTCTGGCAGACCTAGGATAAAGAAGGTGATTCATTCTAGAGACAGAGCCAATGGAATCTGAACACAGACTAAAGTACACTTTTTTTCTCTCACTTTATTTCTCTTGAGGTTTCTCTATCTTTTTCAGGGGAGGGGGTTTAGGTTTATTTTCACATCAAGGTTATTTTAATAATATAAACAACAAAAAGAAAAAAAAAGATTTGTCCAAGGTCACACAGCTAGGTGGGTTTGGGTGGTTGAGGCTTAATTTGAGCTTGGGTCCTGCTGACTCCAGGGTTGGTGCTCTATCCACTGTACCACCTAGCTACCCCTTATACTATTAGTTAAATTTTTAATTTTTTAATTTTTATTTATTTCATTAAATATTTCCCAATTACAGGCAAAAATATTTTGAACATTCATTATTTAAAAAAAATGCACTTTTTCAAGCATCTTCTTTTAAATTACAAATAAATCCAAGGAGAATTTTTCTATCAGTTATACTCTATTGTATAAAATTTCTTTGTGCCTTCATAGTTGACTAAGAGAGTACTGAGAAAAGGGAGTTTTGATGGGAGGAGAAGAGGTATAAATTTTAATTCTAGAATACTATCTAGAGAGGTAACATAAGGGCAGTGGTTATATTTGAGAAATAAAGGTGATAGAAGGAGAGAGAATGAGATATGGATGTGAATGAAAATTAATGAAGATAAACATTATTTTTAACATTTTGATAAAATTTTTAAAGCTGGTAATCCATATGTAGTATATATGTTGACTTCATATCAAAGCTAGTCCTACAAAAATGAAACTGGTAAACTTGGCTTGAAATGCTCCTTATCTACTCTTATCCACTCATTGATTCATGTCACCCCAACTTATATGCCTAGTGACTCTATTTTTTCTCTTTTTACATCTTTACCCCCTTAACCCCCCAAAAAAAACCCAAACCAAAAATTCAAAACACCTTTATTCTTAGATTCTTTACACAGAGTAAATACATTCACTTTAATTATAAAAAACATGATCTTTCCCTGGGATTTACTTCCTCAGGGTCCAATGATCTAAAGAATGAAGCTTTTGCTGGAATTTCAGGCATTAACATTATGGTAATAGATACTTTTTTGGGAACTTTCCAGAGAAACTTAAATCTCACTTGATTGGTGGTCTCTTATTTTTTTCCAAATGTAATCTGGTTCTACTTCTAGTAACTAGAATATTCATTAATCTGAATGTGCCTTATCTCAATCAGGAATTTATTGGATCACTGCTTTTGTATCATATAGGCCCCAAACTGTCAATTTTACATCAATTAAGAGGATTTGGTAGAACTGGTTTTTAGGAAGGTTTTAAAAAAATGATTCTGTTGTTTCTGACCTCAGATCAATTTTTCTTTGTGACTTCCAGAGGTCACTTATGATCTCTGGATCTGGATTATTATATTGATATCTATTGTGCAAAGAGGCTAAATGTTTAGGACCCCTTATTTTCTTAGGTATTCCCAGAAATGAGCAGGGTAGTGATAAAGAATTGTGAAGTTGGTTGTTTGTCTTCAGTTCTTCTCCCTCTCACCCTTCTACATTATTCCTCCACTTCCCTATTTCTCCAACCCAAAGACTCAATTCTTCCACACTGACCCTTACCAAGGGTCCTCTTTAGCCTCAAGATCCAAAATTAGCATTCCTTTCTCCAATCAAACATAAATATTCTCAATCCTCAGAACCTGTCCATCAACTATCTCTCTCTCTTTAGATAGATATTTAGAAAGATATATCTCTTTAGAATTAGATATTTGACAAACTAATTTTCATTCAGATATTAATAATGGGTGATAATATAAGGAAAGTCTAGCCTTTAAAAAAGGACCACTCCATCTTAAATTTTTTTCAAGGTTCAGCTTAGATGCTAAGCCTTACATGAAATTTTCTCCTGGTATATTCTCTTGAGGGAAGTGCATGTATTCTGAGCTTTTCCAAATAATTTTTACTCCAGACTACCAATATTTAAGTGATGTATATTTTACATATCTATGTCACATTAAATACTTCTTAGAGATGGGCAAGGAAAAGAGTCATTATCCAAGAAGAAGAAGAAGAAAGAAGAAGAAGAAGAAGAAGACAGAAGAAGAAGAAGATGATGATGATGATGATGAAGAAGAAGAAGAAGAAGAAGAAATTACCATCTTCTTTGAAGAAGCATGGTCCAAGTCTCAAATAAGATAGCTTTTACCCATAACAGGAGCCAATCTAAATCTTAATATTAGATATACCACTATATCTAATTTCAACAATTCATCTGAAGTGATTAAATGTATAGAGTACCCAAGCACAATGTTTCTCCATAATTTTGGAACAAGGTATAAAAGAAGTCATCCTCAAACTAAAATGATGAAGACTCAATAGAAAATGGATGAGCTGATCTATATGCTAAAGTAACACCCTAAAGGGATGTATTATAAACTATAATTATGAATTTGACTACAACTATCCATATTAAAAGGAATGCTTTCACAATCTTAAGGAGGGACCAAGGGTACCTTCCTGAAAGAAAAAAGAAGTAATTTAAGATTTAAAAAATGTGAAATAAACCAATTTGAGAAATTGCATCTGTCAGGCAACCATCGAACAATAATGGAAAGTTTGGGGTACTTAATAAGGAATGCTGAGAAAGAAGAGTTTCATAGAAAGACTTTATTAGTGTTTATCCAACACTCTCCAGCTGCAGGAAAGGTTGATTCTAAATGAGCAGTCCTGGCTTTTTAGGCAGAAATGTCCCAAGAGTGGCAAAACAAAATTTATCAAACTTCTCTGGCTTGATGGGAATATCCCTTGAGAACATTCAGTTCCTTTTGCTCTGATTTTATACCTACCAAACAATCTTCTAAGTTTTTGTGATTTAATCTCCTGAGTGGACTTATCTCTAGGGAGGGAGGGCTCTGCTGAGAAAACCAGGGCTGGTTTGTGAATCAGGTAGAGGTTTCATGGTAAATTAATAACCTGACATTCTCCTTTATAAGTCAGTCTCTTAGGAATTTAATTCCTGAAAGCCCGATCACCCCTGGGGTGAACTTATAAAACTGAATTTTTGAACCTGCAAAGCAGAACAGACCCTGTGTCTACTGTGGGCACATCAAGATACAGACAACCTGAGGCTCTGTCTGAGCAACTACAGCTGCTTGCTCACTGCTTCTCCAATTCTCTTTCTCATATCCCCTCTCTCCTTTTCTCTCTCCATCTCTATATCCTCTCTTGCTCTCTGTATCTATGTCTCTCTGTGTATGTCTCTCTCCTCTCTTCCCTCTTTCCCTGTTTCTCTTTCTCTCTGTCTCTGTCTTTGTCTCTGTCTCCCTGTATCTGTCTGTCTGTCTGTCTCTCACTCCCCTTGTCCTTTCCCCTCTCTTTTTCCTCCCTTCCTCCCTTCCTCCATTCCCTTTCTTCTTTCCTCTATCTCCCTTTTAAATTCCTTCCTTAACAGTTTCTTTGTGCATTTTGGCATTATTTTAATTCTGTTGTTCTAGAAATGTCCTCTGGTCAACACCAATAACAGGGTCCTGTGGACTAAGATAATAGATATTGAAAATTGGAAGTAAACTTTAAGGTGATCTGGTTCCATTTATAAAACATGACTCTTGTACAAGGGATTATTCAACCTCTTTTTGGATGCCTCCAGAGGCAGGAAACTCACTATCTCCCAAAGTTAGTACATTACTCTTTTTAAACATGTCTTCTTATCAAGAAACTTTTCATTTGTAACCTTTGTGGAAGAGATTACTTTCTGATAGAAAGAAGCTGAAGATCTCGTTCCTTGAAGTAGTTTTTCTAACTTAAATAATCTGGTAATTTCAATCTATTTACCAATTCCCTTTTTAAGCCCTCATGTGCCCTTAACTCAAAGAATGGGCAGATTTATTTAGTGGCTAAGGGAAATCTGAGTGTCTATCAGGAACCCAAAGAAAATAATATCCTCCACACACCCAATCCCTAAATAGTTTCAAGCTTACTCCTCTAATGGTACTTAATAATAATTGCTAACATTTGTATAAATTTTGAGAAGTGCTTCACATTTATTATCTCATTTGATCCTCACAACTACCTCATGAGTTAAATTAGAGATCTCTTCTATGGTACCTCTGACTGCAATCAATCGTATCAGTACCCTGTAAATAATACCCTGCATCTCTCAAATCTTTAGTTACCCATATCACCTCTCAAAATTCAACTTTCTTTCAACCCTTTTTAGTACTTTTAGGCTTGGTGGTTGCATGCAAACACACACATACACACACACACAAACACACACACACACACATGTTGCCCAGGAGGTTAAAAAGGAAATCTACCATTACAAATTCCAAGCAGACCCTTTTCTCTACTTCTATTTTGGTTCAGGGCGACATAGCAAATGGATGTCCTTACTCCCTCAAAGCATGGATGCTACTCTGCCTGCTCAGAGCAGCATGTCCCAAGATATAGAGACTCCAAGATAAGAAACTCAATTCTCTTTTTATATTTGATAGAATGTAAACTACATGCAAGCAGGGATTGTTTTATTTTTGGCTTTGTATTCTCTAGCATCTAGCTTAGTGTCTGACTAGCAGCAGCAGCAGTAACAACCACAGCTAGCATTCATATTTTTTGTTCAGTCCTTTTTCAGTCATGCCAAATCCAAGGCTGGATTTGAAGTCATGAGGATGAATTTTCCTGCTACCAAGTCCAGCACTCTATCCACTGTGCCAACTAGTTGTCCTTATTTCCTGAGTATAAATTCATCCTCAGATACTTACTAGCTGTGTGACCCTGGGCAAGTCATTTGATCCCAGATGTCTCAGTTTTCTCATATATAAAATGAGTTGGAGAAGGAGATGACAAACCCATCTAGTATCTTTGCCAAGAAAATCCCAAATGGGGTCACAAAGAGTTGAATATGACTGAAATGATTGAAATCTAATGTCTTTAGACTGCATCTTTATTTTTTTTAAAGCTGTAGTAGCTTTATAGCATAGTAGATAGAGTGCTGGCCTGGAGTCAGGAAAACCTGAACATTTAGATAGCCCTTCTTAAAATTTCCATAGTGCTTTACACATATTATCAGATTTGATCCTCAGAACAATTCTGTGAAGATCAGGACTTTTCTTAATACCATTTTATAGATGAAAAAACAGTAATGATTAAGTGTCTTGCCCAATGTCATATAGCTACTAAAAATTGGAGGAAGAGAGGGGTGTAGTCAAGATGGCAGCATGAAGGCAGAATTTCCCAGAAACTCCTTCCCCCCCCAAAAAATCTCCAAAAGCCATCAAATTATGACTCGAGAGAAAATTTAGAGGGGCAGAACCCACAGAAAGACCAAGTGATACATTTTCCCAGTCCAAGATAACTTAGGAGTTTCATGGGAAAGGTGTGTCTCACCAGGCCTGGGGTTGGGAAAAAACCCCAGCTGCAGCTCAGCACAGCCCAGCACAGCTCAAGCCAGGGATCACTGGGAACAACTTGAAGGGGAGGTGAGAGTACTCTGATTCATCAGAATGAGTGTGGAGTGAGGAGTACAGGCTGCAGAACCTGCAGAGAAAATCAGGGGAAACCAGCCTGCACCTCCAGAGTGCAGCCCACAGACTGTAAGGGACACAGGGGAGACTGTAGAAATCTCTCCATTCTCCCTGAGGCAGGACTCTGCACTCAGATCCAGGTTGTAGTTTGGTCTTCCATACTAAGATAGCAAGGCTCCTCCTCATAGCTCTAGGACAGAGGGGAGTGCCTGTGGTCATCTACATATCAAAGCACAGTCAAGAGAACATAAGACCTTGAAGGAATGATGGTCCCAGTGGGGTGTCCCAAAACTCCCCCAAAGCTGGTGTTCAAATAATACTCAAAAGCTCAGGAAGCACCCCAAAACCACAGGTTGGAGAAATGAGGAAACAGAGGAAAAAAGAGGAATATCATTGAAAAATTATTTGTCTATGATACCAAGAAGGATCAAAACACTCAGTCTGAAGATGAGGAAGCACAAGCTCCTGCATCTAAAGACTCCAAGAAAAATGTAAATTTGGCTCAGGCTATGACAGATCTCAAAAAAGATTTTGAAAATCATGTAAGGAAGATAGAAGAAAAATTGGGAAAAGAAATGAGAGAGATGAGGAGAAAAGCATGAAAACAAAGTCAGCAGCTTAGTCAAGGAGATCCAAAAAAATGCTGAAGAAAATAACATGTTAAAAATCAGCATAGGTCAAGTGTATAAAACAGTTCAAAAATTTATTGAGGAGAGGAATGCTCTAAAAAGCAGAATTGTCCAGATGGAAAAGGAGATAAGAAAGCTCTCTGAGGAAAATAAATCTTTCAAATATAGAATGGAGCTAAAGGAAGCTGATGACTTTAAGAGAATTCAAGACACAATACTTCAAACCCAAAAGAATGAAAAATTAGAAGAAAATGTGAAACATCTCATTGAAAAAACAACTGATCTGGAAACAGTTTCAGGAAAGATAATTTAAAAATTATTGGGATGCCTGAAAGTCATGATCAGGTTAAGAGCCTTTTTAAGGAAATCCTACAGGAAAATTGCCCGATATCCTAGAAGCAGAGGGCAAAAATAGAAATTTAGAGAATCCACCAATCTCCCCTGGAAAGAGATCCAAAAATAAAACCAAGAATATTTTAGCCAAGTTCTAGAACTCCCAAGTCAAAGAGAAAATATTACAAGCAGCCAGAAGGACATAATTCAAATATTGTGGAGCTGCAGTCAGGATCACAGAGGACTTAGCAGCAACTACATTAAGGGCTCATAGGGCTTGGAATATAATATTCTGGAAGGCAAAAGAGCTTGGAATGCAACCAAGAATCAACTATCCAGCAAAACTGCACATCCTCTTCCAGGGGAAAAGATGGACTTTCAATGAAACAGGGGAATTTCAAATGTTCCTGTTGAAAAGACCAGAGATGAACAGAAAGATTGACCTTCAAATACAGAACTCAGGTGAAGCACAGAGAGTGGAGGAGAAGGGGCAAATATGAGGGACTTAATGATGATGAACTGCATGTATTTCTGCATATAAAAATGATACTGATATTACATATGAAACTTCTCATTTAACAGAGCAGGTAGAAGGAACTTTTATAGATGAAGCACAGTAGAGAGATGAATTTGAAGGTATAATATGTGGTAAAAATGGAGTCCATGGCTAAAAGGGAAATGTACTGGGAGTAAGAGAAAGGAGAGGTGGAATAGGCCAAGATATTTCAAATAAGTGATATATATATATATATATATATACATATATATATATATATATGTATATATACATATATGTATATATATATATGTATATATACATATATATATATATATATATATATATATATATATATATTTACAATGAACTTTTGCAATGATGTGGAAGGGGGGAAGGCAAGGGGGAATGAGGGGAACCTTCACTCTCATCAGAAATGGCTCAGAGAGGAAACAGCATACACATTCAATAGGGTATAGGTAGAGATAACAAGGAGAGAATAGTCAGATATAACACATTTTCTTTCTTAACTTCTTGCAAGGAACTGGGATTGGGTGACCTGTCTGGGACCACAGGGCCAGGTGGTTGCTAGGTCTCAGGGATGGTATGTGGGCTTGGGGCCTCCTGGCCCCAGGACCAGTGATCAGTCTGCTGCACCATTCAGCTACCCAGCACATTTTTAGAAGAGGGACAGAGTGAAAGGAGAGAGAAAATAGAATATATGTTAGTAGGGAGGAATGGATGGAGGGAACTACAATCAGCAACAGCAATAATGGAAAAATATGGAAGTAACTTTTATGATAGACTTATCATAAAGAATGTGATCCACCAGAGACAGAGCTGATAGTATCAGAACACAGTCTGAAACACAATTTTTTCCTCTTTCCTTTATTTTATTTCTAATGAGAGTCTATTTTTTTGGGGGGGAGGGGTATTATTTTACTCTTAAACAAGAATATTTTAGTAATGTATAAAAAGAATCACTTGTACGAAAATATTCATAGCAGCTCTTTTTGTTGTGGCAAAGAATTGGAAATTAAGTAAAGGTCCTTCAGTTGGGGAATGGCTTAACAAAATGTGGTCTATGTATGTGATGGAACACTATTGTTCTATTAGAAGCCAGGAGGGATGGGAATTCAGGAAAGCCTGGAAAGATTTGCATGGACTGATGCTGAGTGAGATGAGCAGAACCAGAAGAATACTGTACATCCTGGCAGCAACATGGGGATGATGACTAACCTTGATGGATTTGTTCATTCCATCAGTGCAACAATCAGGCATGATACTTTATTTTTCTTCCTTAAGGATATGATTTCTCTCTCATATCACATTCAACTTAGATCAATGTATACCATTAAAACAATGTAAAAACTAACAGACTGCCTCCTGTGGGGGGTGGGGGAGGGAAGAAATATTAGGGGAAAAATTGTAAAAAATTCAAAATAAAAAATAAAAAAAATTGGAGGAAGAGCTTCCTGAGTTTAAGTCTAGCAGTATATCTAGCTTAGTAAACAGTAGGTGATTAATAAGTGTTGGTTATCTTCATTTTCTCCCTAATTATCTCTGTCACAATTCCCTACTCCTAGGAGACTAAGAAAGGTAATGAAATTTTTCTAGGATTGCTTCCTAGAATATCTAGGAGAATGGACATACACTCTTCTACCACAAACCTGGGAAGAAATGTTTTTTTTCTTTATATCAAGACTTCATATATATATATATATGCATATATATATATATATATATATTTATTTATTTATTTATCTTATGTTTTCTAATCTTGCCATCATCCATGATCACTTCCCTATTAACCACTATGGCACCATCATTCTTCTAGTCTTCCTAAAATTCTTGGTGGTATCTTTGACCTCCTCATTGTCTCTCACTCCCCCCCCCCTTCCCCAGATCCCATTTCTTAGAAAGTTCTATTGATTCTACCTATAACATATCTTATGTACACCTTCATTGCTTTTCTGATAGTCATTATCTTCATAACTTCTTGCATGTCTATGTCATTGGAATAGTCACTGACTGATTTCTGTGACCTAAAGCCTTGCCCCTCTCCAGTTTTTCCAGTCTATCAAAGTGTAGTTTTGACTGTGTCATACTTTGCCCCATTCAAAACTACTTCTTGTTTCCAGGATCTAATGTGAGTTTTTGTTTGACTTTTAAAGTCTTTCATTACCTGGACCCTTTCTATCTTTTTAGTCTGCTTACACCTTTCTGTCCTCCATCTGGTCTATTTCCTAGTGGCATTGAACTCCCTGCTATTCCTTACTTAAGACACTTCCTCTCCCAACTGCCTTCTCCATGATTGTCTCCCATGTATGGAGTGTTCTCACTTCTCATCTCTACCTCCTGTCTTCCCTGATTTTCTTCTGGTCTCAGCTGAATACCTTCTACAAGAAGCCTTTTTCCAAGTCTTTTGATTATTAGTGCCTTCAGTCTGAAATTATCTTCAATTTGTCTCATATTTATGTTATTTGTTTAGTCATTGGCTTATTGTCTCCCTCTCTCAAGATCCTGGGGACCAGATGAATTTTTTTATTCTTTGTGTCCTCAAAGCCTGGCAAATAGTAGGAGCTTCATGAATCCTTTCTGATTTGACTTTTAGTTTAACCTTCTGAGATCAGTTGCCATATCAATCATGGACCATGCCATTTATAGACACAAGGTAAAGAATCCATTTCTAGGCATTAGGAGAATAAATCTACCTAAATTCATATTTGCCCATTATTTGATTTACTCTAAGCTATCATGACATACTGTACATTTTTCAGTTGGGGACATATAGTCTATATTCACTTAACTATGAATATTTTATATCCACTAGCAGAATGTAAGTACCTTGAGGGTGGCAACTTTTCATTTGCATATGTAGTCTTGAACTTAGCATATTGCTTAGAAGATATCAATAATTAATACATGTTTATTAAATGATGGTTCTAGTCAAAGTTCTTTAACTTCTTGATATATTCAAATTGTTAATGTATGTACCTTCTAAATTGTGTTACACAGGAGCATTTAGGTGGCATAGTGGATAAAGCACCAGCCTTGGAGTCAGGAGTACCTGGGTTCAGATCCAGTCTCAGACACTTAAAGCTGTATGGCTTTGGGCAAGCCACTTAACCCCATTGCCTTGCAAAAACTAAAAAAAATTGTGGTACACAGACTGAGCAGAATATTCCAGAATGTTATTTGTACATTGCAGAGCTCATTGGGACTGTCATCTCACTTGGTTTGGACACTGTATTTATATCATTTCCACCTAAAATCTCATTAACTTTGTTGGCTGTCATATTATACTTGTGTTAGTCATCAAAACACCATAGTTGTTCTACACAATAGCTGTTGTCTAACCATTGCTGACTTATCCCATCTTCTACTTGCAGTTATTTTTAAACCAACTTCATATATTTATTTTTTTGATTTCTAATAAATTTGGTCATTTCTCAAGAACCTTTTCAATGTTTATTCTAACATCCATCAATATTGGTTATCTGTCTCAACTTCATCCTCATGTCATTTTTGAATCTAATGGACATGTAAGATATATCTTTATCCAAATCACTGATAAATTTTTATCAGAATAGAGTTGAGGACAGAGGCTTTTAATGGGTCTATTATAGACTAACTTTCATAATGTAATAGAGATGGAAGAGATCTGAGGGTCCCTTAACTTCTAGTTAAGTACCCTCATCTTGTGACATAAAATTTTAAGACCCAGAGAAAGAGAGTGACTTGTGATCACTCTCCAGGTAGGCATGGATTCACTAATCATCTGCATCTAGCAAAGAATGATTTCAGACTCCACTTAATTGTACTGTTGTTATATTCTAGGCCACACATCTCTGGAAGACTGTTATAGAACAATTAGTGAAAGATTTTGCTAATATCTACGCATAGGATTTTCCAAATATATTTGTTTAGTACCTTTATTAAAAAGGAAATTAGATTAGTGAAGTATTGATTATTCTTGGTGAACCCTATGCTCCTAGTGATCAAAGTTCTCTTCCAAACCAAATACTTAATGACTCATACTGTGACTTTGCCAGGGATACACATAAAGCCATTTATTTATATTTTGAAAAATTAACTTTATTCCCTTTTGTGAAAGTTGGGACATTTGCATGACTCTAGACTTTTAGCATGTTTTTCATTCTCCAGAACTTCTTGAAGGTTAGCAATAGTTAGTTTAGTCATAATATACAATTTTCCCCATTTCCTGGGTTACAATAAGTCTGACCAGATGATAGATTCATTTAGGGCAGTTGAGTATTCTTATTAAGTTGCCTAACTTTTAAAGTTAGGCAACTCTCTATTATCTGTGATCCCAGAAGAGTCACAATAATTGAAACCCACAAGGAATCCTGAAACTTCATTTTGATAAACAATTTCCACATCCTAACTCCTTACTCTTGCCAACCAACTCCTTTTACAGGGTAACCTACAAATAGCCCTATTGCCAGGTTTGCATAAAATATCATTTCTTTCCAGCATATAAAGGTTGTACCACAATATTCAGGTAGAGAAACAGGACTCTTCCCCTCTTTCCTGCAGAAATAACAGCACTGACCCAAGTTGACATCAGGGCAGACCTGCATCTCTGCTTTAGTAAGAATGCATTTGTGGATGCTGGCGACCTTTTGTCTCATTCACAACAGTAACTAAGCAAGCCCTGGGAAAGCTTGCCGGATGGTATGGGAACAGCTAATTGGCAGGTGAAGGTATTGAGACTGTCTTTTCTGGCACCCCATGTTTATGCTGCCGGAAATAAACAGGTTGTCCTTGTTGAAGAAGCAGATGGTCTGACTTCTCCAGTCCTACAGAGACACCCCCTTGTAATTACTGCTTTGCATCCACAATGTATGGAAGGTTAATTTGGTAACTCAAATGCGTGCATCAAAGATTATGTAATCTGTTGGCAGGCTAATGTAGCTACACTTGGTGAGTACAGAAAAATTAAAAAGTATCACTGATCATATTTGAATATGAAATAATGCAAATATATTTCTAGCCCCCCCAATTTATATTAAAAGTATGCAGATTGATTTCTGTTCCCTTTGAGGTGCTCACTATTAGTAGACCTTTTAACTGAGCCTATGAAGGCTATATCTATATTCCCAAGAATAAAAATCCAGAGATTTTAGCCAGCCTATATTGCTAAAACAAATGAATTTATCCTGAAATGAAAACATTGTGAATTACTTCCTCCTTCCTGCATCCCATTTTTGGACAAAGAAATGAGGAAAACTCAAACCTATTTATATTGTTCCTTGTGAGCAGTCCTGGAGAAAGAATTAATTCCAGGAGATGTAAATTACTGGTCAAAATGAAATTTTTTTACAGAGATGTAGCTAGCTATACTGGAACCTGGGACAAATTGTTGGAATGGGACATTCCCCAGAAAACCCAGCCTACAATAGGTATAAAGAAAAACATTCAGTTCCCAAGAGAAGCAGTTCAATTCTGAGGGTCAACTTGGAAGGTATAGGAGATAATTTCCCAACACAGTTCCCATCACCCTACAAAGCTTTTACCACACATATAACTCCCATTGGCTCTTACTTCCCTAGTGCTTTTTCATAGAGCAACATCTCCCTTTCCAAAAGTTGATTGACCCCAGCTTTTCCTACAAGGATCCCTACCTTTCAGACATAGTGGATGCCTGAAATGCTATTAGTAAATTACTGATCAAAAGCATTTCCAGTAGGAAACAAGAAGGTCCAGAGTGATTAAACACTGCTGAATCCTTGTCATATGCACTTGCTATGTATGTAGGCAAGGTAAGCCTCCTTTGCTTGATGTTCATTACCTTGCAAGTGCCTCATTTTTATCTCAACAGGAAACCTGAACTAAGAGAACAACAGTTTTAGAGTTTGTGTCAAATACAACAGGAATAGGAGGAGGGGATTTTCTGTGCCTTTCCCCTCTCTCTTATAGCCTAATAGAATAATAAAATGTATGCATATATGTTAAATATGAAAATATGTAATTAATAAATTAAATATAGTCATAAGTAAATATTAAATATATCATATATGCTGTGAAATCAGATGGGAGAAATGGCAAAGTCATAGGACATTCAAAAAATTCCTTATATGCTTTAGTATTCTTTAAATCAAATGAAAGGCAATTTTATAGATATTATCAATTGTAGAAGATATTGTAGAAAAAGATGCTTTGTCAGGTATGGATTGGACTCTAGGCTCCTCTAAAATAAGATTCAATTCTAGTATCCTGTGATTCTGAATCCCTGTTGCTCAGATTGGGCAAAATTACCCTTGCAGACATTTCTAGCTTTAAGATTCTGCTTTAAAACCCCCCAAAACTCTTACTTCCAGTTTAGGGACCTAATTAAGGCAAACAGAAAAAGCTGCAGGTAGGATGTCGAATGTAAATTGTGGTTTTTAATAAAAGGATTGAGGTAGGGACTAGGTCTGTGATTTCCTAGGTATAAGAAATTTCCAGGTGAGGAAATTCCCTCTCCTTAGGGACCTTCCCTGTAACTTTTAGTTTTCAATAGCTGCCTAAAGCAAAGAAGTCAAAAGACTTACCCAGGGTTACACAAACTTCATGTATTAAAGATGGGACTGAACCTAGGTCTTCTTGACTCCAAAACCAGTTTTTTAAATCCATTATATCATATTATCTCTCTAACTTTATTAAAATATATAAATTTTGTTTTTGTGAGTTAAATCCTTCAACATTTTTGTAAGCTTTTCTATTCATTTCAGATTGACCTTTGTGGTCAGGACAACCTAATTATGTGTAAGGAGTAAAATTTACCAAAAGAGCTTACTCATTTTTAATCCTTTGTAAAGGGAAAATTTCTTTCTGCAGCATGAATGATCACTTCCCAGATTATTTAATGTCAAACTTGGACTTTGGCATATTGGATTTTAGTTTTCTTTTAAATGCTAGGTCACCAGTACTTTCTATGTTGCACATACCAAAAAGATAATGAAAGAAAAATAATATTTGAAACAATCAAAATGCCTCTGTGACATTAGGCAAGTAATTTTTTCTTCTCTGATCCTCCCATCTGTAAAATGAGAGAACTGGACTTTATGATCTGTGACAGTGATATGTATGTATGTGTGTATGGTGAGCAATGACTTGTGATTGAATCTATGCACTATCAATCACATTTGTGAATCATATGTATGTATGTGTTATATTTAATATTCAAATTATATACCATAGGGAGCAATTATGATGAAGGAAGAATAGTTATATTGTCTTTTTTATTTCATTTTAAAATTTTTGTTAAAAGGAAAGATTCTGTAGAGAGGGAAAGAAGAAAAATATGTTTAGAACTAAAGATAAAATAAAAATAAAAGATAAAAATTTTAAATTGCACAAACATTTATTTAAAAAAAATTAAATGGTATTAAAAACAGAATATAGTTAGGATTCTCAGAAGCTCACAAAAGAAAAAAATCTGGGTATGGACCTTTTTTACTATATACAAATGCCCAGAATTTGGGAGACAAGCAAGAAAATCTAAAGGTCCCAATAGAAGGATATAACTGTAGCTTCCAAGATATTATTGAGACTTGGCAAAATAGAACCTGTGACCAGAATATGGTTCTGAATATATACCTTATTCATGAGAGATAGAGGCAGCTTTAGGTGGTACAGTGGATGGAGCTCTGGGCTGGAATAAGGAAGTTCAAATTCATTCTCAGACATTCACTAGTTATGTGACCCTGGGCAAGTTACTTAACCTCTGCCTTTCCTCAATTTTTCCAATTGTAAAATGGGGATAAAAATAGCACCTATCTCCCAGGGTTGTTGTGAGGATTAAATGTAATGATATTTATAAATTACTTAGCATAGTGCTTGACATAATAAATACTTATTCCCTACCCCCTAAGGAAATGAAATGGGTAAAAGATGTTGGAGGTGAAGGAAGGGTAATATTATATATTCAGAAATTGTAATCATGTAAGAGGAAACATAAACCAGAAGCAAGAAGTATGATGAAGAGGATTTAAGGAAAAAATAAAAGAAGGGAAAGATGATGAAAATATTTATCACTGAATCATGAAAGATAGAAAGTCCTAGATAGAAAAAGGAAAGAGTGTATGCTTGTGGCTGGAAAAATAATGATGGGAGACTTCAATAATTCATCCCTTTGCTGGAACTCTTGTTTGCCAAAAGTAGAGTGGTTAATTGCTTTTTGAGTTGTCTTAAAGAAAATGTGATTCTTAAAAGGTCATGATAAACAATGAGAATTTCTATTTTGGAACTCATTCTCTTATCAACAAAGAGGAACTAGTTTCTGTGGTTGAAATCAAGTCAACAATCATTAGTGAGCACCTATTCTGTGACAATCACTGGGGTAAGAGTAGAAATGATGAGAATCTTAGGGGAATGAACCTTTCTTCTCTGTATTTGATAGAGACACAGAAAAAAACCTAGATATAATAATTCTTCCTGATTTTGGGAAAACTAGATTTTGAAGAGAGCAAAGAATCATAGGTAAGATCTCAAGGACTAAAAGACTACTATGAAAAGGACTAGGGAGGATAGAGAATTATAAATACAGAAATTCTGAAAACACAAAGAGAAATGCTTTCAGTGATTAAGGAAAGGGGGATTTATATGGAGAAAATAGTGTGGATGTTCAGAGAACTTGCTACACAACTTGGATTTTTCAGAACTATGTACAGAGGATGGAAGCAAGGACAGATAAGAAAGAAATAGTGTAAGAATCTAACTTGGTACTACAAAAATAATGTCATTGGTGTTAAACTCATAATGGGAAAAGTTAAGGATGAAGAAAAAGGTTTGTTGTTTTAGCTATTTGAGGGAAAGAGGAAGAGCAAAGAAAGGATAAAACTGTTACATATAGTGGATAGAACAATGATAACTCACAAAAAAGATTGCAGAATTGCTCATTCTAACATAACTTTTATTTTCTCCACCAAAAAGGATGGCTTTTGCTCTGAATCTCAGAGTCAAAAATAACTGAAAGGGAATTGAGACCCAAGATAAGTAAAGTAGTAAAAGAATACCTTGTTGACCTTGTCAACTTTAAGCCACCTACTCCAGATGAGCTACAACCTTGGGTAGTGAAAGAATTCCTACAATTCTCTGAGCTACTATCTATGTGTGATGTGAAAAATCATGGAAAATTGGAGAGATTCTCTGCAGGAGAAGGTAAGGAAGGCAAATATATTGATTTTTAAAGGGAAGAGAACAGAGTCTACAACCTGTAATCCAGTGAGGATTCCTGGGAAAATTCTCGAAGGGATCATTAAAGAGATAGGGAACATCTACAAAAGAAGTGATTTTACAAAGAAAAGGGTCAACATTATTTTATTAAGAACTTTATTTCCTTTTCTGACCTGATTACAAAGTAAGAAGATCAGGATAAGGATACAAAACTATTTTACCTAGATTTCAGTAGAACAGTTGAAGACTCTCATACTAGTCTAGTAAATAGTAAGGGATGTAGAAATATAAATTCAACCATGATAAAGTTAAATGGACCTGGAATTGCTTAAATGACCAGTCCAAAATCAAAAAGCAGTCTTTAATAAATTCAAAGTCAAATTGGCAAGGTGACTCTAGTGGAGAATTTCAAGGTTTTGTTCTCTCTCTCTCTCTCTCTCTATCTATCTAAATATATATATATATATATATATATATATATATACATATACATATACATATATGTATATGATCAATGGTGAGTTGGATAAAGGCATAAATAGCAATCTTATTAAATTTGCAGATGACATAAAAACCAGGAGCCAGGAGAGATAGCTAACACATTCATAGTTTGGATCCATAGTGGTCTTGATGGGCTGGAGAACTGGACTGAATCTAACAATGTAAAATTTAATATATTGTTTTTTTAAAAAAGAATCTCTATATATACAGAATAGGGAAGGTGTATTAGACAGCACAAATATGATCCTTCTTGATCTCTCCAGCTTTTGAAACTATGGGCCTTCCTTTCCTCCTGGATTCTTTCTCTTTTTTCTTTGTGATGCTTCTTTCTTGGTTCTCTTCTTACCTATCTCACCACACCACAATTTCCTTTGCTGAATCTTTTTTCTATAAATGTTCCTTTATTAGATATACTACAAACTATACCCTAGGCCCTAATCTCTATTTGAGCTCTTGCTGTCTCTCAGGGATAGCATTAGCTCATATAAGTTTAATTATCATCTCTATGCTGATGATCCAAGATGAATATTTTACACCTTATCTTTTTCCTGAGTTCCATCTTAGAGGGCAATGAGATACTTTCTTACCATCTCCTATCTTATCTTGATTTTTGATTCCTTGTTAATCACTTTCTGATCAATCTTCTAGGCATAGAAAATAGAAGCAAAATAAGAAGTAAGAAATCCAACAATTTTTCACCATTTCAGTTAATGGCTATTTTTTCATTCACTCTGAAAAAACAGTCCAGTACTTTTGCCCTTCAAAGAACTAAAAGACATTCTCTCTTTTTGTGCCCTTAGCATTCACTGCCAGTCTCGGTTTAGGTTTAGCATTCTTATGTTATTATTAAAGTAATATTTCATTCTTTTATTCATCTATAGTTATCAGCTCTGCTTCTGTCTTCTGCACATTTTCTAAAAAATTAAGATGGTCAATGAATTCCCTCTATAAACCTTATCAGTTTCTTTAGAAGTTCTCTTATTTCTTCATCATTTATAGGATTTTTTCTCCTGATATTATTCACTCATGCTTTTTAATCTACCATTTCTCCTAGAACATTAGGCCATGATACCCTAGCTATTCTTTCTCTGAACTCAGTTTTGTAAACTCTCAAGTGTGAATCATATCATGCCTAACTTAGTAGGCATGGAATCCTCTAATAATATCAAAATGTCATATGGATTCATGAAGTATAAAATTCTTAACATAATATCAACAAAATATGGAGATTGAAAGCTTCAAGTTTTAATCTGGAGGTCACATAACTATAAACTGTCAGATAACAAATTCCCATACTACAAAAATTAATCCAATTAGCAATGAAAGGTCAATCACTAAGATATACTGAACAGGATTAAGCTGATAGCTACAAATACAACAGCATAAACATATCAAAGGTGAGATTGTGGCTGAATATATTAAGAGAACTCCTGGAAATCTGAAATTAGAGATGAATTAAAATACTTTTAATTAATACCTATGTAAGAGCAGTCTAAATGTATTTAGTAGGCAGCAAGATGACACAGTGGATAGAGAGACTCAGAGTCAGAAAGACCTAAGTTCATATCTGCCTCAGACACTATGTAGACCTGGGCAAGTAATTTAAATTCTTTCAGCCTCATTTTCCTCATCTGTAAAGTACAAATAATAATAGAATCTTTTTCTCAGGGATTTTTGTAAATATCAAACAAAATAGCAAGCATATGTAAAAATCTTTGTGAATCTTAAAGTACCATATGAGTATAAATCATTATCATTATTATACTTTTTTATTTTGAGTACATTAATAAAATCCTGCAAGATATTAACAAAACACAGTGCCTATCACCCTAAGTTAGCTATAGAAAGAATTCACATCTTTCCCAAAAAGAGAAAGAGGATTTGTAGACATCCTTAGAGCACATAAATAAGCAAGTCAAAAAAATCTACAGAAATATTTTAGGAATAAACAGATGTTAGTACACACATGCCACTGGATTTGTCAGTGGCAATCAAAATGGTTTTCTTTTGGATGAAGTCAATGAAATGACTAAAAATCTAATAGTCAAGTCAACCCCGCCCCCCAAAGCTCCATAAGCTTCCATAAGCTCCATCACATGACTTCAGACAACAATATGATCACGAAGAAACAGCTAAAAAATGGCTATATGAAATTGGTGGGTTTTATGGTGACAACTGTGAACTAGGCCACTGTCTGCACAAATTACAGGAGGTTTATTCTTAAGGAGCCTGGACTTTGTAGCCTACATTGATTGTAGAAAAAAAATAATGGAGATGATATAACACATCACAACAGACTATGAAATTTTAATTCCTACTTAGGAATATATGACCTGGTAGCTAGAATTATAAATCAGAAGCTCAATATCTTTTATGAATTGTCAGGTAACAAATTCCCATACTACAAAAATTAACCCAAATAGCAAGGAGGCTTACTATGAGCCTAAAAATGGAAAGCTTATATCATAATGGCTTTACTCAGTTACAAGGAAAAGACCCAAATGTTCTCCTTTCTACTTTATGGATTTTTCTCATGTGAGAATATATTAAGTATATAAAAGTGTGACATTTAAAAAGTTTCAGAGACATAGTTTCCAGATAATTTAATCATTTAATGAATAATCAGCATGTATATTAATAAAAGGATGGTCATTTGGCTGTTTCTCTTAGGACAAACAACCCTCATGGTGTTTATATGCCCTTGGAAGAGTAAGTGATCCTGAGGGGGGCAAACAACTGTGGTTAACAATGACAAAATGAATGTTACAATGAGAGACTGAACTAAATTACTTTGAGGGTCTTGGGGTGGCTACTTGGATCAAGTGACATATAAAAATCCATTTACACATCCAGATATGCTAACAATATTCATCTTGGCCCCTAATATAATGTGTAGGACAGAGAAATAAACAAACTTTTCTTGACCAAGAACTCTTTTAAGGTAAAATCTTTTTTTTTAAAATAAAGAAAAATGAACTATAATAACAGTTGATACCAAGTAATTCAATTCAGTAAACATTTATTCAGTGTCTCACTATGCACTAGATACCCCATACTTGGAACTGAGGAGATAGCTACAAAAATGAAGAATCCCTACCCACTAGGAAGAAAATATTTACATCGATAAATTCAATATATCCAAAGTAAATTTTAATAATTGGGTGGAAACATTAACAACTAAAGAGAGTATTGAGGGATAAGAGATGTCCCTTGAACTGATTCTTGAAGGGGAATCATCAATTCTCAGAGATGGAGGTGAAGAAGATGAGCGTTTCAGGCACAGGTGGCAGCCTGTACAAAGACATTGAGTTAGGAGATGGTCTCTTGAGTGAGCAACAGCAAGAAGGCAAATGTGGTAGAAACATAAAATATATGAGGAGGAATAATGTGAAATCAATTTGGAAAGACAGATTTGAGTCACAATGGAAAAACACTAAAAATAATCATAATTCCTGAATTTGTTTCTTCTCAGTGTGGACTTAAATGAAGTCAAGTCAAGAGGTATTTATTTACCATTTAATATGTATCAGGAACTATGCTAAGCATTGGGGATAAAAAGATGATAATAATAACAATAACAATAATAATAGGGACTTAGTCCTTTTGTATAGTTTTGAGGGTAGAGATGTCCAATTTTTGATGGTTTGTCTTGGGGTACTCTTTACCATGCAGATTGCTGATAAAGCCTATGGAAGATTCAGTAAATTTATGCATGCACCTGAGTACCCTATAGTACCTATAAGTGCCCTACTGAATGCACAACAATTTTAAGTCCAAGTTCCACACAATTTAAATGACATTTAGATTAGGGTTGCATCCTATATTGTCTTTGAGGTCACTGATCTAGAATCTAGGAAAAATGACCTTTTAGACATATTCCCTAATGATCAGCATTTTCTGATATAAAGAATGACACAGAGTTTGAGAACATTATCACACTTAGTTGCATATACACATATAACTATATATGTGTATTTGCATATTATATATATATATATATGTGTGTGTGTGTGTGTGTGTGTGTGTGTGTGCATACATACATGTGTATGCCTAGGAAGAAAAACATCTCATATGCTGGTTCCTGAACAAAACATAGGAAGGAGGGAATGAATTAGGAAAGAGTTCAAATTAGAAGTAATGGAATGAAATTGATCTGCAACAATCTGTTTTTCTGTATATATATATATATAAATATATATATATGATTACATATATGCATGCATCCACATACATTTACATACATGTAGAAAAACATTGATGGAAGCTTTTTGAAAAAACCTGGGACTTGATCTCACTTTCTCTTGATTTTTTTCCTTTTTCAATGCCCTTTTGAAGCTGGTCTGAGAGATTTATGCATTTCCTTTGATGCTTCTCATTTCCATAGCACTGGTTTTATAAATTATCAACCTACCATGATGCTCTAATTATTTCCTGGTTATTAAAGTCTTGTTTTGTGCCATGAAATATAAAACAATGCATGGCTTTCCAATGGCAAATATGCTAAAAGATTTGCCATAACACAAGCAGGCTTGCTACAAGTAGACATATAGCAATCCATACATATGGATTTAGAGAAGAATGGCTAATGTGCTGATATCATCAACTTCAGGGCAGAGGTAATCTGTTTGCAATTTCAAACTCATTATTTCTTTATTTGCATTCTGTGTGGCAAAGCCATTCATGAGAAACACATTTTTAAAGCACCATTACTATAAAATTTGTTCAACTGAGTATAAACATTTTATAAGCAATATGTTGTAGGGGATTTTTAAAAAAGTTTTTTTTAACCAAAACATTATTTCACAGCTGTCTGACTCCTGGGTCAGGTCAGAAGTTAATAATGTCTTTGCCTTGGAATGAAATTGGGCTGTTGCTGACTGTCTCATCAGGAATTAAGCCATGGTGAGTTTTTCATTCTTTGTGGCTATAGTGGTGAGTGCTGCATCATCATTATGGGACTTTCTTTATACTTTATCTTGTACCATCAAAGTATAATCAAAGCACCAGAAGGTCCTGTGCTCCTTGGAAGGAGATTTCAAGCACAGAAACCATTTTGTTTACAGATCCCCAGGGAGCCCTAGTGCATCTGACATGAAGGAAAATGTCAGGTACAAATGTTATCTATGTGGTAGAGATAATTTTAAAAGAATAAGGTGAAGAGTGTATTACAAAGAGTATGGGAAAAAATTTAGGTTTTACTGACCATATCCTAGACTTAAAATGAATTTGACTCCTGACCCTTAGAGCTACTTATCATTTCTATTCATGCATTCTATTTCCATTTAGGGAAGTCTGCTGATAAATTAGTGGGGAGTATCAAGTAGCAGTCATCCCTAGGTTTCAGCTATAGGTAGAATTACCTGAGATATATAGCAATAACATGTTTTCATTGAATCTAATTGAATTCAATTTCATTGATTTTCTTTAAAAAGAAAAATAAAACTCACTACCAAAATAATATGGCAATGTTAAGATAATTACATTTTAAAACATATCACAGAAATATTTACAGGGAGTACAAGATTTAACAGAATTAATACCTAAATATAATTCTGCTCTTTTTTCAACAATCCAAATATATTTTGTCCAGAAAAGGGGTACTTCAAATACAAAGACTGGACAAAAGGGGGAGGAGGAGGGACAGGATGGAAAGGGGTCCAAGAGCACTCCTAGCTAAAATAAACCAAAACTAGGCTAAGTTAATATGAGGATTTCATTGGAATAACAGACTCTAACAGGTTGTAAAAAAAAGAGTCTGAATAGAAGTATTGTGAGAATGAAGATTTAGATCTGAGATTAGTAGAGATCAGGAAGCGAAATACATAGCTGTTTTGGAGGATTTGACCATTTTCCTATTTAAATCTATCTACCTCAAACTTTGCAGGACTGCTTATATTTCTTGTTCTTGCTATGGGTTGACTTGCTACCATGGTTGTGGAATGGATGCATTGTGTGGTTCTTCCTGATATCTATACCAATAAGACTATGGTCTTAAGATAACCATTCTTTGCTCTACAATGATTTCCTGTCATCAAGGCTGTGGTGTGGTGGTATGGTATGTATAGAAAATATCTTTCAGTTGTAGATTAAAAACACATTATTAAATTTTGTTTGGGCTTGTAGGCCTGACACCCCCTGCTCCCCCATTTAGTAGGATAATATATTTTTCCTTGAGTTGAAAATGGTTTGAACACCATACACTTTATGGACGTGAAAAGTTTCAGGCAAAAGTACCAGGAAGAATGGAAAATACAATCAAAATGAAGAAGAATTTGACAAAAGAAAAAATGCTAAAAATTAGCATAGAAAATAGTGACATTATCCCCACCAAAGGGAAGTGTATCAGGCTAACAATTTTAGATCTTAGTTGTCAGTGAAGGTGATTCATCCTCACAATTCTGCAATCCTATTTAGAATTAAGGGAGGTGGCAGGACCTGTCCCAAGTAGGGCATACCACACTGGGACTATCACAGCAGGTCAAGTCTGAGGACTACCTTAATCCTTGCAAGACCACCATCCCAACACTACAAGATGGGGATAGGTTGATTTAACTCCCTCTCTGGTACCCTTTTCTAGATCTCCAACAGGGTAAGAGCCTAGAGACCATGCCCCCAGATTTCCTTATCTTATCTAGAACTGAATGAGAAGACTGAGCACAGGAATTTGGATTCCAGGCTCAGTTGTCCCATCCAAGATCACAACTTCTCCCATGTACCCTAGAGTACTAAAAGGGGACAGCTAAAATCACACCTGCTGGCTACTTTAAACTAGACCTAAGATGAGACAACTCAATGTGACTATTTGAAGCTCTCCATTCCCATGGTAAGTCTTTCACTAATATACCAAAGTACCAATAATTCCAGCTATTGTAAAGACAAGAGACATTTAAAAGAAAGTAGTAAAGAGAGGAAAGTTCACTAATCATCCTTGGTGGAGAAACTGAAGAAATGAGCAAACAAAAGAAGATTCCTAATATAGTGAAGAAACTACAGATTAAGTGAAGAAACTTCAGATTAAATTACTTCAATATAAGTACTTTTCCAGTATTAGTACTATCAGGATGTCTTTAGAGCAATGTCAGAAAGCCAAATAGATCAAGGCAGAAATGGAGGTATTGAAGGAATAAGTAAGATTTAAATTTTAAATTTAATTAACATTAAAGATTTTTCTAGGTCTCAATCTCTCCTGCAATGAAGAAGCACTGGATTTATTGATTATAAACAAAAACATGAAATTGCAACTCTATAGAACACTGAAATTACTGTGATCTGGGATTAGTCCCCTATTCCTTTGACATCTCGACTGATAGACCAAGTGTCAAGGGCAACAATAATAATCAGTTTAAACCTTTATAACATATAAAGCCTGATATGAAGCAAAGATGAATGGAAGACAGTCTTCCAAATATAGTAAAGCCCCATGTCTCCTGAATATACCATTTGTGCAACAATCCTGAAGTCTTTAGGAACTTCATGAATTCAATATTTTGAGACCTGTTGAATTAGGGACTGGGAGTTTAGCTAAATCATATTCTTATCTATTCTTAGCATCTTGCCCAATATTGGATTGTTCTTTTTTTTTTTTTTTTGAAAGGCAATGGGGTTAAGTGGCTTGCCCAAGGCCACACAGCTAGGTAATGATTAAGTGTCTGAGGTCAGATTTGAACTCAGGTACTCCTGACTCCAGAGCCAGTACTCTTTCCACTGTGCCACCTAGCCACCCCAATATTGAATTGTTCTAAGCTAAACTCTACTATCGAAGACAGGACTATTTATTTGACAAATTGGAAAAAAAGTTAATATGGTAAGTGATATAAAGTTGCTAGAATATGAAAAAAAGATGTTAAATGGGTCATTAGAAATTTGTAACTAGTGGTCTTCCTTTGCAGTCAGCAATTTTTACAACTTGTCTGTAACATAGAGTTAGAACACATATTAAAAAATGGTTTTCCAAAGAATCAATATTTCTTCTAAAACTGGCTGTTTTTAAAGACACTTTTAAACAGGCAAAATAACAATGTTTATAAACAACTATAAAGTTCTTTGATCATTCCTCTTATATAGAGACCATGTCTATTTAATAGAAACCTTAACTTAATGACTTCTCCATTATGGAATAAATCATTTGTTTATGAATCAGTTCTCTTATACTGCCACAGTTCAGGAAACTCTCCTTTGTATCAAACAGCTAGGATCAAAATCTGGCATCAAAATGTACATAAAATTAATAGGAAGACTGTGATACTAATATTTATATATATATGTATATATGTATACATATACATATATATACACATATATATGTGTGTATATATATATACATATATGGCACAAACACAGAAACACACACACACATATGGGGCAGTTAGATGGTACAGTATTGAGCCTGAAATCAAGAAGACTTATCTTCCCAAGTTAAAATCCAGCCTTAGACACTTCTTATCTGTGTGATCCTGGCAAATCACTTAATCCTGTTTGCCTCAGTTTTCTCATTTGTAGAAATGAGTTGGAGAAGGAAAAGTCAAACTGCTCCACTGTCTTTGCCAAGAAATCCTAAATATAGTCATGGGTTTGACTTAAATAACTGAACAACATCAACAACAGTAAGTGTATGTACAAATATATATATGTATGTGTGTGTGTGTGTGTGTGTGTGTGTGTGTATGAAAATACAACTAAAAGGAAACTGAGCTCTTGATTAATGGAAAAATTAATGAAGATCCTTGAAAAAGACAACAACATATATCTCATCCATCATGACAGAAAAGGAGTATTAGGATCAAATATCATATACATTGGTAGCCAGTATCTGATAGTCTTACTAACTTGTTTTTATTATAGAAGAGGAACTAAACTGGGGAGGAGTGTAACATGTAAAGGCAAAACCACCAATAAAATCTAATTCATTTAAAGCAAAAAAATCTCAGGCCACATCTTAGTCATGATACAATATTAGTGTAAGACTTCAATAAGCATATTAACAAAACCTTCCATTTGTATAAATACTCTGAATTAACTTTTCAAAGAGCTTTTCCATTCATTATGTCATTAGTTCCTAAAAACAGTCCAGGTAGGCAGGTAGAATATGTACTATTCTCTGTGCAGGCCCTAATGAGTTTGAGAAATAAAGAAAAGCTCACCACAGAAATTATTATTGACAAATTTTCCTAGAATTTATGGATACTTTGAAAATAGAGGCTTTCATTAGTGCTATGTTTTATAATTCATTTCACTTTGACATACAGGTTGATGGCCTTTTTATATTCCTTTTTTCTTTTTTAAAACTTATTTTTTAATTTTATAAAATAAAAATAATTGTCATGTGGACAGCAAAATGAGAGGATTCATAATATAAAACACTTAATTTTGATTTCAAGAAAGCCTATATAATGTGTGTGTGTGTGTGTGTGTGTGTGTGTGTGTGTGTGTGTGTGTATTATGTTTTTGTAAGGGAAGGGACTTAAGTGACTTGCTCCAGGTCACACAGTTAGGTTAATTATTAAGCGTCTGAAGTCAGATTTGCACTCAGGCCCTCCTGACTCCCGGGCCAGTACTCTATCTACTGTGTCACCTAGTTGCCCCCTTATGTAATAAATATTAAACATATTAAACATCACATTCAGAATTGTTGATCTTTGCTTCCTTGTAGGTATTCTTCTTTACTCTGCTCTGTACTGTTTTTTTCCCCTCTTACTTCCTCTCAGGACAACTATAATTAAGCATGAATATATAACTATATATTATATATACATATTTATATATAGACTTTTATAAACATACTTATATACATGCTCACAAATACATATACATTCATATGTATATAGAGACATTTATATATATGTACATATATACATATATTTATACATATACCCACATACATATTTGGTTTATGTGTATCTCATTTCTATCCTCCACTCTATTTCTACCTGCTACCTTACCCTCCTATTCCTAATTAATTGCCCTTCAAAGAATCCTCTATACCCTCCATTAATCTATATATCATTCTAAATACCTTCTTATCCTATTTCCTTACCTTCTATATCATAACCCTCCCTATTTCCTCTTCTTATTTCTTTCTGAATATAGAAGGCTTTTATAACATTATGTATATGTATGTATATGTATTGTTCCCTTTTTAACCTATTCCTAATGAGAGTAGGTTTACAGAACTACTGTTTGTCTTCTAAAATAAGACTTGCCACGATTTTTTAAGGATGCTTATAAAATAAGCCCTAGCCCCCCCCCCAAAACATAAGCCCTAGTTAAGATCATCAGCCAGAAGGACATATTTTGTACATCCACTGCAGCACATGAAAGACATTTTGAATTATAAAATAATAATATAATATAATTAAATATAAATAATTAATATTATTGACATTAATTGCCAAATAAATGATGATATAAATTGCAATTAAGTATTTGTAACTACCAAAATGAGCACCTTTGGATCAGAGGTAAATGTCTATGTAAACAAATGAACTCTAAACTTATTGCAGAATGACCAAAGTACTGATGAAATGCACAAATAATGTAAGCACTTGATAACATCTGGGTAGAAAGAAAGCTCCATCTTTATCATCACTGAGGGTAAGAAAGATAAGATTGAATGTGTTTCAGGCATTTATGTTCTTGAAGTCAAAAAAACCTGTTACACACAAGCAGTTCTAAGGAAGTGGGTCAATTTAATGCTGCCACTTGTTTTGTGAGGTGCCCAGAAAGTTCTGGGATTCAACCAGCACTCACCACACTAAGAACTGCAAGGAAGCAGAGAGAAGAATAGATCAAATCATAATTCCTACAGGAATGACTGTCTACCCAGCCATTCTCTGAAAATAAGCCCATATGTATCTTTTGGAGCAAAAGTTAATATAAGACCTAGTCTTATTTTTCAGGAAATACAGTATCAACTCTTCCCCAACTCCTCTATATCAATTATTCTTTTTTTTACCTCATTTGTATAAGATGGTAACTTTTCAAAATATCTTTTCCTAAGGGCATCTAGATGACTCAATCTATAGAACAATGATCCTGGAGTCAGGAGGACCTGAGTTCAAATTTAGTCTCAGACACTTAATAATTACCTAGTTGTGTGACCCTGAGCAAGTCACTTAACTCAATTGCCTTGCTAAAATAAAAAAAAAATTTCCTAAGCCATTTTTCTTTTATGAATTACATCTTATTAGCTCTATCCCCTCTAACTACCCATTTAGTAAAGCAATATGGTTTATATTTCCACATATAGATCATAAACAATTTGTCCTTATTGAGTTCTTTGTGGTTAGTCATTGCTATTTTCCCTCTATTTCTTTTGGTTCTTGTATGTCAAATTTTCTGTTAAATTCTGGTCATTTTGTAACAAAATCCTTCAAGTTTTGCAAGTCATTGAATGTCCATTTTTTGTTGCTGTTTTGATATGGTGTGTTCCAAGAGTAGAGTCTTTTAAAGTTGCCACTGCTAAGTCTTGTATAATTCTAATTGTTTTTCCACTTTTAATTTTTTTCTTGTTGTTTTTAAAATTTTCTTTTTAACCTGGATCAGGGGGGTTGAAATTAGATATTCCTGTCAGTTTTCCTCCTAGGATCCCTTTCAGGTGATTTTTGGTGATTTTCTTCTGTTTTTACTTTCTCTTCTTGTCCTAAAACTTCAGGACAATTTTCTTTGATTTTTTTTATTGTATCAAGATTCTTTTTTTTGATCATAGTTTTCAGATGGTATCATTATTTTTTTTCTCTTCTTGATCTGTTCTCCAAATCTGTTGATTTTTCACCTCTTCTATTTTTTTTCATTCTTTATTTTAACATTTCTTTGACTCATAACTTCATTGACTTCCCCTTGTTTCATTCTAATTTTCAGAATGATTTTCTTCCTTAAGATTCTAGATCTCCTTTTCCAGCTGGTCATAAATTTCTTGTTTTTCTTGAATTAAACTTTATTTTTTAGTTTTTCCTCAATACCTCTTACTTGATTTTAAAGTTTTTTGAGTTTTTCTGAATTCTTTTTGAATAGAGAGTAATTTGATATTACTCTTTGGGGTAGGAGAGGTTTTTGCTTCAGTATCTTTTTTTTCTAAAGATGAAGGTCTTTTCTATTTCCATAGTAATTGTCTTATAGTTGAATTCTTTCTCCTTAGCCTGTTCATTTTTTGAATTTTTTTAGCAGTTTTTTCTTATATTCAACTCTATTCTTGCAGTATTGTGGATAGGGTCTCTGACCTCAGGAGTTTTGTCCTGGGTTCAACCTATGCATTCCTTTCTCCTTGCAAACCATAGTTTGGGATCCCTCAGCACACTGTGCTGAAAATGATCTTACTCTCTGAGAACCCTTAAGTAGTTATAAACTTCAGCTATCCCTATGGTTTAGGACCAAGACCAAGAACTCAGTTCTCCTGTAAGTGTGACAGTCAGCAGCATCTGTCTCTGCACTGGCACCCCCACCCTAGACTGTCTCTCATCTGTACAGTTGAGCCTGGCATCCCTTATCAGCAGAGATTCTCTTTCTTCCTCCGCTATGATACAGTCTCCCAACCCTTTCCAGGAGGTTAAAATTCCTGTGGCTAAGGCAGAGGCTATTTCCCAAACTGGGCTACCCCTAGGGTTGACCTCTTTACTATTCCAGGGAGCTAGCCTGGAGATGTTTGCACTTCACTCATCCAGTGGAATTTCAGTCCCCAAGACCTTTCTTCAAATCTTCTCTGATTGTCCCAGAAGAAATACTGTTCTTCCAATTTTTGTTTGTTTTTGCTGATCTATTTTCACTTTGAGGTTTTTTCCTTGACTTATTGGTGGAAGAAATCTGGAGAGCTTAGAATTTTCTGATCACCACCATCTTCCCAGAATCCCCTCCCTTGTCTTTATTCTTAAATCAAATCTTTTATTTTCCTCTACAATCCTGAACATCTTTAAGACTTTGACTCTTCTATAATTAGCAACACATGTCCAAGTCAACTCTTGCTTTTTTTTTTCCTTAATTCAATTTGCCTATATCAGGAAGGATGACTAAAATCAAGGCATTAGGAAGATAGGTGCTATCCTGGAACCAACTGTCATGTCTTGAATGTATTGTTATATGTTCAATAACAATCTAATCTAAATCCATGTATTTTTCTGTTTCTTTAAGTCTAGCTTGTATCTTAAACCCTGTCTGTACCCTCAGACTACATCCCTTTCTCTTCTCTACTGCCTACATAGAACTACTGAGCAATGACTTCTGCCCTCGTGATGTCTTTGGAGCTTGTGTATGGCTTTCACATTAAACTGATAGCATGACTTATCCTTCATTCTAAAGCATATATACATCTATTGGAAGCCTACATCTAAGTTGTAACTTATCCCACCATCTGCTATGATCCCAAATCTATTCATTACTTTACCTCCCCTTATAATTCTGTTCTTAATGTTTCCATTTCCTGTTCTGCCCTGTCCCATTGATAAAAACAACCCAGCACAGGTATACTAAGACAATAATGACAAGTTTCAATCTGGCTGTGTTTTGAGGGGAACCCAGACCATTTAAAATACATTTATTTCAAATACATTATAACACTACTACATAGATTTGGATATGTTCTGAGCCACATTAGAATCTATGAAACATAAAATCTGCCTCTTGGCCTTCTGTGTTCTAATGTACTTAAATTTTTCTAAAGCAAGGCTTCTTAAATATTTTGATTGACCACTTTGATTGACCACTTTGACAGTATGGTGAAAAATATGGATCCTTTCTCAGAATACCATTTTAAAATTCATAAAACAAAAAATATAGGATTATAAAGACAACTTATTACAGTGAACTATTTTTAAAATTTTTTAAATTTCATCATTTATTTCATCAATTTAATTTTCATCAAAATATTTTTTAAAAAATCACAAACGCCTTTTTAAAAATCTCTGACCTAAGACATAAACATAGGCACCAACACTATAAATATAAAGATTATTATAATCTTATTTCCAAGCATTTTTAAGAATCCATGTTCAAGGAATTGTATAAAGCACTGAATTATAAATGTGTTCTTTTCACCAGTAGACTTAAGGGCAATAAGGGAAGAAAAATTGATAAATGAGAAAACCATTGATGATCCCTAACTTCCTTATGGAATCAATTTTCAATTCCATAGGCATGTTGATTTTAACTTAGCCACTGTCAGATTCATTGATTCATTCATTAATCCATTCATCCAGTATTGATCAAGCTCTCTCTCTCTCTCTCTCTCTCTCTCTGTGCATATATATATATATACATATATGTATATATATGTATATATATATATATATATATATATATATATACATATATATATAGCAATGGAGATGACCCTTTTGAACTCTGGTTTCTCCTTTCTTAGAATTCCTCTAATATTTAGTATTTGCTAAATATGTTAAAGTAACACAGAGTATTGTTAATTATAGTTTTGTTTGTTCTATCTCCCCAACTAGATTATAATGTACTTGATACAAAGTAGAAAGGAAGTGATATTATAGAAAGAGGACTGAACAGAGTCACAGGCATTGGTTTCAATCTAGGTTTTGACAGATATGACCTGCATTTATTTAGGCAAGGCACTTATCCTCTCTAGGTCTTCACATTTGTACAAAGAGAGTTGGAGAGACCAGCCAAGCTGGCAGAGTAGGAAGAAGAAATACAGTTCAGTTTTCTTCATGCCATGTCACCCCACCCCCCACAATAACTTCACTCCATGTTCCCCCACCCCCTACAATGCATCAGATCAAGTTTTGGGGGGAAATTCAAGGGGAAAAAATCACAAGAAAATTCTCCAATCCTTATTGGCACAGGAGATAATCATGTCTTTGGACCCTAGAGATGTTTAGTTAGAGAACCTTAAAACCTTCCAGATAGATTCTGAGGTTATGAAGTAAAGCAAAAAATGGGTCCTAGATTCAATTTAGAAGGGTCTGATGCTATTCAGAGGAATTAGTATATACAGAAAACTCTTGAATGATCAATCAGAATTGGGTCATTGATTTTGGTGACCTCTAGCCTAGGGATGTTCAGGTAGGGTAAGGAATGGTAGAAGATCTGAAGGTATGAACTAGGCAAGGATTAAAAACAAAAGCTAGCAGTAGCAATGTGACTTTGACCCAAGGAGTTAAGCAGGACCTCAGATTCACACTCTAGCACAGACTAATACCTGCAGGCAATAACTAGAGTAGGAAACTCAAACTAGAGTAGATCCTGTTACTCTTTGGGTGCAGCCTTCTAGCTAGTTAAAGATGGTTAGATCCAGAAGCAATATACTGATGCTCCAACCAATGGCAAAGCCCAAAGTTGTGTTGATCAGCCACAATCCAAATCAGAAACATGCCAAGAAGACATTGTTTTTAATCTTCATATCTTATGAGATTATTTGAATCATATTTAAGGCATACAGGTTCCTAGCTTGAGCGGCCCGTGAGATCTGTGAAGAACCCAATCCTTAGTATACAGAGAAAGTAGCAGCAAGATTCGAGAGAATACAAAACGTGATCAAATAAAAGTCAAATATTCCCTCCAGAATTGTAAGAAGTCCAGGCCTAACAAAATTTCTGTTTTCAGAAAATAAGACTGGAAGAATGAATAAACACAAAAACAAAAGGAATATCATCAGTGAGAACTATCATAGTAAAAAGAAGATATAAACCCAGAACAATAGAATGTCTCTAAAACATCTACAAGCAGAGTTTCAAAAAGCACAATTGAAGCACAAATTCAAGCAGAAATCCTACAGAGAATGAAATAAGGTATGTTTTTAATTAAAGTGCTCATATGAATTAAATAAGAACATGAGAGGAAATAATTAGAAAAGAAGTGAGAGTTGCAGAGAAGACTTAGGAAGAGAATTAATGGCTTAGCAAAGGAGTTACATTCCCCCCTACCCCCCCACAATGACTTGTAGAGGAAGAAGAAGAATGAGTATAAGTTTTGGGGAATCATCTTATTGCCAGATAAAGAAACCTATAAGACTTAGCAGAATTGGTTGAAAGAGAAAAGAATATATACATATGTATACAAACATACATATATTATAGTATGTATGTTCAGTTTGGTATAGAAATCTATCTTACCCAAATGGGAAATAGCATGGGAAAGGGGATAAGTGAAAGGGAAGGGTGGATAAAAGAAAGTAGTGGCCAGAAGAAAAACAAACTTTAGAAGAGAGGCAGAATAAAAAGAGAGATTGAGATGGATAAACAGAAGCAAATATGAGAGAGGGACATAGCACATTGTAAATGTGAATGTGAATGGGATGAGCAGTTTCCATGTTATAGAAATGGAGGGGTTTGGATATGACATTCTGGATGGCAAAAGAGCTAGGATTATAACCAAAAATAATGTATCCAGCAAAACTGAGTATAATTCTTCAAGGTATGGGAAATGTAAATTTAATGAAATAGGGGATTTTCAAGCATTCATGATAAAAAAGACAAAAGTTGAATAGAACTTCTGACATTCAAACACAATTTTCAAGAAAAGCATAAAAGGTTAAACTGAAAGAAAAAGCATAAGGGAGTCAATAAATTTAAACTATTTACATTCCTATATGGAAAAATGATACATATAGCTCCTGAGAATTTTATCATTATTTGGGAAGTTAGTATCTACACAGACACAGGGCATGGGTGTGAATCAATTACGTAGGGATGACTTTTGAAATGAAGAGGTGAGAAAGATTGATGCTCTGAGAGGAGGAAGGAAGAAATAGAATGGGAAATTTTTCTCCCATTTTACAAAGTATTTAAGTATGAGCTTTTACAGTGGATGGGGAAATGGTGGGAACAGGTAATGCACGAATGTCACTTATCAGAATTGGCTCAAAGAGGGAAAAATACATACACATATATAATATATAATATACAATACATAATTTTATATATATGTATAAATTATATATATATATATATATATATATATATATACATATGTTCAGTTTGGTATAGAAATCTGTCTTACAATAGGGAAATAGCATGTGATAAAGGGAAGATTATATAAAGGAAAGCAGTGGCCAAAAGCAAAAGAGACTTTAGAGGAAGGACAAGATATATATATATATATACATATATGAATATGGAGAGAGAGAAAGAAGGATAAATAGAAGAAAATAAGATGAAGAGAAATACACATAACCATAAATGTCAATGTGAATGGAATGAACTCACTTGGAAAACAGAAGTGGATAAAAGAATGGAGTAGAAACTAGAATCCAATAATATGTTGCGTACAAGAGACACACAAAACAGAAAGATACATGCAGATTTAAAATAAGAGCCTGTAACAAAGTCAGTTTTTTCTCAGCTGCAGTAAAAAAAGGTAGTGGTAGCAATTATGATTTCAGACAAAGGAAAAGCAAAAATAAATCTAATAAAAAGTGGGTAATAGGAGAAACTCTATTTTATTGAAACTTATCATAGACAATACAGTAATATCAAACATTTTAGAGCAATTATTTTTTATTAAAAACTCATGTCTCACATATATAGGGAACTGAGTAAAATTTATAAAAATAAGAAACATTACTCAATTGATACATATTCAGAGGATAGGAAGTTTTCAGAAGAAGAAATCAATTACCTATAATCATATAAAAATGCTCTAAATCACTAATGATTAGAGAAATATAAATTAAAACTATTCTGAGGTACCACCTCAACCTATCAGAAATGACAACTGGTGAAGGTGTTGAGGAATAATACATACATGAATGAACTGTTTGTGGAGTTGTGAACTGATTCAACCAGTCTAAAGTATAGGAACTGTGCCCAAAGGGTTATAAAACTTTGTATATTCTTCCAGCAATACAATTGCTAAGTCCATACCCCAAAGTGATCAAAGAAAAAGAAATATATAATTTTGTATATATACAAAAAATATTTATAAAAGCCCTCTTTGTGATAGCACAGAATTTGAAATTGAAAGATGCTCATCACTTGGGGAATGACTGAACAAATTCTGGCATATGACTGTAATGGAGTAATACTGGGGATGGTTCCAGAAAATACATGGCAAGAACCATATGAACTGATGCAAAGTTAAGTGAACAGAATCAGTGGATCATTTGTATATAGTAATAGCAACATTGTAATGATGATCAAATGGGAAACACAGTTACTCTGATCAACAGACAGTTCCAAATGACTCAGGAAAAAAATGTTCTCTACCTTCAGAGAGAGAACTGATACACCCTGAATACAAAATGAAGTATAATTTTCTTACTTTCTTTTTCCTACTTTTTTGGTATGGTTAATATGGAAATGTGTTTTGTGTGATTTCATGTATACAATTGACATATTGTTTGCCTTTTCAGTGGATGGAGGAGAAAGTAGGAAAGAGGGAAAGGAAGTGGAACTTAAAATTTTAAAATAAATAATATCAATAAAATTTTTGAAAATTGAGTGCCAAGGAAAAATAGGATTACAGAGGATTTGGTAGTCATTACTAGAAAGGAATAGGAAGATTATAATATAATATTGCAGTATTTTCAAAATACAAAGATAAAGACTTACTAAGAATAATCAATTCAGAATGAAATAGAAAGGAATAGAAGATTTCCAGGCATGTTTTGATGGAAAAAATAAGAACAAAATAGAGACTGTGAGATACAAATATAGGCATCAAGAGAAATATAAAATGGTAGATAGACAAGAAATAATAAAGGAATAAATTAGGATTAAGTGTTTACATAATAATAGATAATACAAGTGAATTCTCACAACACTAAAATCAGCAAGTAACACAGAGGAAGTCAAACAACTCAAAGGGCCTGAAAATTCTTTTTTTTTTCTGTTCTGATGATCTTAAAAGAAGAAAGAAAAAGAAGGGAAAAGTATATAAACTAAAGGGAAAAGAGATAGAATTATTGGAGGTATTACCTCACATAATCAAATTATTCAAGAAGAAATCAATACAACATCCATCTGAACAAGTCAAAGGAGGGAAAAATACACACAGATAGCTGATAAAGAAACACCTTGTACCCCATAGAGAGACAGGAAACAAAAGGAATAATCAAAAAAAGGGAACATGAAAGAGCATAGATAAAGACAAAGATTAGTTATAAGCAAAAATAAACCCTCTTAAGATGGAAAGTAAATTGAAGAGAGAGGTTTAAATGTAAAGAAAAGGGAAAGGGGGGGCAAGGAAGTAGAGGTAGATTGCATCAAGCCAAGCCAAGAGCAATGGTGCAGAGAAGGATTAGAAAACAAAAGGAAGAATATCAGAAAATAGGAAAGAAGGAAATGCACGGTTAATGATCATAACTGCAAATGTGAATTGGATGAACTCACCCATAAAGTGGAAAAGGTTAACAGAATGAATTAGAAAGCAGAATCCAATTATACTTTGTTTACAAGAAATACTTTTGCAAGATAAAGACACTGAGTTAAAATAGGAGGCTGAAGTAAAAACAATTATATTCCAGCTGAAGTTAAAAAAAGGAACTATTATGATCTCAATCAAGCCAAAAATATACTTCTTGAAAATGGAGAAACAGGAAAATTATATTGTATTAAAATGTACCACAAATAATGGATTAATATCAATACTAAATGTCTATATGAATAGCAATACTAAATATATATCCAACAAATTTTATAACATTCAAATACTTTATAAGAAAAATTAAATGAGTTATGGGTAGCACTAGAAAAAATTACAATAGTGATAGAACTCAGTGTACTACTTTCAAATCTAGAAAAACACCACACAATATAAAAGAAAGGAATTAAAGACTCAAATATAGATTTTTAGAAAATTAAATATGATGGAGCTTTGGAAATTAAAGAATGAAAATAGATACATACATTTAAGAAAAATTTAATATATTGCAAAAATGACAATGAATTATAACATGAAATCTCAATGCTATGTGCAGAAAAGTAGGAAATTAAATTAAATACATGCATTAGGGACCACAGTGCAATAAAAATTATGTTCAACGAAGGGACACTGAAGAAAGGATTAAAATTAACTGAAATCTAAATAATTTAATCTTAAAATGTGAGGGTCAAAGAATAAATCATTGAAATATAAATGATTTAATTGAAGAAAATGAAATAGCATACCAAAATGTTTAGAATGTAACCAAAGCAGTCCTGAAAGGGAAAATTTGTGTCTCTACACATTGTAACCTACAAAAGAGAAAAAGATCACTGAAAAGAGTCAATGCAATTAAAAAGATTAAAACCCAACAAATTAAAAATTCCAAATAAAAGCCAAAATAGAGAACCTAGAAATCAAAGAAGAGATTAACAAAGTTGAAAAAGAAAATCAATCATTAAATTCTTAAATAAAATTGTGAAATAGATTTTTTAGAAAACTAATAAATTATAACAAAAAATTTAAATTATTGAAGTAGATGTTTAACAAATAAAGGAAATATTAGAAATTATTTTGCTTAATTATGTGCAAGTCAAATTGATGACCTAAAAGAATGAATATTTATAAAAATATAAAATTCCAAGAAATAGAGGACTTATTAAGTGAATATCAGAAAAAGAAACTGAAGAAGCCATAAGTGAAATTCTAAAGGGAAAAAAATCTTGAGAAAAGACAAAATTATAAATTAATTCTAACAAACATTAAAAGAACAATTAATTCCAATATGACTTGAAAATTATTTTTTAAAATTTAAGAAAATACAAACATATTCTAAGTAATTAAAGCTTAAAATAGAAAAATTATAGATTAATATCACTAATAAACATTGACTCTAAATATTAAATAAAATATTAAAAATGAGACTTTACGCAGATGGTGCAATAGATAAGAGTACTGGTCTTAGGGAAGTAAGATTAGGGGGGGGAAATTGTAACGCTCAAAATAAATATTGGATATAATGCTAGAAATTCTAGCTATAGTAATAAGACAAAAAGAAATTGAGGGAATAAAGATAGGCAAAGAGGAAACAAAACTATTTCTTCTTGTAAATTATGTGAGAAAGCAAGAAAACCAACTACAAATAAATTGAAACCAACTTCATCAAAGTTGCAGGATATAAATAATGCCACAAGAATGAACAACATTTCTATATACTACGAACAAAATCCAGCAGGAGATAGAAAGTAAGTTTGAAATAACTAAAGAAAATATAAATGGTTGGGAGCTTATCTGCCAATCCATTGTCCTAAATTAAAGGATAGATGTTAATTGATCATGAGTAGGTTGAACCAAAATAATAAAAATGATGGTAATACTTAAATTAATTTATTTATTCAGTACCATCATAATCAAATTACCAAAGAATTAAATTATGGAGTTAGGAAAAACAAAAGAAATTCATCTTGAGAAACAAAAAGGTCAAGAATCTCAAGGGAGAGTGGGGTATGGAGGGAGGTAAACAAGATTAGTGGAAAAATTGTAAAATTCTAAATAAATAAATTTAAATTGAAAGAGAAAAAAAAGAATCTCAAGTGAAACAGAGAAAAAATTATAAGAAAAGATTTTTAAAAAATGTTGAATTTCAAATTTTTACCCTGCTTTGAGGATACAATTTGACATTCATACATGTCAAATCATGCAAAACAAATTTCCAAATTAGTTACATTGCAAAATAAAACAATGACAAATAAAAAAAAATAAGAAAGTCTTTAAAAATATATTTCATTTGTATTTAGAGATTGATTTTCCCTGTGGAGGTGAATAGCATTTCTTTTCATGGATCCCTTGGAAATATCTTATATTATTGTTTTGATCAGAGTCTGTAAATTTCAGAGTTGATCATTTTTACAGTATTGCTCTTTGTGTGTACAATGTTCTCTTGATTCTACTCACTTTACTTTGCATGAAGTCTTCCCAGATTTTTCTGAAATCATACTGTTGTCACTTCTTATAGCACAATATCATTCCATCACAATCATATACCACAATGTGTTCAGGCATTCCCCAACTGATAAAGCATTTTGTGTCACCACAAACAAACAAACAAAATCTTCTATAACCGGTCCTGTTCCATTTTCCTTGATTTGGGGGGAGGATAAGGCCAAGTAATGGTATGGCTGGGTCAAAGGTCATCTACAGTTTTATAGCTCTTTCGGTATAGTTTCAAATTGTTCAGAATGATTAAACTAGTTCACAACTCTGAAAGTTCATTAGTATTCCAGTTATTTGACTTGCCTTCAGATATGCCATTCTTTGTCAAGTTAGCCACTCTAACAAGTGTGAGGTGGTATCTCAGGCTTATTTTAATTTGTATTGCTCTAATCAATAAGTGATTTAGAGCATTTTTATGTGACTTCTGATAGCTTTGATTTCTTCTTAAAATTGCCTGTTAATATTCTTTGATCATTTATCAATCAAGAATTTTTTTTAATTAATTTGGCCCAGTTCTGTCCCTGGTTCTCCTACTTCTCTGACCATTCCTCTACCCTTTTGTTGAGTCTAGTTCCATGCCACAGCCTTTAACCATGGGTGTCCCTCTGCATTCCTATCATGGACTGTCTTTTCTTCTCCCTTTATATTACTTCACTTAGTGATTTCATCAGTTCCCAAAGATTTAATTGTCATCTCTTTATTATTCTCCAAACTATCTTGCCCCAAATTATCTGATGATGTCTAGTCTGACATCTTTGACTGCTTTTCAGTAATCTTGAACTGGATGTCCACTAGAAAGACATTTTAAACTCACTATAATCAAAATGAGACTAATTATCTCCCATCCCTAAATCCTCTCACCCTCCCTCCTGTCCTCCTTATTATTGGAAAAGATGAAACTGTCCTCCCAGTCCATCAGAGTCACAACCATGGGAGTCCTACTGGATTTCTCACTATCTCTCACTCCCTGCCCCCAACATTCAATGTGTTGTCAAAGCCTCTCAATTTACCTTTGAAACATTTCTCAAATGTGCCCCCATCTCTTCTCTGACACATTTACAACTCTATGCAGTACTTTATAACCTCATTACTAAATTATTGCAAAAGCCTGCTGGTGAGTCTGCCTGCCTTAAGTCTTTCTCCACTCTACTCTATTTTCTATTCATCTATTAAAGTGATTTTCCTAAAATATAAATTCAATCATGTCAACCCCCACCCTAAACTCTCATGGTTCCCTATTGTCTCCAAGATCAAATATGAAATGTGTTTGACACTCAAAGCCCTCTATAACTTAGCCCCTACCTACCTTTTCAGTCATTCTACAATTTACTTCTTGGCATATACATTCTATCCAATGACATTGGTCTCCTGGGAAAAGACATTCCATTTCTTTACTAAGGGCATTTTCTCTGATTCTTCCCTATGTCTGAACACTTTCACTCCACTACTCAACTATATTCTTCTGACTTCCTTACCTGGCAGTGTTTTGTTTTTTTTTTTACCAATAATGAAAGTCTGAGCAGGTCTAAAGCTGTTTCTACTTGTGCATTAGAAACACAATGATTCACCTGAGGAATGGGAATGGGTGTGGGACTGGAGAGATCAGGTTGCCATAAAAGTGATAGTAAAGAAGGTGCTTGGCAGAAGTGTTTCCCTAGTTGGGGGAAAAGTCCCAGTCTGAAGGTTTAATCTCTCAATTCCACTTGAATATACATCCTGCAACTCCTTTCTCTTATTGGAGAATTCCTCCTGCAACTTCCATTTGGAAGAAGTACCCAGGCAGATATCTTTCTTCACTCCTCTACTGGCTATCCTACTGATTCTCTGAACTTCAACACCAAGCTCATGTACTTTCCTTCCCTTTTTTCTTTTTCTGGGTATTGTCTTTCCCAATTAGATATAAGCTATACACACACACACACACACACACACACAAAACCACAAAAACATTGATGTTTAATGATACTACTCTCTAGGGTGAGATAGGGGGTAGGGAAGTAAAACAGGGAAAAAAAAAGAAATTTGCATAATAACTTTAATTTTTTAAAAAATAGCAAGTTGCATATAATAGATTTGCAGTTCCATTTGCAATCATTTTATTTTACTGTGGCATGGAAATGCTGTTTTATTTCATAAATTAAATTTCATAAATTAAAAAATGAAAACCACTGATCCTATCATAAATCTTTATTCATGTTTTTATATAAGTAAAGACCATTCATTGCTGGGGCCTATGGGTAGAAGATAAAACTAAAGTGATATGCAAAAGGATATGGCCAATAACTGAGGAAGGAACCAGTTTGAAAAAGGATGAGGAAATATAGAATAAACCAAGATATGGTGAATGAGAGACAAAATGAAATAGTTCTAGATATCTCTAAAGTAGGAGGATAAACAAGAGCATGGTCCACAAATTCAGATAGAATCTGAGAAGCAATGAAAAGTGCTAAAGTAAGGTTTCAGGCAGAAGATAAACATAGCAGGAGAAGAAAATTTCCCAATGTCTCTGTGAAAGCACATATTCAATATTCAGCAGAAAATCTATTGATTGACTGCCTACCTCATTCCTCATCTCCAACTGTGTACTGGGTAACCAACTAAGATATTAAATAGATTTCTCTTTCTGAAAGATAGTATTTGAGGTTTAAGTTTTAACTCCACATGTACATCTTAGCTGTGCATGTCCTCTATAAGTGCACCCTTCCACATAAACTCCTTAGGCATGTCTACTTTTTCCCATTGATGCTATGTGTACTTGTCTGAAAGCTTGCCCCGGATTTAGGAGGGGAGAACATTTTATTGTTACTTTTCTAAGGACTGGAAATATGGAATGGAACAGTGACTTCACTGGTAGAGAGATCTCTACCAATATTTTATAATTCATAATATTGGAGAGTTACCACAAGTACTTATTGACTCAATAATGAATTCCTGTTGATTGACATCAAGAGATTAAGTGACAAAGGCAGAGTGTATTAGAGATGGGGCTTCTTGTCCCTGAACTCTGTGAGTCACTGCCTCATTTTATAGATGAGGAAACTGAGTTTGAACTGACAGGTTAAGGGATTTGCCCAAGACTTGTACAACGAATTAGTAGCAGAACTAAACCTCTAACCCAGGTGTTCTGACTGCCAATGGTATATATTACATTATGATATGCCTTCTCTTTTGTCATGATTACTTAGCATTTATTTTTAGTTTTCATGTAATTATTTTATAGAAAAAGAAGTGAAATAGCATATTTACAAATATTTTTCAGTTATCCTTACCTATGAGTTGAGAACTTGTTTCACTCTTGTTTTGTTATGGGTTCTGTCACTTTAGGATTTGTTTAGAGCAGAGGTGAAGAACCTAATTTCTGTATTTTTGGATATTTATAACATCATTTGCAAACCAAATTTGGTCAAAATTTAATTAATTCATCCCTTAAAAAGTGGCTAGATTTATTGAATTTTGAGTGCTGTCTGTGTTTGCCTTGCCAATGCCACAATAATATAACTCATGGGGGCTTCATTTAATGCTTTTGGGATAAGCTCCCAGAGTCTAGGTTTGCACTCCCATCTTGGCTCAACTACCTCCTCCCATCTAAAGCTCAGTTATCCTTACCTATGGATAAAACAGTAGATGAAGCTGGGGTCCAGGTGCAATCAATCCCATTGTGGAAGCTGATCAGAATTATAGGCCTACAACCTAGAAAGAGATAAACAACCTTAGAAATGTGGTCTTACAAACCATAACCTCTAAAGTGACTGAAAACATCTTGGTAGTTAGCAGCACTTAGGATATTTTAATTTAGGCTAACTTGTTCCTCTTTATACTTATCTCAGTTTTCTTGCCAGATTCCCTAGGCAGCATGCTCAAGAAGAATGATTTAAGGTAAGTTCCTTAACTTTTCTAGCCTACAAATCCCAAATTTATAGGTTATTACAGACAGTAAATCCATGGACTAGGAACATCTTTTCAAAGCTATTCAAATCCTCTTTACAGCTGACCTTTGAAGCTCTTTCCATTAGGGACCACTTTCAAATCTCTAGTTAGGATAACAAGTCAGAATCAGAGGTTCAGATACCCCCTTCCCCCCACCACTGTGTAGTTAGAATCAAATGTCCTAATATATGTAAAGCCCTTTACAAATCTTAAAGTGATGTGAAGGTAAATTTGGAGTCAGAGCACCTGGGTGGATTTATACTAGAAAGGCAGAACTGGTTTCCCATTAACAAAACTATAAATTTCACCATATTAGTAATAAAACCATAATATCAATATATGCAGCAAAAACTTTTGACAAAATTCAACATCAATTTCTGTTAAAACACTAGAAAATATAGAAATAAATGGAACTTTAAACATAATAAATAGGAATATATATATATACAATCTACCATATCCTTCCAAATAAATTTAAGGGTGAAAAAGTTTGTCCTTTGTCAACACTTCTATTTGAAATAGTATTAGAAATTCTAGGTCTGGAGCATTACTTTTACAATAAAAAAGGAAAAAAGATATTAAGAGAATACCATAATTAATAATATAGTTAAAAGGAATAGCATATGGGGTGACTAGGTAGAGTAGTGGATAAAGCACCAGCCCTGGAGTTAGGAGTACCTGGGTTCAATTCTGGCCTCAGACACTTAATAATTACCTAGCCATGTGACCTTGGGCAAACCACTTAACCACATTTGCCTTGCAAAAAAAACCTAAAAAAAAGGAATAGCATAATAAATTAATTTGTAATAGAAATGATAATACACAATAGATTTTCAGTTTCATGTACAATCAATTTTTTCTGTTCAGATGATATTTGTACTTCATTCTCTATTTTTATTTTTGATAAACATGTTTACAGGTTATTTACAGTATGAAGAATTAGATTAAGGGAAAGATACAAAAGAGATAAATTTTATAGTGTTCATCAGATTCTGAAAGGTTTTTATTTTGTTTTGCTTTTCTTCCCCTGGGTGGGGATAGCATTGTCCATAACTGGTCTATTACAGTTGTCCTAGCTCTCTGAACTGCTGAGATGAGCTGCTTCCATCAAGGTTGATCATCTCCCAATATTATTGTTAATATGTACATTGTTCTCTTGTTTCTGTTCCCTTCCCTCAGCATCAGATCATTCCATGCTTCTCTAGAATCTGACCATTTATGATTTCTTATAGAGCAATAATATTTCATAGCCTCTTTGTATTATAACTTGTTTAGGTGTTCCCTAATTGATGGGCATTCGCCTCAATTTCCAATTCTTTGCTACTCCAAAAGAAGCTGCTATGAATATTTTGGAACATGTAGGCCTTTTCCCATTTTCTTTTTAAAATTACTTCTGGATATAGACCTAGAATTGGAATTGCTGGGTCAAAGGGTCTGAAGAATTTGATTGTTCTTTGGGCATTGTTCCATATTGCTCTCCCTAATGTTTGGATCAGTTCACAACTCCACCAGCAATCCATTAATGTCCCAATCCTCCCACAAGCTCTCCAACATTGATCATTTTCCCTTTTTCTCTTCTTAACCAATCTGATAGTTATGAGATGATACCTCAGAGTTGTTTTAGCTTGCATTTCTCTAATCAATAATGACTTGTATCATTTTTCATATGATTAATTTCTTCACTTGAAAACTGTCTATTCATATCCTTTGGCCATTTATCCATTGGGGAATGACTGGTAATCTTTTAAATTTGATGCAATTCTATATCCATATGTTAGAAATGAGACTTTTAGCAGATCTCTTAGTTGTGAAGATTGTTTCCTAGCTTTCAACTTTCCTTCTGATTTTGGTAGCATTGATTTTCTTACTGCAAAAATTTATATTTAACACACTGAAGGGGGTGGTATTCAGAAACAAAATACTGGGGAATATGGATAAAGAGGGGGGGAAAGGGGGAAAAATACAAACAGGGAAGATAGCACGGAGGGCAATAAAGAATTAGTAATCATAACCTTGAATGTGAATGGGATGAACTCTCCCTTAAAACATAAGCAAATAGCAGAGTAGATTAAAAAGCAGAATCCTACAATATGCTGCTTACAAGAAACTCATTTGAAGCAGAGAGATACATATAGAGTAAAGGTAAAAGGTTGGAGCAAAATATATTTTTTTTCAGCTGAAGTAAAAAAAGCAGGGGTAGCAATCCTTATCTCAGACAAAGCAGCAGCAAAAATAGATAGCGTTAAAAGAGATAAGGAAAGAAAATTTATCCTCCTAAAAGGTACCATAGACAATCAAGTCATTTCAATATTGAATATATATGCACCCAGTGGGAAAGCACTGAAATTCTTAGAGGAGAAGCTGAAAGAACTACAGGAAGACGTAGACAGCAAAACTCTACTAGTGGGAGACCTCAACCTCCTGCTATCAGATTTAAATAAATCGAATCATAAAATAAACAAGAAAGAAGTTAAGGAGGTAAATAGATTGTTAGAAAAATGAGATATGGTAGACTTATGGAGGAAACTGAATGGGGATAGAAAGGAATATACCTTTTTCTCTGCAGTACATGGAACTTATACAAAAATTGACCATGTACTAGGACATAAAAACCTAATGATCAACTGTAGAAAGGCAGAAATAGTGAATACATCTTTCTCAGATCACAGTGCAATAAAAGTCATATGCAATACTGGGCCAAGGAGATATAGACCCAGAACAAATTGGAAACTGAATAACCTCATTTTAAAAAATGAGTGGACCAAAAAACAAATTATAGAAAGAATTAACCATTTTATCCTAGATAATGATAATAATGAAACAATATACCAAAACCTATGGGATTCATTCAAAGCATCTCCCAGGGGATATAGTATAGCTCTAAATGCTTACATGAATAAATTGAAGAAAGAGAAAATCAATGAACTAAACATATAACTAAAAAAAATTAGAGAAAGAACAAATCAAAAATCCCCAAATTAGAAATTCTAAAAATTAAAGAAGAAATTCATAAAATTGAAATCAAAAAAACTATTGAATTAATAAATAAAACCAAAATTTGGTATTATGAAAAAACCAATAAAATTGATAAACCTCTGGTCAATTTGATTAAAAAACAAAAGAAGAAAAACAAATTGCTAGTATCATAAATTAAAAAGGTGAACTCACCACCAATGAGGAAGAAATTAAAATAATAATTAGAAATTATTTTGCCCAACTCTATGCCAATAAATTTGATAATCTAAGTGAAATGGATGAATATTTACAAAAATATAAGTTGCCCAGGTTAAATGAAGAAGAGATTAAATACTTAAACAACGCTATCTCAGAAAAAGAAATTCAACAAGCCATTTTTGAACTCCCTAATAAAAAACCTCCAGGGCCTGATGGATTCACAAGTGAATTCTACCAAACATTTAAGGAACAATTGTTTTCAATCCTATATAAACTCTTTGGAAAAATAGGGAAAGATGGAACTCTGCCTAACTCTTTCTATGAAACCAATATGGTACTATTACCTAAACCAGGAAGAGTTAAAACAGAGAAAGAAAATTATAGACCTATTTCCCTGATGAATATAGATGCAAAAATCCTAAATAAAATCTTAGCAAAACGATTACAACAAGTCATCACTAGGATAATACATTATGATCAAGTAGGATTTATTCCAGGAATGCAGGGTTCGTTCAACATTAGGAAAACTGTTATTATACTCAATTATATCAATAACAAACCTATCAGAAATCGTATGATCATATCAATAGATGCTGAAAAAGCTTTTGACAAAATACCACATCCATTCCTACTAAAAACACTAGCGAGACTATAGGAATAAATGGACTGTTCCTTAAAATAATTAGCAGTTTCTATTTGAAACCATCAACAAGCATTATATTCAATGGGGAGAGGCTAGAGGCATTCCCAATAAGATCAGGGGTGAAACAAGGGTGCCTATTATCACCACTACTATTCAATATCTTATTAGAATTGTTAGCATTAGCAATTAGAGAAGAAAACGAAATTGAAGGAATTAGAATTGGGAAGGAAGAGACAAAACTTTCCCTCTTTGCAGATTGCATGATGGTCTACCTAGAGAATCCCAAGAAATCATCCAAAAAACTACTGGAAACATTTAGCAATTTTAGCAAAGTTTCAGGTTATAAAATAAATTCTCAACTTTTCTATATGTGTCTAGCAAGAAACAGCAGGAAGAGCTAGAAAGAGAAATACCATTCAAAGTAACCTCAGACAATATAAAATATTTTGGAGATAATTTGCCAGGACAGACTCAGAATCTTTTTGAAAACAATTATAAAACACTTCTCACACAAATTAAATCGGATTTTAATAACTGGGCAAATATCAACTGCTCATGGATAGGTAGAGCTAATATAATAAAAATGACAATTCTACTAAAACTAAACTATCTGTTTAGTGCCCTACCAATCAAAATTCCAAAAAATTACTTTAATGAGTTAGAAAAAATTGTAAGTAAATTCATTTGGATAAATAAAAAGTCAAGAATTGACAGGAGTTTAATGAAAAAAAGTGCAAAAGAAGGTGGCTTAGCCTTACCTGATCTAAAATTATATTATAAAGCATCAGTCATCAAAACTGGTATTGGCAAAGAAATAGAGTGGTAGAGCAGTGGAACAGACTAGGTGTAAAAGCAGGAGATGATTATAGTAATCTGCTGTTTGATAAACCCAAAGAGTCCAGCCATTGGGATATAAACTCCCTCTTTCATAAAAATTCCTGGGATAATTGGAAGTTAGTATGGAAGAAACTTAGATTAGACCAACACCTCACACCCTTTATCAAGATAAGATCCAAATGGTTACAGGACATAGACATAAAAAACAATACTATAAGCAAATTAGAAGATCAAGGACTAGTCTACCTGTCAGATCTATGGAAAGGGGAGCAGTTTATGACTAAGGAAGAGTTGGAGAACATCACCAAAAACCAATTAGATGATTTCAATTACATTAAATTAAAAAGCTTTTGCACAGATAAAACCAATGTAACCAAGATCAAAAGAAATGTAGTAAATTGGGAAACAATCTTTTCAACTAATGATTCTGACAAAGGACTCATTTCTAAAATATACAGAGAACTGAGTCATATTTTTAAAACAAAAAGCCATTCCCCAATTGACAAATGGTTAAAGGATATGCAAAGGCAATTTACAGATGAGGAGATCAAAGCAATCCATAGCCATATGAAAAAATGCTCTAAGTCATTAATTATTAGAGAAATGCAAATTAAAGCTTCTCTGAGGTACCACCTCACACCTCTCAGATTGGCCAATATGACCAAGAAGGATAATGATCATTCTTGGAAGGGTTGTGGGAAATCTGGGACACTACTACACTGTTGGAGGAGCTATGAACTCATCCAGCCCTTCTGGAGAGCTATTTGGAACTATGCCCAAAGGGCAACAAAAATGTGCATACCCTTTCACCCAGCAATACCACTACTGGGTCTATACCCTGAAGAGATGATGAAAAAAGGGTAAAAACATTACTTGTATAAAAATATTTATAGCAGCCCTGTTTGTGGTGGCAAAGAATTGGAAATCCAGTAAATGTCCTTCAATTGGGGAATGGCTTAGCAAACTGTGGTATATGTATGTCATGGAACACTATTGTTCTATTAGAAACCAGGAGGGATGGGATTTCAGGGAAACCTGGAGGGATTTGCATGAACTGATGCTGAATGAGATGAGCAGAACCAGAAACACACTTGTACACCCTAACAGCAACATGGGGTTGATGATCAATCTTGATGGACTTGCTCATTCCATCAGTGCAAAAATTGGAAACGATATTGGACTGTCTGCAAAGGAGAGTACCATCTGTATCCAGATAAGGAGCTGTGGAGTTTGAACAAAGTGCAAGGACTATTCCCTTTAATTTAGAAAAAACAGATATTTTATTGTCTGATCTTGTTACCTCTTTGACTTCACTTCTCTTCTCTTCTTTAAGGATATGCTTTCTCTCTCATCACACCCAATTTGGATCAAGGTTTAACATGGAAACAAAGTAAAGACTGACAGAGTGCTTTCCCTGGGGTGGGGGTGGGTGGAGGGAAGCAAGATTGGGGGAAATTGTAAAACTCAAATAATATCTTTAATAAAAATAAATTTTTAAGAAAAATTTAATTTAAAATAGTCAAAATCATTCATTTTGCAGTTTATGATGTACTTTTCTTGTTTGATCATAAATTTGTCCCCTTTCCATAGATCTATAGATTATTTCTTGGTTTATTAATTTATTTATGGTGTTGCCCTTTATGTCTAAATCTTGTACTCAGTTTGACATTATTTTGGTATAGGGCATGAAATTTGGGTCTGTGCCCAGTTTTTGCCATACTGTTTTCCAGTTTTCCCAACAATTTTTGTCAAATAGTGAGTTCTTAACCCAGAAGCTGATATCTTTGGGTTTGTCAAACAGTAGATTGCTGTACTCATTTACTATAGTTTCTTTTGAACCTATCCTAAACCACTAATCCATGACTCTATTTCTTAACCAGTACTAGGCAGTTTTGATGACTGACACTTTATAGTATAGTTTTAGATCTGGTAGAACTAGGACCACTTTCCTTTACTTTTTTTTTTCATCAGTTCCCTTACTATTCTTTGCATTTTGTTGCTCCAGATGAATTTTGTTACTATTTTTGCTGGCTCAGTAAAGTAGTTATTTGGTAGTTTGATTGGTATGGCACTGAATAAGTAATTTAATTTGGGTAAAATTGTCATTTTTATTATATTAGCTCTACCTAACCATGAACAATTGACATTTTCCCAATTATTTAGATCTCACTTTATTTAGGTGTGTTTATTCACTTTTTGGGTTTATCTTGGGAGGTTGATTCCCAAATATTTAATGTTGACTACAGTTACTTCAATTGGAATTTCTCTTTCTATCTCTTGCTCTTGGGTTTTGTTGTTCATATATAGAAATGCTAATGATTTATGTGGATTTATTTTATGTCCTGCTATTTTCCTGAATTTGTTAATTGTTTCAAGGAGTCTTTTTGGTTGATTTCTCAGGTTCTCTAAATATCCCAACGTATGATCTGCGAAGAGTGAAAGCTTTGCTTACTCATTGCCAATTCTGATCCCTTCAATTTCTTTTTCTTCTCTTATTGCTAAAGGTAGTATTTCTAATAATATTGAATAGTAGTGGTGATAATGGGCATCCTTGTTTTACCCCTGATTTTATTTGAAATGCTCTGAGGTTTTTCCCCTTATTATTTGTTGGTTTAGATGGATGCTATTTATTATTTTAAAGAAAATTCCATTTATTTCTAAATTTTCTAGTTTTTTAACAACATCCATAGCAATGGATCTTGTATTTTTATCAAAGACTTTTCCAGCATCTATTGAGATTATATGATTTCTATTGGTTTTGCTATTGATGTGTTCAATTATGTTGAAAGTTTTTCTAAAATTGGACCATCCCTGCCTACCTGTTATAAATCCTACCTGATTAGGAAGCATTATCCTAGTAATAACTTTTGCTGTAGTCTCATTGTTAAATTTTTATTTAAGGTTTTTGCATCAATATTCATTAGGGATATTGGTCTACCATTTTCTTTGTCTGTTTTAGTCCTTCCTGGCTTAGGTTTCAGTACCATGTTGGTGTCATAAAAGGAATTCCGCAGACCTCCTCCTGTTTTTAAAAATAGTTTAAAATAGGAATTAATTGTTCCTTAAATATTTGATAGAATTTACTTGTAAATTAATCTGAATCTGGAGACTATTTCTTAGGGAATTTATTGATGGTTTCTTCAATTTCTTTTTCTGAAATAGAGTTATTTTAAGTATTTTATTTCCTCTTCTGTTAATCTGGGCAGTTTGTATTTTTGTAAATATTCATCCATTTCACTCAGATTATCCAATTTATTGACATACACCTTGGCAAAGTAGCTCCACATGATCTCTTTAATTTCCTCCTTATTGCTAGTTAGTTCATCATTTTTGTTTTTGATGTTGGTAATTTGGTAATCTTTTTTTATCAAATTAAAACTTTCAAATTTTATCTATTTTATTGGCTTTTTCATAAAATTAACTCAGTTTTATTTATTGGGTCAATGGTTTTCTTGCTTTCAATTTTATTAAGCTCTCCCTTGATTTTCAGAACTTCTAATTTAGTATTTAATTAGGGATCTTTAATTTGTTCTTTTTCTAGCTTTTTTTAGTTGCATATCCAATTCATTAATCTCTTTCTTTATTTTATTCATATAAGCATTTAGAGATATAAAGTTTCCCCTCAAAACTACCTTGGCTGCATCCCATAAATTTTGATATGATGTCTTGTTATCATTGTCTTAGCAATAATTATTGATTATTTCTATGATTTTTTGATCCATCTGTTATTTAAAATTAATTTATTTAGTTTCCAATTGATTTTCGGTTTATCTTTGGCTTATTTGACCCTTTTTTATTATGTAATTTTTATTGCATCATGGCCTGAGAAGTGTGCATTTATTATTTCTACTTTTCTGCATGTGATTATAAGGTTTTCATGCCCTAATATATGGTCAATTTTGGTATAGCTGCCATGTACTGCCTAGAGGAAAAACATATTCTTTTCTATCCTCATTATGTTTCCTCCAGAGATCTATCATAACTCAGTTTTCTATGGTTTCATTAACCTTCTTAACTTCCTTCTTGTGGAGGTTGAGATCCCCCATTATCAAAGTTTTGCTATATATTTCTCCTTGCTATATATTTCTCCTTGTAATTCACTAAGCATTTCCTCGAGGAATTTGGCTGTCATACCACTATTTTCATACATGTTTAGAAATGATATAGCTTCACTATCAATGGTGCCTTTTAAGAAGATGTAGTTTCCTTCTTTATCACTTTTATTGAGATTTATTTTTGCTTTTGCTTTATCTGAGATCAGGATTGCTACCCCTGATTGTTTTTTTTTATTTCAGCTGAAGCATAATATATTTTGTTCCATTCTTTTATTTTACCCTGTGTATATCTCTCTATTTTAAATATGTTTCTTGTAAACAACATATTTGTAGGAATCTGTTTTTTAATTCTGATATATGCTTCTTTTATGGATTGGTTCATCCCATTTACATTTATAGTCAAGATTACTGAATCTGTATTTCCCTCCATGCTGTCTTTCTCCATTTATATTTTTCTCTTTACTTTTCTCTTACTCCTCCTTACCAAAGTTTTACTCCCTTTCCCCTTTAACTTTTCTTTTAAAATTTAACTTTCAGTTTATTTTCACTTATATCTTCAAATTCCCTTTTATCAGTCCCTTCTTCCCTTATCTTTCCCTTTCCTGTTCCTCCCCTCCCTGTAGAGTAGGATAGCTTTTTAAAGCCAAGCAGGAAATTATCTTTTTCCTTCTCTTGGTCAAATCCATTAAAGATAATTTACTCAGTGTTCACACTCTCTCTTATTTTTCCTCTTAAATTTTAAATCTCTGTGTCTCTTCACCTGGTTGTTATTTATCACTCAGGTACTATTAATCAGGTATCATCAATCACAGCTTGATTAATTGAATGCTTGATAAGCTCAAAGTGTTAACAAGATACCATTACAGATTGAATTATCTCAAAGTCACTTAGTACCGGATTCTGTCTCATCATCAGTCTTGAATTACATTAAATTACAGTCAATTTTTCCTAACTGGCTTTTTTAAGTACTCTCCAAGGTCACACAATCCTCATGTGTCAAAGTATCATCCAAAGCCAAATTATTTCATGAACTATTTGTAACCCTCCCCCCAAAGCCTATTTTCTCTCACACTCTATCCCCCCCCCAAGGGTACTTAACCCCTTGTTAAGTAAAGTAAGGATTAAGTCCAAACCTGATTTAATTAACTATTAAGAATCTCAAAGGACTTCAAGTAGTGGGAGACACTGAAGATCTCACTTGAGAACTTTACATACCATTGTAACTTATGGCAGACTGACTCAGGACTGCTGATCCTTCAATGTTGAGGATGATAGTATAGGTCTGATTGTGTTTCCTTTGTATTTAAATTTTCATTTTTGCTTTATTTGAGAATTCTGGAATTTGGCTATCACAGCCCTTGGAGTTTTTAACCTGCATTTCTCTTTCTGGAGGGGTTCTGTTCATTCTTTCAATGGTTATATTGTCTTCTTGTTCTAGCAGATTTGGACAGTTTTTCCCTGATAATTTCCTGCATGGTGTTTTCTAGGTTCTTTTTTAATCTAGGTTTTTTTTCTAGTAGTCCAATGATTCATAGATTTTCTCTTCTGGATCTGTTTTTGAAGTCTTTGGTAAAAGGTACTTTATATTTTCTTCATTTTTTTCCAACTTTTTTATTTTGTTTGATGGAATCTTGTAATCTTGTAGATTCATTGGTTTTGATTTGTTTAATTTTAATTTTTAGTGTTTTATTTTCTTCAATTATCTTTTGTATTTCCTTTTTAAAGGTGTTGGATTCTTTGCTGATTTTTGTTGTTTTACACTGATTTCTTCTAACATGGAATTGTTATCATCTTTATCTGCAAAGCAGTTTCTATAGTGCTCTTTTTGGCTTTTTTTGCTCAGTTTTGTTGTTTTAGCTCTGTTCCTGGGGTATATGGAATATAGATTCCAGTTTTTTATGCTGGGCCTGGGGTCTGATCCTTGGCTTGTTGTTGCCCAAGATGCTGCCTGTGCAGTCCAGGCCTTGCCTTTGCAGAGGTTTATTTACTCTGTGTCCAGGTTAGTAGTGGTTTGTTCCCAACCCATTCATCTCTTTTGCCCCTGTGTCCCCAGGTTTCAGATTTTGTTCGAGGTTGGGACTCTCCCTGCTGGCTTGCTATCTAGCTTCTGAGACCTCTCCTCTTATCACACTGTTGGGACCTGTAAGGCACTGTGGCTAAGAGCCTCCTGCTGGCTTTCCTCTCCTTCCTACTGGATTTTACTTCCCCTTTTCTCCCCCAAGAGACAAACCTTCACTGAAGATCCTCCATGGTGTTTACCTTTGAAAACTTCTTTGGATCTTCTATTTTTCTTAGTGGGATCTGTAGCTTGAATGTCAGTGTAGAGGCTTCATTTATATTTTGTAGAGAGAAGCTCTGGGAGCATGTTAGCTTCACGCTGCCATCTTGGCTCTTCCTGGGAAATATCTAAAGGTCTCATTTTTAATATGTATGTGTGTATATATATATATATATATATATATATGTACATATATATGTATATATATATGTGATCTATTTCCAAATTGATAAGGGGATCAAGATTATGAACAGTTCTCAAGAGAAGAAATGCAGATTATTTGAAGTCATGGAGGGAAATAATTCAAATTTCTTTTTTAAGTTAGAGAAATGGAAATTGAAACAGTTCTAAAATTCCCATCTGACACTCATCAGAGTGGCAAAGATGACAGAAAAAAAGGAAAATGCTAAATGTGGGAGAGACTGAGAAAAAAGGCACATTTGTGTTCTGTTGGTGGTCTTTAATTGGCACAAATGTATTTGAAATAATTTGGAATTAGACACGTTACAAAATGGTGCATACCCTTTGATTCAGCTTTCCCACAGCTGGATTTATACTCCAAAGAGATCAAAGAGAGGCAAAGACTATTTATGTACAAAAAAAACCCCTTATATCCGCTCTTAGCATATTGGTTTAAAAGAACAAAACTGGGGTGGCAAGGTGGCGCAGTGGATAGAGCACCAGCCCTGGAGTCAGGAATACCTGAGTTCAAATCCAGCCTCAGACACTTAATAATTACCTTTCTGTGTGGCCTTGGGCAAGCCTCTTAATTCCATTGCCTTGCAAAAACAAAAAAAAATAGACATTAAGGGGATGGTAATCATCTAAGGAATGACTGGATAATTTATGGAATAGGAATATAGCAGTACTATTGTGCTGTGAGAAATAAGGAAATAGATGATTCCAAAAAAATCATGGAAAGACATATATATACTGATGCATAGAGAAGAGAGCAGAACCAGAACATCAATTTATATTAAAATACCAATATTGTAAAAAATGAACAATTTGAAAATCTTTTATCATCTGAAGAATGAAATGAGCAGAACCATTTATACAATAATGATACTATAAAAACAAATAACTTTGAAAGCTCTAAGAACTATGATCAGTAAAATCACTATTCATGATTCCAGAGAACTGATAGTGAAACTTGTTATCCTGTACTGAAAGGTAATTGATTTTGGTTATAGGATAAGGCATATATTTTTGTGTTTTAGGTGAATTTGTTTTGCTTGTCTAGGTGTATTTGTTATAAGAAATTTGTTTTTCTTTTCTTGACCTTTCATTTAGGGTCAGGGGTGAGGGAGGGGAAGTAAATTTCTGTTAAATTTTTTCAGTAGGTAGAGGTGGTAGCAGATGTGAAATGTTGAATGTATTATCAGCTGGTGACACTGTATGTGTAATTTTACTGAACTATTTTACGTTGTTATAGGAGAATCTTCACTAAGTGGGAATAATATGAAAATATTTTTACAATATAAAAATAAAACACATCTATAAAACTTAGAACATTGATTTTTTTCCAGAAAAAGAATATGTACCCTTCTAATTGCCTGAATGACCCTGGGCAAGCTCGTTAACTTTTCTGGATTTCAGGGTTTTTTTTTTAATCCATAAAATGAAGGATACTATACTACATTACTTTTAAGATAACTTCAAGTTTTAAATTTATGATCCTCTGAACTTAGAAAACTCTCTTCTCACCCTTCCACACAGACACATAGCTATACAGAATATAAAGGAGGGATTTATGATTTTTTTAAAATTATGGACCTCTTCGGCAGTCAGTTGAAGCCTAAGAATCCCTTCTCTGAATGATATTTTTAATTGTATAAAATAAAATACATAAGATTTCAAAGGGAACCAATTAAATTGAAATGTAATTGTCAATACACATTTTAAAACTCCTTTTTAGAGCCTTTGCTTACATCATCTGTCTCTTTTCTCTCTCAGTCCGGGCTCATCTCAATGCTTATGATTCTCAAAACTACTTAACCTGCTTAAAACTCTAAACTAGCATCATGTGCAGGTGCAACGTCTTGCCATAAAATCAAGAGTGCTGGCTGGAGAGTCATGACTTTTGTTCAAAAGTCAGTCTTAGGAAGACAAAAGTAACAAGACTGCAAAAGGTTATTTTCTGAGCTGTTATGTCCTGGATATGTCCTCATATGGGGAGGGATGGCCATGTCATTTTCTAGGACATAAAACATCTTAAAAGGGTTTAATAGTCAGCATACTTGTAACCTCAAAGCACAAGCCACTGAAGGAAATCAGAAAGATACCAGGTGGTATCAGGCCTTTTTCAGGCTACAACTTCCTTGACACAATGTTTATGTGTAAAAGACACTTAGTTTGTTTCATTGGATTCTTAACCAAGAAACAATTCAAATACAACCATTTTTGCCCACTCAAGGAAAACATCAGATAACCAGTCCGTTGCACATAACTAACCAATTAGCCAAGGATGAACATTGTCCAGCTTTTGAAATTGCACAAAAATATATTTTTATTTCAGTGATAAGAAAAACAGATTTTCTTTTCCTCTCATTTTCACGCAGGGTTTATTTCCTTGGGAGAGAGGGAAGCCTCCCTGTTCAGAGACCCATAAGAGAAAGCATGAGAGAACCAATTCTGCCCTCATAGGGAAGGGGGCTGGGTGCTCAACTTTATTCTTCTTCCAGGTGCTCTGAGTCCTGGAATCAATGCCTGCACAGCTGTTGGCTATGTACATAATGTAGCAGGGGACTTCTCAATGCATCTGAAACAATTGGGTCTGATTCTGCTTGCACGTTGTTGTTTTTTCCCCTTTGTTTTAAACATGACAAAAACACTCATCTAAATGATAATTTGGGGAGCTGCATTAGTCCCAATATGCCTCTCTCAATTTCCCTGACTGTCTTGTTCTTTCTGTCTTGACCCTCACCTGAAATTTGTAACCATTAACTTCCTTAATGATTAGAAAACAAAGAGAACACTTGTAGATCTCTGGAGATGTGATAGGAAGGCAGGATTTATTGGCCCTCTGCCTAAGGCAGTAGGAATGTCAGGTTCATCAGGTCAGTACCAGTTATATTGATAACTGAAAAAAAAATCTTACCTTATTTACACTTAACACCCCCTCTAGCTTTACTCTCTCAACTGCTCACTGGGTCCCCATAGAGAAGCTCCTCTCCTCAGGATCCAAAGAATAATACTGAGGATTGAAGCAGTTCTATTATCATTGTTCCATCTGGTGTACTTGCCCCAATATTTATTAATCAATTTATAATCAATTAACTTTTACAAAAAAGCTATTTACTGAGAAGGTATAGCAAAAAAAGAGTCACACTCAAAAATTCCCCCTGGAGAGAATGAAGAAAAGGACAGGACTGATATGACTATATGTGTATAGATATAAATGTATGAACAAACATATGAACATACATATAAGCTTATATCATTTTAAAGCTCAGCAGTCAGGAAATCAGAAGCCAGTCAGAAGAACCAAAAGTTTAAGACAGTCACACTTTTCCATGTGATTGTATGTGTCTCCATGGTTTCTTTCTTAATGTAGATTGAATTGTCCAACTATTTTGGTACTTGGATGATGGATAGGAACACTATCAACAAAAGATTCCCTTTTACAAAGTATGGGTATAAATGGGAAGGTGAAAGAGGACTCTAGGACATTTAATTTTAACCTATGGGCAATGTATTAACTGATCAAACTAGGGAGTTGTCAGTTTTAGGCATCAAGAGGAGGAAATACACACAGGAGAAATATAGAAGAGTTTGGATAGTCAGAACATTAGGAAGATGGCCTGCCATCTTTAGCTATCTAATGGGCATACAGGTAAATTTATAAGGTGATCATGGTTATTCCCTTGGGAAATATGTCTCCAAAACATACTAATTCCCTGGATTACTAATCCATTACATAAAATATGTCTTCTTAAGCAAAAAATAGGTGTTTGTTAACACATTGAGTTGATTAGCTAATCTTTTTCTGAACTGAGTTTTAATTTTGGTCTGTTTTGCCTCTTGATGGGAATAATGAAGTTTATAAATGTACTCTAGGCAGTACAACATTCATTTTTTTCCTTAAATTAACTATCTTGAGCTCTAAAAGGAGCCAGAGATGATTCCTCTTACTGTTCAAGATATAGTATAAAAATCTATAATCCCTGATTGTAGCCTTTTATCAAAACTGGACTTGGAATCAAGAGGAACAGAGTTCAAATCCAACTTCAGATACTTATTAATGGTGTGACCAGGGCAAATCACTTAACTTTTGTTTGCCTCAATTTCCTCAATTGTAAAAGGAGTATAATAATAGTACTCACCCTCAAGAGTTGTGAAGATCAAATGAGATGATAATTGTAAAAAGCACTTAGTGTAGGGCCTGGCTATAATAGACATTATAATAATAGCTATCACTATTATTATTATTATTATTATTATTATTATCTCCTCTAACTTCATGACTACAATCTTAATGGGAATCTGAGCTTTTATCCTACCCTTTCTTTCTCTGGGAACCACAGTTTAAATTTACTATCAAAATGATATACTATGTGGAAAATGCCTTGTAACCCTAAAAGTGATACATAAATGTCAGTTGTTATTATATGTGGAATAGGGATATTGTTGCCCTGTATGAGGATTCATTAAAGCATTTATTAAATGTCTCCTCTCTGATAGATGAGGTAGCATAGTGGATAGAGGGCTGGACCTCAGAGTCAGAACCTGGGTTTAGGTTTCACTTGAGTCCATTACAGTATTACCTAACACTGACATAATGCTCTAAATTTGCATGTTCTCTCATTTGATACTCACCACAATTCTGTGAGATTTGTTACTAATATTTTTAAAAAGTCATTTTCCAGATGAAGAAATTGAGGTCCAGTAAGATTAATTCACTAGTGCAGGATAGTTATTTAACTAGAAAGTAACTGAAGCAGGATTAAAATTCAGGTCTTTTTGACTACCTGTTTTGCATTGTATTCATTTTGCCACCTAGTTTTTTCAACACAGTTACATGTTTGCATATAGTTATGAATTGACCCTGAGCAAGTCATTTAATCTCCCAACATCATAGACTCTTGAAGACTTTTTGTAGAACAGAGGTTTCCTATCTAGAGGGAAGCACAATGGATAGAGTGCTGGTCTTAGAGTCAGGTCAACTCATCTTCCTGAGTTCAAGTTGGGACCCAGACACTTAGTAGCTAGGCAAGTAACTTAACTCTATTTGCCTCGGTTTCCTCATCTGCCAAATGACCTGGAGAAGGAAATGGCAAAATACTCCAATATTTTTGCAAAGAAAACCCCAAATGGGGTCAGAAAGAGTTGTATACAACTGAAATGACTGAAAGATAAATTTCTCTGTAGGAGTTCCCTATGCCAATGAATTGGAAGATCCTGACCAGTGGGGTGGTAGGTGATTGATAGGAAGTTATAAAATATGCAAGGTACTGCCCTAGATGCTCATGAAATAAACACAAACTGCTTTAGCTAAACTTTATGTAACCCATTGGGGTTTACAAAGCACTTTATAGTTGTTTGCTTACAACACTAATAGTACCTACCTTCAATGAGCTTACATACTGCTGATAGATCTTTGTATTACGGAAGTAGTCCCCTGTCTTTCTAACCATTCCCAAAGTCTACAGTGAGTGGGAGGTCAGTAGAGAATGGAATCTGTGACCCTGATCTACTTAGTTTATACTTTCAGAGTCTAAAGTAGGACAAGAATCCTGAAAGCTACAACAGATCCTTTCATTCTTAAATTTTCCAATGATTTTCTGAGGAGATGGGATAAGGGTCACTAGCTGTTATGGCTCTTGCTGATGGGCTGCCAGAGCTGACCTCAACAAAGCCTAAGGGATTGGGAATGGTTCAAAAAGGTATAGTCAAGAAAAGAGATTGATTTTGCCAAAAAGTCCCATCACAGCCATGTTACTCTTTTGGTGTTTCCTGCCCAAGATTTTCCATAGGTCAACAACATAGCCCATCACATAAAACCTTTAAGGAAATACTTCCAACAAAGGAGAAACACACCTACAGATACATAGTGAAGGTCACCCAAGGACTCTTCCCTCACAAACTATCCAGTTGATGTCTCACCCTTTCCTGATTTCTCCTTTCTCTAAGCATTATCCCATCCTAAGTAGATGAAGTGATTAAGCCAGATTTCAAATACTAACAGTGAAAGCTCCCTTCTCCTACTTTTACTTAATTCAACCAGCATCTCCTAAGCACCTCAATATTCTGCTAGCAACTAGCAATCCCAGCATGAGGGAGGAGCTAATGATCTCATTAGAGTTATTGATAAGAACTCCTGCTACTTTTCTGTCTTTACCACTCAGTTACATTATCTACTTCACTTAACAGTAGGACATAGTAGTTTTGTAGAATTGTCAATTTGAAGCTTGAAGGGAAGTCATCTAGTCCAAACCCCTCATTATAGAAAAGAGAAATTAAATCTTGGGGAGACTAAGGAATTCATCTACAGTCATAAAGAAAGTAAAGGACAGAAGAGACATTTAAACTTAGCTTATTAGATTCTAGATTCAGTGTCATTTCTAAAATATAATATGACCTCTCCAAGCCCATGATTTTTCCTCACCTTGTCTTTTCTTTTCACAAAAGCAGAAACAATCATCTAAAGTGGTATGATTGGATGGGGCATAAATTAAAGAGGTCCATGTGCAAAAATAATTTTGCCAGAAGTTTTCATTGTGCTTGAAATTATTTTTATCAAGGAACAAGATCTTCATTATTTCTTTAAGCATTAAGTCTAATGAAATTGAAGGGGAAGGATGAAAAGAGATACTCAGAGGAAAGGGGAAAGTACACACATGCACACAGAGAAGCTTAGTGGGACAGATTTCACTAGATTCACAACTACCAATTCAGTCATGAAGATTATAATCTAGTTGGGGAACTAAGATTAATAAATGAAACATATGTCTGTACAATGGAGTGGAAAGAGCATCAAGAACCTTAGTGCTCCCTAGGTGGAGAAGGCACTCTACTTTCAATAGCTAGTTAGGTAGCCAAATGAAAGGAGAGAGAGAGAGAGAGAGAGAGAGAGAGAGAGAGAGAGAGAGAGAGAGAGAGAGAGAGAGAGAGAAAGGAAGGAAGGAAGGAAGGATAGATAGTGGATAGGTAGGTATATGACTGGATGAATAGATTAGATAGATAGATAGATAGAACAAGCATTTGTAAAGTGCTCATCAACTTCTTGACACTGGAAATATACATATGAGCAAAAAGAAAGAGACTCCTTCAAGGATCTTAAATTCTAAGATGTGAGAAGGTAACACAAAAAGAGAACTGAAGGGAAGAGGGGAAAGTACTCAGTGGGGACCAAAGATTAGAGTCAGATTAGACATGGCTTCTTTGGGTATGCCTCAGATGGATGTTCTGGGAAGGAATAAAAGAAGGGATAATAGTGGCAGAAGCATCCCTAGGTAGAGAAGGCATTTGGAGCAGAGGTATAAAAGTCTACATTAGGAGAAGAATATTGATGCATATTAATACTACTTACTAGTAGAATCATGAGTCTAACGCTCCCCACCCCAAAAAATTATGACAGCAAAAATTATGCAACAAAATTTGTAAATAAAGCAGATATTTATAAATTGAGCAGTATCCAACAAAGTGATATATAAATATAAAAATACATTATTGTACTTTAAGAAATAATATATATGGGGTAGCTAGGTGGCACAGTGGATAGGGCACGGGCCCTGGAGTTAGGAGTACCTGAGTTCAAATCCGACCTCAGACACTTAACAATTACCTGTGTGGTCTTGGGCAAGCCACTTAACCCCCACTGCCTTGTAAAAACTTAAAAAGTAAAGAAATAATAAATATGAGTAATTCAGCAAAAATAGGAATAATTGTGTGAACTAGCATGGGTAAAATGAGCAGAATCAGGAGAATAATACAGTGATATAAAAGAAAACAGTACTTAGAGACAATTGAACTCATCAAATGCAGTGAGTAATCTTGCTACTCATAAACATATGACCAAATATAGTTGTTGTCCTCTGAGGTCCCTTTATCCTATGGTCCTATAAATTCCCTCTCTCAGTAGATGGGGAAAAACATAGATGTAGAATTTTGCACACAATATCAGATATGCTTATTTATTGGCCTACTCTACTTATTCAATTTTCTTTTAGGGAAGAGGTGGTAGATTTTTTAGACAATAACTGTGGCATGTAAAAAGCATCAATTTATATATATATATATATACATATATATTCATAGATGTATATATATATGCACACACATATATATTAGGTAGAGTAGGACTCTGATCACTTTTAACTCAAATTTTGATGATCTTCTGAATAATTATAGAATGAAATATGAGAATGAAATCCCAGGTTATACAAAACAGGCTTTCTCTATAGACAACTCTATAGTCTATATATATTTTAAGTGGGACAGAGCATCAAAGATGAAACAACAACAGGTGACACTAGACTGAAGGAGGTCGGAGAAGTGAATGCTGGACCTAGGGTCAGGTGCCAAGGCAAAACAATGATTTGGGGCAAGCTGGGTTTCTCCCCTCCCCCCTAGTCTGGCTACTGGGCAGGGTTTATAAAGGGAAATACAAAGCTGCAAACAGAGTTGGAAGCTCTCACCTGAGATTAATGGTAATCTCCTTAGAACAAATATTCAAGTCTCCCTGTTTTCTCGCTGTCCTAATTAACACTTCTCACTGGAGAATAATGGCAAGCATAAAAAATGCCTCTGAGAATAAAGCAACCTAACAGTATGGTAAGCTTCCACAGTTTGAATAACACAAAGGTAGCTTTTAGTTCAAGAAACTAGAATCTGAAAATAATGGGTTCCTAATGGAGCTTTTCCTAGAGACCACATTATCCTTTATCCTTGTATTCCTTGGTGCCTGGGTAAGATAAATATATAGTTGCTTATGCAGAACATGTAGCTACATTGTACTTCTCTCTCCTCCACTGGAGGGTTTTGGGTCTCAATAATAAAAACTTTGCATAAGAATTAAATGTATATATTTGCCATTCATTCCTATAGGAAGGGACTATTGTCCTCCTTCTAGAAAATATAGTCATCATTTTTCAGTTCGATATAAACTAGGCCAGACTAGGGTTAGGTAAGGAAAGCATCTATGTAGAGCACAATGGGTAGGCAACTACAAAAAAGTAATATTTTAAAACATGGCTTCTTATAAATACACATATTTATAATGTTAGATAATTCTTCAGGCCTTTTCATTTTTCAGTTGTTTTTAACTCTTCATGGCCCTATTTGAGGTTTTCTTTCTTTTTTTTTTTAGGTTTTTTGCAAGGCAAATGGGGTTAAGTGGCTTGCCCAAGGCCACACAGCTAGGTAATTATTAAGTGTCTGAGACCAGATTTGAACCCAAGTACTCCTGACTCCAAGGCCGGTGTTTACCCACTACACCACCTAGCTGCCCCTATTTGAGGTTTTCTTGACAAAGATACAGTGGTGGTTTGCCATTTCCTTCTCTAGCTTATTTTACAGATAAGGAAAATGAAGCAAACAGGATTAAGATCCTTGTGCAAGGTCACATAGCTAGTAATTTATCTGAAGTTGGATTTGAACTCAGGAAGACTCCTCTTCTTGATTCTAAGCTTTGTACTCTATCTAATATGCCACCCAGTTGCTCTGGTCCCCAGGACCTATAGGTATATATTTTATAATAAATTGAATATTAGCTCTGTCTGACTCATACTAGTTCTATCACACCTACAACTTTGCATTGTTCCTAGGCAGTGGGCAGACAAATTGCCTATCTATATTAGAGGAAGCACATTAGATGTCATCTAGCTCTAGTCACTCACTCACTTACAAGATGAAGGACCTGAGGTGCAGAAAGGTTAAATGTGTTGTGTGAGGTCTTACAGGGAATAGGCATCAAGAGGGTCAGATTCTAGCTTCACTTCTCTGATTCCAAATTCAATGCTCTTCTGTACACATGCCTTCGTGAAGGGGGTTTCCACAATGGAAATTTTTCACTAAAGAAATCATAAATATAAACAAAAAGGTAAACTCTTCTGAACTGAGAGACAGGGCCAGAGGTGCCATCTTCAAATCTTGCTCAAGGAGAGCACAAATATGTTCACTAAGAAAAGTGCTCTTTACCTAGCTCTGGATGAACATGGTGCTGGTGAAGTTGGACTAGTTAGTAGCAATGCAAATATTTGCAAATGAACTTAAATTTTCTGTTTCTCTTTGTGTTCTGCTTGATAATTCAAGAGAATTTACTAAGTATTAAGCATTTATTGTGTCCCAGACTCCAGGTTAAGAGCTGGGGTTACAAGAAAGGCAAGGAAAAATGTCTACTCTCAAGGGGCTCATAACCTGCAAACTGTTATGAGCAAACAAGCTCTGTATAGGATAAATTGGTGATCATCTCTTTGGAAAGGTATTAAGACTAATGAGGACTAGTAAAAAACTTCTTGTAGAAGGTCGGGCTTTGACTGAGACTTCAAAGAAACCAGGAAATTCAGGACCCAGAGGAAGGAGAGGATTCCTATAATGGAACATAGCCAATGAAAATATATGAATTTAGGAGCTGGAGTATTTTGTTTGAAGAACAAAGGTCAGCGTTATTGGATCACAGAGTAGAGTGTGTTGGTGTAAAGAATAAGAATCCTGGAAAGATAGAGGTGTTAGTTCTGAAGTACTTTGAATGTCACAGAGATGTTATATGTGATCCTGAAGGCATTAGGGAGATACTGGATGTTTATTCAATGGGTGGATAGGGAGGTGGGATACTGGGAGTCAGACTTGTGCTTGTTTGACTTGTTTGACAGGTAAAGTGGAAAATGGAATGAATTGGAGGAAAAACTTAAGGCAAGGAAACCAAACATCAGACTGTGATAACAACTGAGGCATGAAGGGATGAGGTCCTGAAGAGGGAGGAAAGGACATATATGAATGTCATTTCTTACCCTTAATGCTCCCAGCCTGGTTTGGTCTCAGTCTCTGAAAACTCATCCCATTCATAGGGAATGAATAAGTGAAAAGTAGGGGAGGGAAGGAGATGGGAACACACAAGCACATGGCTTTCAAGTCCAAAGAACATCAGGAACAGAAGTTGAGGGGAATGAAGGCATGCCAACCTGGGCTTTCCTCAAAAAACAGAAACTTCAGGAGGAATTCACCATTGGAGGAAGGGTTGAGGAGACCTTGTGGAGGGATACTCAATGATGAGTACCAGTCAGAGATGGCGGTAGTTTCAAGTAAGGAGGCCCCAGGTACTAAGGAGAGGTCCAGCATGACCTAAATAATAGAAGGGACATAATTTTGAAATGAGAGAGAGAGAGAGAGAGAGAGAGAGAGAGAGAGAGAGAGAGAGCGCAAGATTAGTTTGGAAAGGAATTCAATAATTTATCTTCACTTTAATATTCTCAGGCCTTGAAGCCATTGAAAAATCTGAGGTCAGTAACATGGTCTCTCCCCCTTAGGATTTTGTCTCTTGGGGGCAGGGCAGGGGAGGAAAGTATCTTCAAATGTGTTAAACTAAATTTCATGAAGATCTAATGTTTTGTTTTTCTTCCTCTGAATGTGGATAGCATTTTCTATAACAGGTCTCCCAGGGTTGACTTGGTTCTCTGAACTGCTGAGAGGAGTTGATTCCATCAAGGTTGATCAATTCACAATGTTGTTGTTAATATGTAGAATGTTTAGTTGGTTCTGCTCCCTTTGCTCAGCATCAAATCCTATAATTCTTTCCTTGTCTGACCATTTATGGTTTCTTATGGAATAGTATAAGTATTCCATATAGTATTCCATAATATTTATATACCATAACTTGTTCAACTATTCCCCAATTGATGGGCATCCCCTAAATTTCCAATTCTTTGCAGCTACAAAAAAAGGCTACTATGAATATTTTGGAACATGTAGAAGTTTTCCCATTTGTTGAATCTCTTTCTGGACTCTGTCAATCTTCCCCAGGCGAGTGTTGAGGGGCAGGGAGACAAGGAAGACAAGGATGACAAGTTCTCCAAGATCCCCAAGTACTCCTTTTATTGAACCAAATACAAGTGCTTAAATATCCTATCCTCTCCAGTACCTAATCTACTCCCACTCCCATGGCACTTAGTAAAATAATGTTCTTGTGCTCAAGGGCACCAGGTGATGAAGATTCACAGTGTTCCCACATATAACTGTCCCTAAAACCCATTTTTTATTATTTCTTCTGGATAGAGACCTAGAATTGGAATTGTTGGATCAAAGGGTCTGAACAGTTTTATTGTTCTTTGAGCATTATTCCATATTGCTCTTCCTAATGTTTGGATCAGTTCACAACTCCACCAGCAATGCATTAATGTCCCGATCCTCCCACAACCTCTCCAACAGTGATCATTTTCCATTTTTCTCATCTTAGCTGATCTGATAGGTATGAGGTGATACCTCATAGTTGTTTTAATTTATATTTATATATTTATATATTTAATTTACATTTCTCTAATTAATAATTATTTGGAACATTTTTAAATTTGAATTATATACATATATATATATATATATATATATATATATATGTATATATATATACATATATATATATATAGAGAGAGAGAGAGAGAGAGAGAGAGAGAGAGAGAGAGAGAGCTTTAATTTTCTTCATTTGTAAACTGGAAGACCAAGATCTTGGGAATCTGAAGAAATATCAATCTCTCCTCTCCTTCCTTAATTTTTGAGCCAGGTAATTTTTCTCCTAAATTTTTGAATCTTCTTTTTCACAGCTTTTAATTTTTCTATTCTCTTCCTACCAATCCTTTCTACTTCTTTTACCTATGTTATATTTATCTCCTCCAAGGTTCCTTCTGCCTTCACTTCCTGCCATTTGTCTTTCCTCTTTCCCTATTTAGGCTGGGCTCTTCTTAGCCCTCTCTTGATGTTTACTGCCAATATCTTTTTTAGAAGTAATGCCTTCTTTGGATGACAAATGGAGAGTGAGAGACAAAGTGGGCAGTGTAGAATTGTAAAACGTGTGCTGAATTTGGAGATACACCTCCTGGATTCAAATCCTAGATCTCTTGTTTACTACTTTTGAACCCTAAGTTGAACAGGTAGTTTCATCCCTCTGTGTGTTTTATCCCTCTTGCAAATTGATGAAGTTGAATTAGGTGATATCAGATGTCCCTTAAAATTCTAAGTCTATAATCTTAAATATTATTTCATAGATAGTATTTCAAGAAGATTAGCTTTCTTGGGTGAGATTTTTTTTTAACAGTGCAGATTGATTGCTTTCATTATTCAGCCTAGCACTACAGAGACAGCAGATGGACTTAAGCATAAAGCAATATTAGAGCTGGGACTGAGATCCAGGCCTCATATATCCATCACTTACTAACCCAAAGCAGGTCATGTAATCTGAGTCTTAGTTTCCACATTTGTAAAATGTAGGTAACAAATAATAGATACTCCCACTACTTACTTCACATGTGTCTGGAGTTTCATGGAGGACTTTCAGATCTGATATGAGGGCTTGCTGAGTCCTTTGCAGGTTGCTTATTCACCTTTGATGTCCACTTTTCAACCATTTCTTACCTGTGACTTCCAAGAAGCTCTAGCATGTGAAGTGGTCACATTATGGTAAACCATCTTGACAAAGAAGTTAATCCAGGCTTCAGACCCATTGAGCTAGATGTCTGCTTCAAGAATGTGATGACTTCCCCCAGGGGGAAGGTGAGAACAATTTATTCCAACAGCCATGAAGGTGACTGTAGTAGTTATTATGGAGTGTTTAGATAAGAAATATGCCAAGTTTTCCACTGCATCCAGAGGTCATCATCAGTCATCTTGACTTTTGTCCTGCCACTGGACTCTGGAAGAGAAAGAGACTGGCAGCTTTGTGCATTTCTTTCTCACTTAAATCCAATTCAAGCAAGACTCAATACATCATCTCATAATGTCATCAGTCCTCTTTGAAAGGTCAAAGAATTTTACAGGGTGTGAGGCAAGCTCTTCCTTAAAGTATATAGAAATGTGAGTTGAGTAGTTAATTAATAAGAGTATTAATTCTTCAATAGATTCAAATATAAACATATCTTTTTATGAAGATTCCTTATATATGTAATAATTGCTGTCATTTTTATGCAGATTTAGAAAAGCATTTTATGTGTTTTATCTCTCTGAGGTAGGCATTATTATCATTACCCCTGTTTTGTAGATAGAGAAACTAAGACTGAGGAGAGGTTAAGTGATTTTCTAAAGGTCACCCAGCTTATGAGTATTTGAAGTGGGATTGGAATTTGCATCTTCCTGTTTTCAAATTCAATGCTCTATTTACTATATGACACAACTACTTCCAAATAACACTTTATCAGGCAGATATCCAATCCCAAATCCTTATAGTTGTAAGGGACCTTAAAGGTCATTGGTCCAGATTCCTTAATGTATGTTTTCCCCCTGCAATATCCCATATGATCAACCCACATCTGCTTGAACATTTTCAAACGAAGAGCCTCATTCCAATTTGAAAATTAAACTCTGATTGGTAGGGTAATGTACCTTCTTAATTTTTTAAAAAAGTAAAATGTCACATCTTATGACAGTGGGCATACAGCATTTGTTTATGGGATAACTCTTCTGAATCTTTCCCAGGATCAAATAGAACTTGGAGCTCCTTGGGCAGTGAGATAACATAGTGACTAGAATTTGGGAACTCAAGTCAAGAATTGCCAAGTCTGTTGGCAGCTAGGTGGTGCAGTGGATAGAGCACCAGTCCTGGAGTCAGGAGTACCTGAGTTCAAATCTGGTATCAGACACTTAATAATCACCTAGCTGAGAGGCTGTGGGCAAGCCACTTAACCCCATTGGCTTGCAAAAGAAAAAAAAAAGAATTTCCAAGTCTGAATTTTGCTTCAAACATAGCATCTGCCTCAAAGAACAGTGAGGACCAAATGAGATAACATATGTAAAGTGCTTTGCAAACCCTAAAGTCTTATATTAGTATTAGCTACTTTTAATATCTCCTCTAATTCTTTCATTTTAAGGATGAAACAAAAGATGACCAGAAAGTTTAAAAGTGTTGCAGTATGCCATACACACATGCACCAGTGGTAAGTAGCAGATCCAAGACTAAATTACAGGTATTCTTTCCATAGGATCCATTTATCTCCCTATTAATCAATTAAAATCATCTCTATAAATTCAATAATGACAGGTATATGTATAAGGAGTGACACATGTGGCAATCAATTTCATACTTTAATAAAACCTCATGCTCACTGAATAGCAGTAATAATCCCCTGGGTACCCATGAGGTGTCACACAGGACAATGTGAGAAAGGCAATATAATAGAACATTTAAAAAAGGTCTCCCTTTTCAACAGGATTCATCTTGAGTTCATTATTGTTCTTGTTCAGTCATTTCTGATTCTTCATGATCCCATGTGGGATTTTCTTGGCAAAGGTACTGGAGTAATTTGCCATTTCCTTTTCCAGTTTATTTTACAGAGGAAACTGAGGCAAACTGAGGCAAACATAAGAAGTGTTTGAAGCAAGTGATATGTCCAGGTTTGCATAGCTAGTAAATGTCTGAAGTCAGATTTGAACTCAGGAAGAGTTTCTGCCTTCAAGAACTTTATCCACTCCCCTACTAACCTGCCCCATGATGAATTTTGCATTTTACCAAAAAAGTCATCCACTCTTATGATTTGGGAGCCAATTTTCAGTGAGTAGCTCCCTTACTCAACTTCCCAGAAGTATATTGCACACATGGTGGTAAATTTGGGGTGAAAATACAATCCCATGAAGAATATACTGAATTTGCAGCAGAAATTTTTGCTTTAAATCCTGGCTCTGCTATTTAGTCCCTAAATGACCTTGGGTAAACTTCAGTTTCATTCCTATAAGTATAACAATTGGGTTGACTTTCAGGATCTTTAAATGTCATTTGAGTTAAAACAATATATGATTTTAATTAAAGATGACTTAGTTGATATTTGAATACAATTGTTTTATTGAAAATCTGATCACCTATAGTTTGAGGTGGAGAGTTTGGTATTAGGATTACATAAATTAGAGAATTATGTATCATGGAAACATTCATAGACCTAAGAAAAAACCTAGTATGTTCCTTTCATTTTATAAATGAGGTAAAATAACTTGTCTCAGTATTTGTTTCTACTACTTAACCTTGATTTCTTCATTTTAAAAAATCTAAATTTTATTTTTTTAAGATATTATGTTTTAAGTCATGCCTCTAACCTAATACTCCCTTTTGACCTTAGTCAAATCACTTTGCTTCTCAGGGCCTCAGTTTCAGAGCAAGGACCAAATGGCATTGATAGACAGAATTTCTGAATGGGGAGTTGTCAATGAAATCACAATATCAGTCCAAAGTTTAATTTTAATTTAATTGATTCTTTTTGGTTTTTGCAACAGTCATTTATGTATGTATTCCTCTTCTTGATTAGCTTCTTCTTGTAACAAAGAAAACACAGTTATGGAAAACCAACTAATATATCAACAGTATACAGTGTTCTGTACCCATAATCCTTCATCTTTCAGTATGAACTTGCTGAACATTAAAAAAAATTATCCTGAACAGTAAAAAATGATCAGAGAATTCACTATTATAATAAAAACATATTATTGAAACCTTTCAAATTTTGGGGAGAAATGATGCCTATAAAAGTCCAGGGTTTGGAGCCCGGTTCTCAGCAGTGTGACTTTGAGTAAAATCACTTACTTCTTTGTGTCCAAATTTTATGATCTGTGAATGAAGGGATCAGAAAGAGGTGATCCCTAAAGTATATTTGAAAAATAAAAGCCTAAAATTCCATATATTTGGAAGATATTAGAATTCATCTTAGCATAATCAAATCAGTCTTTCTTTAATGATTGTGAGAAGTCCAATTGAACAACATCTCCACTAAAATTGTTAAAGTTGCTGTGATAGAAATTGAATTAACCAAGTTTGAAAGGCAGGGGAATCTTGTTTTACAGTAAAACCTAGGAAAGCAAAGATTGTAATCAGGTCTTGTCAATGTTATCCCATAATACAGAGAGACATGAGTCACATTTATTCAAGCTGTAGCATCTGCAGTTCTGCCCTATTCCAACAGCTAACTATATTAAATGGGGAAAGTCAAGTTTGTAGGACCATAGAATGTTAGATTAGGAACTTAGAGATTTTCTCAAACAATCTCCTTATTTTACAAGGTTAAAAATTGAGGCCCAGAAAGAAATGACTTCTCCCAAATCACATAGTGACTAGATAGTTAAGTGGTACTTAGTTAAGACCTGAGTTCAAATCCAGCCCCAGACATTTACTAGGTATGCACCCATGGTCAGAATCTCTATTTGCCTCTTTTTCCTTTCCTGAAAAGTGGGGATAATAGCACCTACCTCACAGAGTTGTTGTGAGGATCAAATGAAATAACAATTATAAAGTGCTTGGTACATAGTAAGTGCTTTATAATTTATAAATGTTATTATTAGAGGAAATGGAATTCATACCTAGGTCATATTACTCCAAATCTAGTTTTCTTTTTAACCAGATAGAAAGACACAGGCAAGAGAGGAACCACTATCCAGCCAATTAGTCATCCATACTAGGTTATTGAAGCTTCCTAGGGCACAGATTGTTTTACTTCTCAAATTCAAATCCATGACTTTAAAGATCATTGTATCCTGTTATTTCTTCCAGGAGTTCCACCTATTTTAGGTATCTTTTATTTGTTTTTTTTTTTTTTTTACAAGGCAATGGGGTTAAGAGACTTGCCCAAGGTCACACAGGTTATTATTAAGTGTTTGAGACCAGATTTGAACTCAGGTACTCCTGACTCTAGGGCCAGTGCTCTATCCACTGCACCACCTTACCACCCCTGTACATTCATTTTTTTAAAAAAGTTATCATCATTATTAATTCATTGTTTTCACACAACAGATGATTCACAAAACCAACCAAACAAATCACACCCATCTCCAAGCACTTTCTGAAAAACATAAGTTAAACTCAAACCACCTAACCCAATGTTTATGTCCTTTTTCCATTTTTGTAGTTTGTCATTTGATAACAATTATTATACTCAGATTCTGCTAATACCCACAGGAAAAAAAATTTCCAACAGGCAGTGGCAAGCAACCACAGCCTCTGAGATCTAGACCCACCCTTGCTATCTCAGGGTTCATTTTTGGTTCAGGCGAGTTTGATTATTGCCTCTAACCTCTTACATACTCTATCTGAAGAGTCCTAGATTTCCTAATCCTGACTGGAAAGTGAAAAATCAAAATGTATTATTCAGGAAATGGTGGTAGTTTCTGAGCTTCTCTTATTTTCTCTGAAACAATTTGCTGTCCCGAGAGGCTTTTTCCATGATCTGCACCAGCCTGTGGTGCAGTCATCCAGAGAGCTATTGTCTCCCTAAGGCTCTGCTTTGGGTCCGGTTATAAAAGACGAAATGTTCATTTTCAGAGTCTAAAATCTGATGTCTTTACATATGGCCTTCTCAGTACGTGTTGCCAAGAATTTTATGGAAATTAATAGTGAAAATGTGTCACTCAATGGGAGGAGTTGTAATTTTGATTTATGGTTGCATTTGTGTTTTTCCCCTTTGTATTCATCAAAAAAAAATTAAATTTCCAGGGAAAAGGCAGCTCAGGGTACCAGTAAACCTCGAAAAAACAGGGACCAATTTGATATATGTGTTATTTGAGAAAAGAAATACAATTCAAATCAATTCAACAAACATTTACTAAGCATCTACTTTGGATGAGGCAGGAGGGATCCAAATGATTAAAGCAAGCAGTCCTGTTCCTCAAAAATTCTCATTCTATTGGCATATTTCAAGTGAACTACAGGGTAACTTTCATAATACTGAGTATTCTCTTTCTGAGGCCTAGCTTGAGGGGAACTATAATAGTATTCCTTGCTATCAACCATTAAGATTATACATATGCCCTAGAAGAGCTTGGCTAAAGACCAATTTTAAAGCTATCCTTTTTCTAATAAATTGAATCAGCATGTATTTACTAAACATATAAGACCCTATTACAGGAAACATCTTGGGGCCTCTGAGGGCCCCCTGAAAGACCCTATTTGAAAAATTTTTTTCAACAATTTAGAAATAAAAAAATCTTATTTCTTTAAGAAATCACTAGGTGTTACATAGAAGATAGAAAGTCTTTCTCTAACTTTTTAATTTGAGGACCCTACTGGAAAGACATGGAAGTTAAGAGAAAGGGCCCAAACTAGAGAGGAAGATACCTGAGTAATATTGCCAGAGGCAGGAAGTACCCTATCTGATTGTGCCTATTTTAACCAATCATTTCAAATTATCAATTAATATTGTTCTAATTTTAATTAGTGTTAACTAGGTGCCACACCTTATTGGTTTCTACTTGTTGAAGCAGTACAAGTGCTGCCAGCATCTCAAAATTTCTGCTGAGTGAGACAAAGCTCTGGCCACCCTACCCTGGTTACATTCTAGTCAGAACAAAGATGAAGATCACAGTAACTGAGGGAGTTGATGAAACTAGAAGGTCAAGGAGTTCAAAAGGTCATCTATCCAACCATCATCAGTGACTATAAGAATGAGAACAAGGATAAGTGTAGAAAGGAAGACTATGAGTCTGGGAGCATCTTTAGGTAGCTATCTAATTCTTCATTTTATAGATACGCAAAACTGAGCTCTGGAGAAGTTAGGTTATTTGTAAAAAATCACAAAGAAAGTGAATGGCAGGGGTGGCTAGGTGGTGCAGTGGATAAAGCACTGGCCCTGGAGTCAGGAGTACCTGGGTTCAAATTCAGTCTCAGACACTTAATAATTACCTAGCTGTGTGGCCTTGGGCAAGCCATTTGCCTTAAAAAAAAGTGAATGGCAGATTCAAAAATTTGAATTTCAGCCTTTTTTATTGAAGAGGCTGATAGGTGGTACAATAGATAGATCATCAGGCATAAATTCAGGAAGACCAAAATTCAAATGAAACTAGCAATGTGGACCATGTTTTCATCAGTTTCCTCATCTATAAATTTGCAAATGATGAAAAACAACCAGAGCATTTAATTAGAAAAAGAAAATAAAATATCAATTAAAAAAAGAAGAAAATTCCAAAGTGGGCCACAGTTGGACCCAACTAAACAACAGCAAAACTTTTGAATAATTCAGTGTCATATCCTTATTCCAAGTTATTTGACAATTTTTTTCAACAATTTAGAAATAAAATAATCTTATTTCTTTAAGAAATCACCAGGTGCGGACAGATCCAAGATGGTCACAAGAAAGGATCATTTCTTAGGTGCTCCCTCATAAAAGTCATAAGAGAAACAGAACCCACAAAGGGACCCAGTGAGGCAGTTCTCCTACTCTAGGTAACCTGGAAAAGAGCAGAAAGGCTCTGCTCCCCGGGGTTGTAGGGGCAGGCCGCCAGAGGGTTGGCCTGCCAGAGCAAAAGAACTTCAGCCTCCTGGAGGCAGCTGCAGGCCGCAGCTCACAGCAGCAGGGGGATTCTCCTGAGCTACACCCTGGGGAGCACCAGGCACAAAGTGGGGGAACAGCTAGGGAACCTCTGCCGAAGCGAGCACGTGGAGCCCAGCCCTCAGGGCACACAGCCAGCAACATGGTCTTTCAGCAGCCCAGATCAGGGAACAGAAGCAGGCAGAGCCAGTAAGCAGGAGCCTCCCTCCAGGCCATGAGCCCATTGAACCTAGGGAGGGGAATGAAGAGAGAGAGACTGCAGAGCTCTGCCCCTGGAACAGGACTCTGGAGCTCTGACCGCATTCAGATCCTGATCACAGTCTAGGCCCCTCCCATACATCAGCAGGGCCACCCCCCACCTCAGCCCCGTGGCAGAGGGGGGCACATATGATCATTCACAGACCAGAAGGGAGGACAGAGCCTCACACACTGAGACCCTTGTGGGAGTGTCCCAAAAGCTCAGGAAGCACCCCCAAAACAGGCCCAGGCTGGGAAAATGAGCAAGCAGAGAAATAAGAGAAACACCATTGAGAAATATTTTGCAAATGAGCCCAAGAAGTTTCAAAATACTCAGTCTGAAGATGAGGAAGCACAAGCTCCTGCATCTAAAGACTCCAAGAAAAAACAGAAATTGGGCTCAGGCTATGACAGAGCTCAAAAAAGATTTTGAAAATCAAATGAGGGAGTTGGAAGAAAAACTGGGAAAAGAAAAGAGAGAGATGCAGGAAAAACATGAAAATAAACTCAGAAGCCTAGTCAAGGAAATCCAAAAAAATGCTGAAGAAAATAGCATGCTAAAAACCAGCTTAGGTCAAATGGATAAAACAGTTCAAAAAGTTATTGAGGAGAAGAATGCTTTAAAAAGCAAAATTGGCCAGATGGAAAAAGAGATAAGAAAACTCTCTGGGGAGAACAAATCCTTCAGACAAAGAATAGAATTCAGCGAGATTGATGAATTTACCAGAAATCAGGAATCAATACTTCAAAACCAAAAAAATGAAAAATTAGAAGAAAATGTGAAATATCTCATTGAAAAAATCAACTGATATGGAAAGCAGACTTAGGAAAGATAATTTAAAAATTATTGGAATACCTGAAAGTCATGATCAGGAAAAGAGCCTTGACATCATTTTCAAAGAATTACTACAGGAAAATTATCCTGATATTCTAGAAGCAGAGGGCAAAATAGAAATGGAGAGAATCCACTGATACCCCCCCCCCCCGAGAAAGAGATACCAAAAAACCAACTCCCAGGAATATTATAGCCAAGTTCCAGAACTCCCAAGTCAAAGAGAAAATATTACAAGCAGCCAGAAGGACACAGTCCAGATATCATGGAGCTGCAGTCAGGATCTCACAGGACTTAGCTTCAACTACATTGGAAGTTCATAGGGCTTGGAGTATAATATACCAGAAGGCAAAAGAACTTAGAATGCAACCGAGAATCAACTATCCAGCAAGGCTGAATATCCTCTTCCAGGGAAAAAAGATGGACTTTCAATGAACCAGGGGAATTTCAAATATTCCTTTTGGAATGGCCAGAGCTGAACAGAAGGTTTGATCTTCAGATACAGGACTCAGGTGAAGCATAGAGAGTGGAGGAGAGGGGGAAAATATGAGGGACTTAATGATGATGAACTGCATGTATTCCTGTATAGAAAAATGACACTGATAATACTCATATGAACCTTCTCAGTTAATAGAGCAGGTAGAGGGAGCTTTTTTAGTTAAAACACAGGAGAAAGCTGAATTTGAAGATAAAATATGGTGTAAAAATGGAGTCAATAGAAAAAAAGGGAAATGTAATGGGAGAAAGAAAAAGGAGAGGGGGACTAGGCCAAGATATTTCATATAATAAGATTTTTCTTTATTACAATGAACTATTGCAATGATATGGAAGGGGGAGGCGAGGGGGAATGAGGGAATCTTTGCTCTCATCAGAAGTGGCTAGAAGATGAAACAGCATATATATTCAATGGTGTATAGGCATCTGGAGTAAGAAGTGAGGGCAGGGGGCAGGGCTGGGGATGTGAATGAAGGAGGAGACGATGGACCATGGGCAGAGAGTGGTCAGTTATAACACATTTTTTTTTTACTTCTTGCAAGGGGCTGGGATTGGATGGCTTGTCCCGGACCATAGGGCCAGGTGGATTCTGGGCCTAAGGGGTGGTATGGGGGCTCAGAGCCTCTTGATCCTAGGACCAGGGATCTGTCTGCTGCGCCACTCAGCTACCCTACAGCAGAGTCAGAGTGAAAGGAGAGAGAAAGTATAGTACATGGTAGTGGAGTAATATGAAAGGAGGGAGTTGTGATCAGCAATGGCAACCGTGGAAAAATATGGAAGTAACTTTTGTGATGGACTTATCATAAAGAATGTGATCCACCCACATCAGAGTTGTTGGTGTTGGAACAAAGACTAAAGCACATTTTTTATTATTATTATTTGGGGGGGGTGCAGGGCAATTGGGGCTGGGTGGCCTGCCTGGAGATGCATAGCAGGGTGATCGTTGGTTGTCTGAGGCCGGATTTGTACCCGGGTGCTCCTGGCTCAAGGGCCAATGCTCTGTCTGCCACCCAGCCACCCCTACTATTATTACTATTTTATTTTATTTGGGGTCTTTTTTTTGGTTTTTGCAGGGCAGTGGGGTTCAGGTGGCTTGCATGTCACACGGTTGGGTGATTGTTGGGTCTACGGGGCTGGATGTGGGCTCCGGTGCTTGTGGCTCCAGGGTTGGTGCTCCGTCCATTGCACCACCTGGCCATACCTACAATTATTACTATTATTTTTTAATTTTAATTTTTTTTCTCTACCCTTTATTGCTCAATCAAGTCTATATTTATGAGGGGGAGGGGGTATTTTGTTTACTCTTAAGCAACAATATTTTATTAATGTAAAAAACATTATTTGTACAAAATGAGAATAAATATTAAAAAAAAGAAATCAGTAGGTGTTACTTAGAAGATAGAAAGTCTTTAACTTTTTAATTTAATTAAAAACAGTTATGGGGCATTTAGTATGAAGATACTGCCCTAAGCATGAAGGAAGCATTAAAAGAAAGGGAATAAAAATTAATAAAATGTAAAACTTGAAGGTGAGGAAAAGGGTTATCTCTGTCTTTTTCCTTGTCTTGGTCTTTATCTTTGTCTCTACCTCTCTTTTGCTCCCTACCTTCTTAACTTCATCCATCTCTTCTCAACCTGTCCCACCCCACCCATTCATTGATTCATGAAAATACAAGTGTCAGAGGAAAAAATGGGGGGTGACCAGACAGAATAAAGGCATACATGAAAATTAAGAAAGGATCAAGGCAAGTGGTCTAGAAGCCAGGTACACAGAAAAGAACTAGAAAGATATAACTTCCACAGAGCACAACAAATAAACTTTTTCCATGTATATCTAGAACCTTAGAAATGGATCTTCTATAACCCATTTCTTTAGCTCTGCTTTGCATATATTATTTACCTTCATATTTTAAAGCACTTAGGATCATAGATCTAGAGCTCAAAGAATCCTCAGAGACTATCTAGTTTTATTCTCCATACTTTATAAATGAGAAAATTGAGTCAAAGGAGGCTAATTGACATGCTCAATGCCATATAGGTTATATTTTACCTCTGTAAGGAAGAAAACAAGAATTGGTTTCACCTATTATGTGACAGACACTGTGCAAGCAAACCTAGTATTATCTCCTTTGGCCCTCACAACATCCTTGTGAAGTAGGTGCTATATCCATTTTACAATGAGAAAACCAAGGTCAAATGACTTGCCCAGGGTGACAAAACTAGTAGGGGTCTGAGGCTCTATTTGAACTGAGCTCATTTTTCCTCTCAGCCCAATGCTCTATCCACTGTACTGTCTAACTGCTTACCTGCAGATAAATATTACATAAAGTTATGTACTGAGAGAACCTGAATTCCATTCCCTGCTTGATCACTAATTCTTATAACTGAAAAGGTGACTAACTTCTTTGGCTCTCATTTTTTTCATTTGTAAAATAAGGAGTTGTATTAAGTCAGAGAATATTTTTTTCTCTTAATAGTATTTTTCCCAATTAAAATATAGTTTTCAACTTTCATTTTTGTAAAATTTCGATTTCCAAATTTTTCTCCCTACCTTTCCTCTCTACCCCCTCTTCAAGACAACAAGCAATCTGACATAGGTTATACATTCACCATCGTGTTAAACATTTTATTTCCATATTAATGGTCTTGTGAAAGAGGAATCAGAACTAAAGGGAAAAATCAAAAGAAAAAAAAAAGCAATTTTTAAAAAGTGAAAATAGTAAGCTTTGCTCTCTTTGCTCTGCATTCAAACTCCCTCATTCTTTCTGGATGTGGATGGCGTTTTCTATCATAAGTCTTTTAGAATTGTCTTTAATTACTGTGTAAATGAGAACATCTAAGTCTGTCATAGTTGACTATCAACACAATTTCTTTTTGCAAGGCAATGGGGTTAAGTGGCTTGCCCAAGGCCACACAGCTAGGTAATTATTAAGTGTCTAAGGTCATATTTGAACTCAGGTACTCTTCACTCCAGGGCCGGTGCTCTATCCAATGCACCACCTAGCTACCCCCTGATCATCACACAGTTTTGCTATTACTGTGTACTATGTTATCCTGGTTCAGCTCACTTCACTCAACATCAGTTCTTTTCTGAGATCTACCTGTTCATCATTTCTTGTAGAAAAATAGTATTCCATTAAATTCATCTACCACAGTTTTTTTAACCATTCCCCAATTGATAGAAATCCCCTCAACTTCCAAATCTTTGATACAACAAAATGAGCTGCTATAAATATTTTTGTACATTAGGGTCCTTTCCCCTTTTTTTAATGATCACTTTGGGACACAGATCTAATAGGATTTTGCTAAATCAACAAGTACATAGTTCATGTGTCTTTGTCATAGTTCCAAATTGCTCAGTTCACAAATCAGCAGTCCCCCAAGTTCCTTGCCTCTCTTGATTCTACCAGTGACCATCCTCATGTCTTTTCACATCCATTGCAAATATGTCTATTGCCATTGATCACTACAGTTTCTAGATGACGCTGCCACTATGGCAGATCTGAACACTTATATCACTTTGATAAGACCTTGGATCTCCCAAACTCATTAGGTTACTCTATTAACATACATCTTACTAAATTTCTGCCTGGTCTCCAGATCAGGAAAATCAAAGACAAAAAAGAAAGTCATGCTCATGTACGCAAAAGCACCCTTGGCCCAAGGATAGACTCCCTTCCCTCCTTGCCTGGGAGGAAGTTCAAATGAGATCTGAATCCTTACAACCAAAAGGTAAACGAGTGATAAAGGGATGAGTAATTAATTTTTGTACCTACTATGTTCTAGCCCCATAGGTTCTGAAACATCAGTTCTCCTGGCTACATAGTTAATTAGAAGGCTTTTATCATTACAAAGAACTATCCATCGGTCATACATGTTCAGAAAGAAACTTTCAAACTTCTACTTGCTGGACTAGAAACTAGCTGTAGAATACCTGCCCAGCCCATGCTCTGTATAACCTACCATGCAGAGCAAATCTGAGCATGCTTTTTCTATTACACTTATATTTCAGATATATGCCGAGTCTAGCTTACCTACAGGATTCTGAACTTGTAAATTGCTATAAATTTATCTGAATTCACAATCTATAACAATTTTCTATTTGTTTCCCCAATCAGAATAACATATTTACAGTTGAAAAGGATCTTAGAGGTCACCTAATCTAACATATATATATGTATATATATATATATATATATATATACATATATATATGTGTGTGTGTGTGTGTGTATCTATGTGCGTGTGTATCTATATGTGTGTATATATGTATATACATATATCTATCTATGTGTGTACACACACACACACACACACACACACACACTGATGGTCAAAAAGGTTTAATGAGTTGTCCAATGTAGAAATGGTAAGGCTGGGATTTGAAATGACTGCAGATCCAGTTTTCTTTCCACCCCCTGATTTCTTACCCAGGCTATCTGACTTGTTCTCCCTCAAGCCATACCTTGACAGGAAACTAAGAATAAAGTCAAACACAAATGGGACTGTGAAAAAACAAGGAACAACTAAAAATATTAAAATACTGTCCAATTCACTTAATGAAACATTAAGTAGTATTGTATTTTAGTCATTGTACTAAGAGTTGGGACAACAAAGATCAAAAATTAAATAGCCTCTCCTCTTAGGGCTGTGCTGTTGCTCAAATTTGTGTTGAATTCACCCCTAGTCACTGATGGCTGCTTCTCTTTCTCTTTCTCCTGCTCTTATCCCAATTCCTTCCTGCCCCTACCCCTCTTTCACTTCCTTTCCCTTCTGTCCATAATAACAACAGTCAAGGAGTGAGGACATAAGCCTCTACCTACAGCAAGGTTCCCATGGGAACCACTAACAATAAGGAGTCAAGGTCAAGGAAAATGACCTTTGTCTGATGCCTAATTCATATTAGGTAAAGCTTTGTCTCTCTTAGGTCCCAGATGGTGGGTCCGTGATTACTGTCATAGCAATGCTAATTGCTAAGTTAAATCTGAGTGGGATAAAAGGACTTCCTCTAAATCCTTGAGCCCTTTTAATATTTGTAAACTTCCTTTATTTAGAGCCAGTGACTTTCTTGCTTCTAAGCTTGCTGGTACATCAGAGTTGATTGGGTTCTCATCTCTTTTTGATATCCAGCAGTCACTGGTGATTACAATTATTATGTCCTGTGGAAAAGATCAGAAACCAAGCATTAATTCCATCAGGAGGAAAAATTTAAATGTAGAAAATTTTTACAGTGGAATGAAGCAAGATATATTTACTTTAGTACTAAAAGGGTCTGTAATTTCATTGATGTTGGCATTCCCCTCCCACTGATGCAAAACCTGACCCCCTCTTTGCTCTAGAAGACAGTCATTTTGAGTTGCTATGGATGTAAAAACTTAATGAACTGATGTTTAATAGGATACTTACACACATACATATAAAAACCATACACTGAGGAAGGATTCAAGTCCAAGTCTTTACTCTGCCAGTCACTGTCTTGTGACATTTTACAAGTTGCTTGCTTTCCCTAGGCCTCAAATTTTTTGTTCTGTAAAAACAATGGAGATTTAATTAGATGTCCACTTAGGTAAATTTTAGCTTTAAAGTTCTATGATCCTATGATCCCATTCAGTATAATGGAAAGAGGACTTATTAGGAGATAGATAAATTGGGCTCAAATCCTGTCCCTGATGTTTATGACCCAGGTCAAATCAACCTAACATCTAGGGGGCTCAGTTTCTTCTCTGCTATTAGGCAATCCCTTCTCAAAATGGCAGTGGTTCCTTTTCTTTCCATCCAAAGATTTTCAGGCTGAGAACCTTTCCTCATATTTTACTGAAAAAAAATTGAGGTCATACATCAGATTTCCTTCCCTCTTCTTATACTCTTCTCACTTTACAATACCCAATTACCTTCTGCCACTATCTCCTCTTTCATTCATTTCATATTAAGAAGTGACCCTTCTCTTTAGCAAGGCAAACCCCACTTCCTGTTCAAGTGATCTCATTCTTTCCAATCTGTCACCCCTACTTTCTCACTTATCTTCAGCCTCATTCTGTGTTTTGACTGTTTCCCTTCTATCTCTAAATATACTTATGTTTCCTCTATCCTCAAAAAAAACCCTCACTTTATCTTTTGCCACCATTCTTCACAGTTATTGTCTCATGTCTTTACTGTCTTTTGTGTCTAAGAGAAAGTAACTCTACCCTCTCCCACCACTCTCTTCTCTACTGGGTTCCAAACTCATCATTTAGTGGGAACTTTTAGTTCTTTTGGTTGCCAATAATATTTTCTTAATTCTCATCCTTCATGACCTCCCTGTAGTCTTTAACAGTAAGTCCCCTTCTTCTCCTATATGCTTTCTTCTCTCTAGATCTTGATCATACTTCCCTCTACTCATTCTCTTCTGACCTCTATCTTACCACTTCTCAGGATCTTTTGTTGGATCTTCATCTAATTCCATATGATCAGTAACAATGAATGTCCCAGATAGCTCTTCCCTGGGCCATGTTCTCCCTCTATGTTATTTCAGTTGGTGATCATATGATATAGTGGTAGAGAGATGGGACTGGAGTCAGAAAGATCCAAGTTCAAATCTAGCTTCAGACCTTACCAGCTATGTGACCACTTAACTGATATGTCTCAGTTATGGGCAAAATGGTAACAATAATAGTTCCAACCTTTTGGAACAATGTCTAGGACTTCATCCTCCTTCTCCTCATCAGTTCCAATGAATTTGATTATCATCTCTTTCATGTTAATTTGCAGATTGATTTATTCTGCTCCTGTAACCCTCCAGTTTCATATCTACAACTGTTTATAGAACAGCTCAAACTGTAAGTTCTATGGACAGTTAAGTTCAACATGTCCAAAAGTTATCTCTTTATCTTTCCCCCACTTCCTAGACCTCTCTCTTATTAACCTAGCTACCAAGGTCTCACCAGTCTCCTAGTCCTACAGGCTCTTGATTCTTTACTCTCTGTCATTCCCTTGGTTTTATCTATTGCCAAGGTCTATTTATTTTACTTTTGGAATGTCTGTTAATTTCATTTCCTCTCCTCTGACACTGGCACAAACTTAGTTCAGATCTTATCATGTTATGCCCGGATTATTGCAACACATTTAGTTGGACTTTCTGTTCTAAGTTTTTCCAAACTCTAATCTATCCTCCATTAAGCTGTCAAAGAAAGCTTGCTAAAGTCACCCTACTCATTGTAGGTTCCTGTCATGTCTAAGATCAAATATAAGTTCCTCTGGCTCTTTTACCTTTCTATTTTTGCCTTTCTATTGTATACCTTTCCATCCTTCCTTCCCTCTGTCCTCCCAAGTATTCTTCAATACAGTGACACTAGCCTCTTTGTTGTTCCTCAAAAAGACTCTATCTCTCAACTTTAGGTATTTTCACAGGTTTTCTTCCTTGCCTAGAATACTCTCCCTCCTCACTTCTAAATCCTGGTTTCCTTTAAATCTCAAATAAAATTCAATCTTCTACAGGAAGTCTTTCTTAGTCCCTCTTAATTCTAACTCCTTACCTCTTGATTATCTCCAATTTATCCTGCATAACTTGTTTATATAAAGTTGTTTGCTATTCTCCATTAGATTGTGAAAGGCAAAGACTATATTTTATCTTTCTATACTCAGCAGATTTTTTTTTTAGTTTCACAGTTTTAGTTAACATTGATTCTGAATCATGAAATGACACGAATTCTAAGCCACCAAGACAAAATAGACATATTTTCAGGGCTTTCAATTAGTCTACAACTCAGTCATTCAATAAACTTTTATTAAGTACTTAGTATGTACCAGTCATTTCAATTGTGTTTGACTTTTTGTAATCCCATTTGGGCTTTTCTTGCCAAAGATATTAGAGTGATTTTCTATTTCTTTCTTTGGTTCATATTACAAATGAGGAAACTGAGGCAAAGATTGTTAAGTGATGTGCAGGGTCATACAACTAGTAAATGAGATTAGATTTAAACTCAGTAAGAAGAGTCTATATAACTTCAAGCTCAGTGCTCTATCTACTACATGACTGAACTTACCTTGCCTTATACTTGTAAATGCTAAATAAATATTTATTGACTGACTCATTTATAAAAGAAGGGGATTTGGGGGCAGCTATGTGGCACAGTGGATAGAGCACTGATCCAGGAGTCAGGAGGACCTGAGTTCAAATCCGACATTAGCCAATTAATAACTACCTAGCTGTGTGACCTTGGGCAAGTCACTTAACCCCATTGCCTTGCAAAAGAAAAAAAGAAAAAAAAAGAAGGGGATTTCAATAAATAGCTTCTGAGATCCTTTACAATTACAAGACTATACCTTACTCATTAGCAGGTAAGTTGTAGCCTAAAAGCACCATCTGAATGATAATATCAAGTACTATCTTTACCACAAATATATTTCTTTTGGGTAAAGGTTCCTTTGAGTTATTCCTTTCAGTTAGATTAGATTCTACTACGAAAATCCTAGATTCCTTAAAACAATAATTCATTAAATAACAAGGTGAGAGAGTTCTGAATTTGTCCAATAAGTTTTTCTCTTTGCTAGACAGGCTAAAAGGGGAGACTGGAAGAGGCATTGAGAGTGGTGAAGAAGACAGAACTTAGAAATAAAAGGTATTGAAGACCAACTTTTTTAGCTTCACAATTTTAGCAGACATTGGTCCTGAATCATGAAGTTACATAAAGTTGAATTCTGAGCCAGCAAGACAAAACAAGCAAATTTTTCAATGTTTTCTATTAGTCCACACCTCTGGCCATCAATAGGCATTTATTAAGTGCCTACCATGTGCCAGTCACTGTGCAAATTGCTGGGATACAAAAAAGAAATAAAAGAGAATCCTTGCCCTCAAGGAGTTCACAATCTAATAAGAGAAAAAGCAAAAAAAGTACAAACATACTATAAAAGGGAGGATCTTGGGTAGACTTGACAAGTAAAATTCACATACATGTCCTTTTTATATACTTAATTGGAAGATGAGGATAGGTCTATGGAGGATGAGAAAGAGAATAGCTTGTAACCTATGCTTGGAATGTTCTCCCACTTTGAGAATCTTTTCAAAATCTAAAGTATTTTTCAAGCCTCAATTCAAATCCACTATCTATAGAAGGTTTTTCTCAATTTACTCAGCTGCTAATGCCTTCCTCTCTGAGATTACTTACTGCCTATTTTATAGATAACTAGATAGCCCAGTGAAGAATCACAAAAACCCAAGTTCAGCTTGTGACTACTAGCTGTGTCCTGGGCAAGTAACTTAAGCACTGTTTGATTCAGGTTCCTTATCTGTAAAATAGAGATAATAATACCATTTTAAATGAGATAATAATTGTACACAGCATTTACCATAGTGTTTTGCACATAAGTTATAAATAAATATTTTATTAGTATTAATTTATGTTATATGTATTTAGTTATTTACATTAGCCCACTCATTAGACTTTGAACTCCTTGAAAACAGGGTCTCTTTTTTACCTTCTCTTTTTTAAATAGCCCCAATTCTAGTTCAGTGTTTTACTTTTGTTGTTCAGTTGTGTCTGACTTTTCATGTCCCTAAGGATCATAGTATGCTAGGTGTTTCTAACCTCCACTATTTCTCAGTTTGTCCAAGTTCATGTTCATTTTTCCATGACATTATCTATCCATCTGCCATCATCTTTTCTCTTAGCTGTCAATATTTTCTAACTTTTCCAGTAAGTCCAGCCTTCTCATTATGTGGCCAAAGTATTTAAGCTTCAGCTTTAACTTTTGACTTTCCAGTAAGTAGTATGAATTAATTTCTTTGGTTATTGACTGATCTAACCCATTTGCTGTTGAAAAGACTCTCAAAACTTTTCTTCAGTACCACAATTCAACTGTATCCATTCTGTGGCACTCAGTTTTCTTTGTAGTTCAACTCTTATAACCATACAGTGCTAGTGTAAAAACCATCATTTGGACTCTATGGACCATTGTCAGAGTGGTGATATCTCTGCTTTTTAGTATGCAGTCCAGATTTCCTATAGTTTTTCTTCCAAGGAGCAAGCCTCTTTTAATTTCATGGATACAGTTGCTGTTTGCAGCTTTGAGCCCAAGAATATAAAATCTGTCCCTGCTTCCATTTCCTCTCTTTCTATTTACCAGGAAGTAATGGGACCAGTTTAATAAAGGCTTGTTGACTAACTGACTGAACTGTAGAATGGTGAGGATGTTTGAGGGCAAGATTTAGATAGGCTGGTCTACAGAAACAGAGAATGGAGGCAATGGAAGTGAACTTACAGCCAGAACACATCAGAAAGGAAAACATGATTCAGTAGTCTTAATATCTCTGGAATAATTTATTGCCAGGGGTTTTAATTTGGGCATTTGTCATATACTTTGCTATTGAATCAAAGAAAAGATGAAAAGGTTAACACTGAAAACACTGATTGGGCTTTTGGGAGGTCTTCTCAAGCTAATGCCCAGAAATGTCCCCTAGAGAGAAGCAGAGTGGTATCAGCACTACGGTATAGAAGTGGTTCCATTAGTCACAACCCCATATTGCTCATTTTCTTTTTGGGAAAAAAATGAGAATCTGGCAACACTTGCTATAAAATTCTTTACTAGCTTGAAAGCTATAAGAATCAGCATATGTATTGAAATTGTCAGAGGCTGTAATGCTGTCTTTTCTGCTCAATACATTTTTTGAGTCTTTCTCCCTTTTTCATCACCTTCTTTCCCTCCCCCCTCATTTGTATTGCCAAACTTCTTTTTTCGTATGGAAAGCATGAATGAACTCATTTACATGTAGATATTAGCAATTGTGCTATGCCAACCTAAGGGTATTTCCACTTTTTAAAAGCATTTTAATTGGCAATGCTTTTTGTTATTAAATCATTTCTAAATACATTACTTCCCATTTTCTTATCCAGAGAGCCTTTTCTTATAAAAGTTTTTTTTAAACTTAATTTAATACAATGAACAGATTAACTATTTCTAACAATATATATAAGGTTTCATATCCAGAGTTGATTATGAGAGAAGAGCAATAAAGATTCCTACATGATTGTTTCTAACTGTATCCTGTCAATAGTTATTGTAAGTTGCTATTTATATTCAATGGTTGTAATTCAGGTAATTTTTATGAATTTAGATATACTATTTGCTGCATATGTCATTAGTATTGATAAATGTCTATAAACATATTATAAATAATATTTTCTGATTTCTTTCATGACATTTCAAAATTATTTTTTAATTTATTGGAGAGGATGAGTGCAACCTATCTTTTTAAATCATTTGATATGTAGTAAATTTTGTTATAGATACTCATTTTATTCTTTTACTTTTTACATATATTTTGATTTGTTTCATTAAATAGTTCCAAATTACAAGAAAAAATTAACATTCATTTAAAAATTGAGTTCTAAATTATCTCTATCCTGTTCCTCCCCTACCCCTTGAGATGAAAAGCAATATGATATCAATTATACATATGAAGTCATGCAAACATATTGCCATAATAACTAAATTTTTAATGTGTATTTTCTGTTCAAGAGAAAATGTACATTTTAAAAAACCAAGAAAAAATTTAAAAGTACAAAAAACAACATGCTTCAATGTACCCTATATACCCTCAGAGTTCTGTTTTTTCTTTGAGATGGAGAGAATTTATCATCATGGGTCTGTTGGAACTATCTTGGATCAATTTTCTTGATCAGAGTAACTAAATCATTTAGATGATAATTGGCTGTTAATAAATATACCCTTCACTTTGTATCAGTTATAGAAGATTTTTTTTCTGAAACCATCTTGCTCAGCATTTCTTATAGTACATTCACAATAATATACCATAACTTGTTCAGTCATTTCCCCAGTTCATGGGTACCCCATCAATTCCTAATTTTTCTTTTCACAAAAAAATAGCTGCTATATTTTGAATCTTTTGGACATAGTTCTAAACTTCTCTCCAGAATGGTTCAGAAATCCACCAACAAGGCATTAAAGAGTCCCAATTTTTCTATATCCTCTCTAGTATTTGTAAGTTTCTTCTTCTGTCATGTTAAATAATCTAATAGGTGTGAGATTTTTATTTCAGAATTGTTTAAACTTGCATTTCTACAATTAACAGTGATTTAAAGCATTGTTTCATGTGAATTTTGACAACTTTTATTTCTTCTTCTGAAAACTGCCTTTTTATATTCTTTGATCATTTGTCAACTTGAGAATGGCTCATTTTTTATATAAATTTGACTCAGTTCCCTAAATAGTTGATAAATGAAATTATCAGAGAAACTTATTGTAAAAAGATATCTGCAGTTTTTCTTTTCCTTATAATTTTGACTTCATTAGTTTCATTTGTACAAAAACTTTCAATTACATGTAATCAAAATTATCCATTTTACTTCCCATGATTTTCTTTATTTCTGCTGCTTTGGTTATGAACTATTTCCTTATCCATAATCTGACATGTACATTTTTCCATGCTACCCTTGATCTTATCTTAGGTCAAGTGAGTAAGAAGTATGGTGAGAGATGCTGATTTATGCTTTCTAGTTTTCCCAGAAAATTTTGTTAAATGGTGAGTTCTTACCCCTAAATCCATTTGATCTTTGGGTTGATAAAGTACTAGTTAACTTTGGTGTCATGTACCTAATCTATTCCACTGATCCATCATTCTATTACATAAATAGTCAGTTTGGTTTGTTTGATTTTTGCAAGGCAGTGGGGTTAACTGACTTGCCCAAGGTCACACAACTAGGTAATTATTAAGTGTCTGAGGTCAGATTTGAACTTAGGTCCTCCTGACTCCAGGTAGGTGTTCTATCCACTGAGCAACCTAGCTGTCCCTGTCAGACTGTTTTGATGGTTAGTAGTGTAATTTTTTTACTACAATTTGAAATCTGGAACTGCTAGGTTTTTCATCAATTTCCTTGCTATCTTTGCTGTTTGTTCTTCCAGATGAATTTTGCTATTTTTTCCCTAGCTTTATAAAATAATTCTTTAGTATTTTTGATTGGTATGGGACTTAATAAGTAAATTAACTTAGGTAGAATTGTTATTTTTATTACATTGGTTCAGCTTACCAATGAGCAATCAATCAATTATTTAGATCTGGTTTTATTTATGTAAAGCATTTTGGAATTATGTTCATAAAGTCCCTAGGTTTATCTTGGCAGAAAAACTCCCAAGTTAGTTATTTTAAATGGAATCTCATTCTACTTATTCCTTCTGAATTTTGTTGATATTATGTAGAAATATTTATGATTTATGTGGGTATGTTTTATATCCTGCAACTTTGTTACGTTGTTCATTATTTCAAATAGTTTTTTAGTTGATTATCTAGGATTCTTTAATTGTGTCTTCACATTATCTGCAGAGTGACAGTTTTGTTCCTTTCTTGCCTGTTTTTCCTAAATTTTATTTTTCTTTTCTTATTGCTAAAGCTATATTTCTAATACAATATTTAATAAAAGTTAAATAATGAACATCCTTGCTTCACCCTTCACAGGCTTCAAGTCTATCCCCATTTCAGATAGTTTGCTCTTAGTTTTTGATAGAATCTTTCATCTTTTAAAGAAAGGTACTAATAAGTTTTTTAAACATTGATGGATGTTGTGTTTTGTCAAAAGATGTTTTTACATTTATTGAGATATTCATAGATTTTTGTTGGTTTTGATATTGATATGGTCAAATATGTATAATTTCCTAATAGTGAAACAACCCTGCATTCCAGTATAAATCCCATCTGGCCAAAGTATATGATTTTTGTCATATATTGCTGTATTCACCATTTCATTTAAATTTTTTGCATTAATATTCATTATTCTGTTTGGTTTTGCTCTTTGAGGTTTAAGTTTCATGATTTTTTTTAGTAGTACTTCTACTTTACCTATTTTAAAAAATAGTTTATAGAGCATGAAGACAACTTGTTTCTTGTTATATACAAGACTACATGTAAATCTATATGGTTCAGGAAATTTTTTCTTAGAGAGCTCATTTGGGTCTTGTTCAATTCCTTTTTTTCTAAGATGACTATTTAGGGACAGCTAGATGGTGCAGTAGATACAGCACTGGCCCTGGAGTCAGGAGGACTTGAGTTCAAATCTGGCCTCAGTTGTGTGATCCTGGTTAAATAAGTCACTTAAGTCCATTGCCTTGTAAAAACTAAAAAAAAAATGACTATTTCAATATTCAATTTCTTCTTCTATAAATCTGGGCAATTTATATTTCACTAATATTCATATATTTCACTTAGATTGTCCATTTTACTGGCATATAATTGAGAAAATAACTCCTAACTACTCCTTTTATTTCATCTTTATTAGGGGCACAAGTCACTTCTCATTTTTTTATGCTGATTACTTAGTTTTCTTTTTAAAATCCAATTAATCAAAGGTTTGTCTATTTTGTTGTTTTTAAAAGACAAGCTCCAAATTTTATTTATTTCCATGGATTTTTTTACTTTTAATTTTATTAATATTTTATTAATCTGTCCTTTGATTTTCAGGAATATTATTTTAATGTTTAATTGGGGATTTTTGATTTGTTTTTGTTTAGTAGCATGCCCAATTCACTGATTTGCTCTTTTTTCTCTCTTTTATTGAAGTATGTTTTAAGATATATAAATTTTCCGCTAAGTATAGCTTTGGCTATATCCCACAAATTTTAGAATGTTGTTTTATGTCTTTCATCCTCTGCAATGAAATTATTTTTTTAATTTAAAGATTTCATTTATTTTGAGTTTTACAATTTTTCCCCTAATCTTTCTCCCCCCCCCCCCCCACTGAAGGCAATGTGCCGGTCTTTACATTGTTTCTATGTTATATGTTGATCTAAATTGAATGTGACAAGAGAGAAATTATATCCTTAAGGAACAAACATAAAGTAGAAGAGATTAGCAAGATCAGACAATAAGATATCAGTTTTTTTCCTAAATTAATGGTAATAGTCCTTGGTCTTTGTTAAAACTCCACAGTTCTTTCCCGAATTGTAATGAAAATATTGATTATTTCCATGATTATTTCTTTGATTTAATTTTTTTTAGCATTAAATTATGTAGTTTCCAACTACTTTTTAATCTATGCTTCTATGACCCTTTATTGAATGTGATTTTTATTGATTTATGGTCAGAAAAGAGTGCAGTAACTATTTCTGTCTTTCAGCAGAAAGGTCTCATAAAAAAGGTCTCATGTACAGCAGAGAAAAAAAGTATATTCCTTTCTATTCCCATTTGATTTTCTCTGGTAGTTTATGTATAACTTTTCTAAGATTCTAGTAATCTTCTTAACTTCCTTCTTTTTTTATAACATTAGATTTAACTAGCTCTCAGAGGGGAAAGTTGAGATTTCCCATTAGTTTAGATTTACTGCCTTTTTACCTCCTGTAATTCATTTAACTTAAAAAATAATTAGATACTCTGCCATTTTGTGCATACTATTGTATTTTATGAAGACTGGGAGACCCTTAACATCAATGTACCAAAAGAGGACAAGCTTATAATCCTGAGTGACTTTAATGCTAGAGTAGATTCAGATTACCAGACATAGCAGGAAGTCCTTGGGAGGAATAGAGTTGGAAACAGCAATAGCAATGGTCACCTATCACAGAAAACTTGTATACTTTATGACCTTCTCATCACAAACACTGTCTTCCATTTACCTAAATGCAATAAAACTTCCTGCATAAACCCTCGCAGCAAATATTGGCATGTAATTGACTATGTGATTTTTAAGGAGAAGAGACAGAGATAGGATGTGAGAGTGACAAAGGCAATGAATGGTGCAGAGTGCTGGACAGATCACAGATTCATTGTCTTCAAGCTACATAATTCACATTCAACCCAAATAGCATCCCCAAGACAAAATGATTACCAGAAGAGTTATTGTCGAGAGATTAGAGTATCTCTCTGAGTGTGAACAGTTTGTTGTTAACTTGAAGGAAAAACTGAGCCAACACATAGTTGTCAATGGTGGAGCAGAAAAAGAGTGAGCAGGTTTAAGAGATTTATCACACAGCATTGTATTTGCTCATCTGGGTCAAAACACTTGCAAATATCAAGACTGGTTTGATGAAAACCCTGGGGAAATACAGAAGTTACTAATTGAAAAACAACACTTACACAGGATTTACCAGCAGGATATCCATTCATCCATTTCTAAGAAAGCAGTTTTTAATTCCATCACTAAAGCAAAGCTTAGAGAGATTCAGGAATTTTAGTTCAGTAAGAAGGCAGATAAATTTCAATTTAATGTAGATAGTAACAATTTCATGTGCTTTATGAATCCCTAAAGGTTATTTATGGGCCAAAGACCTATGGTGCATCTTAACTACTCAGGGCTAAGGAATCACATTGATTAACGATAAGGGCATGATCCTAGAGAGAAAGGCTGAACATTTCCAAGGTGTTCTTAACAGACGATCATCAATCAATGCAGAAACCATTGACCATTTGCTTCAAATTGAAGTCATTCTGTCCCAAGTAATAGTTCCAACTGAAGAAAAGGTTTTGAATGTCATTAAACTCCTTTCAAGTGTCAAGTCCCTGGTGCTGATTTTATTCCAGTTGAGATCTACAAGGTGGAAAGGGGATAGGTCTGTTGCTCATCAAAAAACTGACTGAAATTTTTCAAGTTATATGTCATGAAGAGTTTATCCCACCATAAATTCAAGGATGCCTCCATCATCCATCTCTATAAAGATAAAGGAAATAGATTTTTTCTGTGACAATCACAGGGATATTTCTCTTTTAATCATTACTGGTTAGATTCTTTCCAGAATTCTCAAAAGGCTGATCCTTCACCTGAAAGATCACCTTCCTGAGAATCAGTGTAGTTTCAGAAAGGATCAAGGAGCAGAGGATATGATATTTGCTATCTGACAACCAGGAAAAAAGCCAGGAGCAAAACTGAGATCTTTACACAATGTTTGTAGATCTAACAAGACCTTTGCTACTCTCAGTCATGGGAGATTATGGAAAATTATGTCAAAATTTGGTTGCATGGAGTTCATCAGTAGTATACATTAGTTTCATGATGGCATGCTTGACTGGGTTTTGGATAATGGATGATGTTCTTGTGATTTCCTGATTACCAGTAGAGTGAGACAAGGATGTGTTCTTGCCCCCATACTTTTTAGCATGATGTTTTCAATCATGTTATGAAAAGCCATCATTGAAAATGAACATGACTTCAAGGTCAGCTACTGTACTGATGGTAAATCTTTCAACTTAAAAAGGCTACAAATGGACATCTTACTTATGCAGTGGATAGAATACTGGTACTAGAGTCAGGAGTACCTGTGTTCAAATCTGGCCTCAGACATAATAATTAACTGTGTATCCTTGAGAAAGTCATTTAACCCCATTGCAAAGCTTTAATAAAACAATGCAAAAACAATTTAAAAAATAGGCTACAATCTAAGACCAAATTGGAGGAAATGTTGATGTATGATCTTCCATTTGCAGATGCATTCAATGCAGCCTCCAAAGCTGAGATGCAGCAAAGTATGGATTGATTCTCTGCTGCTTGTTCTAATTTTACTCTAATAATTAACACCAGGCAGCACCACACCATTCATATGTGGAAACATTGAGCAAATGGAGAAGTTTTGAATACTGTGGACAAGTTTACTTACCTTGGCAGTGTCCTTTCCTGGGAAGTACACGTTGACAATGAGGTTGACACATGCATTACCAGAGCAAGTTCAGTATTTGGGAGACTGAAAACAAGTGTGGGATAGAAGAGGTATTAGGCTGACTACCACACTGAAGATCTAACAGAACCATTGTGCTGACTGTATTGTTGTATGCCTATGAAACCTGGACAGTATACCAGTGCTGTGGCAGTAAACTGAATTGTTTCCATCCAAATCATGATCCTAAAGATCACCTGGAAGAAGAAAATTCCAGACCCTGAGTTCCTTTCTTGAGCTAAACTGCCAAACATTCAAATATTACTATAGAGAGTGCAACTATGATGAGCTGGTCATGTTGTTAGAATGCCAAAAAGTACACTTACCAAAATGAGTAAGTTTATGGAGAACTCACACAGGGAAAGTGCTTCTGGTTAGTGATACCAGAATACCCTGAAGGTCTCTCTTAAGAACTTTAGAGTTGATTGTACAGCCTGGGAATCACTGGCACAAGACCGGTCAGCATGGCATGCCCTCATCAGTGAGGATGCTGTACTCTAGGAGGATGGTAGAATCGAAGCAGTTATTAGGAAATGAGAGATATGTAAGTTTAGAGTAAGCACTTCAGGTATTCATGTGGACTATTTGAGCCTACACTGTGGTAGAGCATTCTGAGCTTGTATTGGTCTGATCAGCCACAGTTGGACACACTGTAATTTGTTGCTAACATATTGATGACATCTTGTTCTTCTTCGATAAGGAAGGATGAAAACCAACTATCCAACTAACTACTTCATTGTCTATAGCTCCTTTTTAGCAAGATTTAGTTTTTCTTTATATCTCTTTTAAGTATGGTCTATTTTTTCTGTTTGGGGTGGAGTAGCCAAGTGGGGCAGTGAATATAGTATTGGGACTGAAGTCAGGAAGACTCATTTTCCTAAGTTCAAATCTGGCCTCAGACACTTACTAGCTATGTGACTCTGAGCAAGTCATTTAACCTGTTTACCTCAATTTTCTCACCTGTAAAGGAGCTGGAGAAAGCAAATAATCTTTGCTTAAACAAAAACCTATAAAAGTTGGACATGACTGAAACACCTGAACAGCAAACAATTTTTTTTCTTTGTCTAGGTTAGGATCATGATTGCTACACCTGATTTTTATTTTTATTATTTTCAACTTAAGCAAATAGATTCTGCTTTAGTCCTTATTTCATCTCTGCTTCAAGTGTGTTTCTCATAAACAACATATTGTTGGATTCTGATTTCTAATCCAGTCTGCTCCCTGCTTTCATTTTATGTGCAAATCACCCCATGATTTCATGTGAATTCATAATTATCATCACTAACTTTGTATTTTTCTCCATACTATTTTCTTCTGTTTATCCCTTTTTCTTTCTTTTTAATCCTGTCCTTTCTTTAGACTTTGTTTGGCTTCTTACCACTGCCTTCCATTACCCACTCTCTCTTTTATTACACCCTTTCTATTCAAATGCTAATTCTATATGTATTAATTTTTTTAAAAAATATTTCTCATATGAAGCAAATTATTCAGTATAGTTTTCTTATTTATTTTATCTTTGTCCTTAATTCAATTACATTGATTACTCCATTCATATTTAAGATCATAATTAATAGGCTTATATTTTCTCTTTTCATTTCTTTTCTATTGATTTTTATCCTTCCTCTTTTAAGTTAGTACTTAATTCCTCTATTTGGTGTTACCTACACTACTTTGATGCTGTTATTTCCACAAATTTCTCTTTGCTTTCCCCCCCTGAGATGATCAGCCCTATGTCAACCAAGTTCTTTCAGTTTTCTTCAATTAGCTAGCTAACATCACTAGCTATCTAGTATATTGTTCTCCTCTTCTTTTCCTCTTCTCTTTCCCAATGTAGCTAGCCATATAGTTCGAGGTTTCCCACTTTCTCCAACCTCTTTTAGTAAGTTACTTTCTTTTAATAGCCTCTTTTCAATGAATTTTCCTTAACTTTTGTTCTTATTCTTATTCTTCTTCCCCTATAGTCTGTTGTGAATTCTATTTTCCAACTGGCTATACCATTACTTGTTCTTTTTTTTAATTTCCTTTATGACCCTCATAAGAATATAATTTTTGTATAGCCAAATATGAATTTTTTTCTCTACTATAATTATGTTATGGTATTTATAACCCCCCCCCCAATTATTTCTCCTCTGCCATACTCCATTTTTAGGCACATCAATTCATAAAAGAAACAATGTTGAATGAAAATATGTGTTATGTGGTGGGAATTATTTTGTTTTTTGAGTTGAGGCTTGTCTTATATACTACTCCTAGTCAGGTTATTCTAATTCTGTTTCTTTGTTCCCCCTTATCATGCATATATTGTCTCTCCGGATGTGTGATTCAGCTTTAAGGATTATAACCTAGGAGGTAGGATGTGGGCTCCCAATATTCAAATTTTCTCTCTTTAAAAAACAATTATAAGACTTATGTCTCTTTTCACAAAATTTGTCTCCCCCACCCTGCTCTACTATGGGAACATATGTTTATGAAACTCTTAGTTTATATTTTGGAGGTCGGAATCATATTCTGTTCTCCTGATCACAATGATTCCCTCCCTTATGTTTTCCCTAGACATCTACAATCCCTGTTCTTGTCAAAAGACTAAATTCTCTTCTATTCAATTATAAATCTATTTTAATACCTAGTGGAGTTATATCTTCAGTTCATATGACATAGATTTGGAGCTGTAAGAGACCTCAGATGCTTCTAGTCCAAATCTTTCATTTTAAAGATAAGAAAAGTGATGCTCAAAAGGGCTAAATATTGCCAGAATAAGTGGTTAGTAGGTGCAAGTTTTCTGACTCTTACTACCTTCATCTTCTTTTGCACTATTTCTTACTGTTTTCTCTCTTCCACAAAAGATATTGATTCACTTGTAAGGTACTTTTTTATTTCTAGTCCATATCTTTCCCCTTCTTTTGATTATTTAAGTACATCTTAAATCTTTAGTCTCTTGAATAATTTTTGACTCAGTAATTCCTTTTTCTTCTTTCATCCCTAAATTTGATTTTTCTTCTTTCTTTAAATATTAGACTGAAAAAATTTAATAATTAAATTCAATATTTAGTCTGATAATTGTATTTCTCTCATTCATAGCATTTGCCTGTCAAATATTATACTCGCACCTTTTCCCCCTAACTCCACCCCCCCCGAATAATTTTTCAGAAGACTCTCTTATTGAAGGGACTTTGTATTTGATTTATTTAATTTATAATTAGATTCATCTCAGCAGGACACATGATATTTTTTGATGCTTGATCACTTTTGCCTTTTTGTAGAATATGCCATTTCATATATTCTCTTATTTTTTTTGATATATATGAAAATCCTAGGTTTAAAAATGGCATCACTCTGAGCAAGATAAGCAGACCCAGTAAAACATTGCACACCCTAACAGCAACATGGGGGTGATGATCAACCTTGATGGACTTGCTCATTCCAATTTTGGGCTATCTGCAATGGTAAATACCATCTGTATGCAGAGAAAGAATTGTGGACTTTTAACAAAGACCAAAGACTACTACCTTCAAATTAGGGAAAAAAACCCACCATTATCTTATTGTAATTTTTCTATCTCATACTTTATTTTTCTTCCTTAAGGATATGATTTCTCTCTCATCACATTCAACTGAAATCAGTGTATACCATGGAAACAATGTAAAGACTAACAGAATGCTTTCTGTGGAGGGTGAGGGATGGAAGTAAGAATGGGGGGAAAATTGTCAGACTCAAAATAAATAAAATCTTTCTAAAAAAATAAAAGAAATAAAAATGGCATCACTTCATAGCTTTTTCCTGGCTGCTTTTTTCTTGCAAAATGTGTTGTTCATTATTGAAATTGTTAAATGTAACCACTAGAAATTTGCATTGGCAATAGTCTATGGATTTAATTTAACAGTGTTTTTATATTCAAAAATTCAAGGAATGTATTTGTATTTTCTACCATATGTTATTCAAGTTTTTCCATATATCATGTTCATCTGGAATACCTGTCATTCTGAAGATATTTCTGTTCATTTTAATTTCAAGTTCAAGTTCTTTGTTTTTTACATAATTTGTATATTTTTAGTAGTAACTATTTGCTTCTCTTCTTCTAAATTTTCTTCCACTTTTTCATGTTTCTGATTGAAAATATCATTCTCTCTTTCAGAGCCTTTAATTCTTTGCAGAAATCTTCCATCTTTTTTTTCCTCCTGTTCTGATATGTGTATGTCTACTTAAATCCTAAACTAAGAACTTTGCTAATCAGATTTAATTTGTAAAATTTTTTTCAAGAGTCTTATTTCTTGTTTGAACTATTCTGGAATTTCTTGCTATTGTTTCATGATCTCTGGATTCTTCCAGATTCACTTTTTCACTGAGGAATATTAGTTCATTTTCCTTCATAGCATGATATTTTTACATTGTACATTGTACATGTCTCATTTTACATTTCCTTTGTTGATTTACCTGCTTGTGAATAGAATTTTTATTTTTACTTTCTTTCTTGGTTACTTGTGATCTTTCAGCCTTTCTCATGCATTACTAATTCTTTGTCTCTGGCTTCCCTCCTTAATTTTTATCCTCCCCTCTCCTTCATTACATAGATCACTCGAAGGATGACATAATCATCTTCCTCATTGCTGCAGAGTATAAGAACCTGGACTGAATTTAACTCAATAAGTTCCAGTAATACAAGGCTGGCTCCACCTGAATTTCTAGTCTCTTTTTTCTTCAGTCCTTTCCCTTCTAGGTAGATCTATAATTTGTCTTCTGCATCATCTCCTTCAGTTGTTCTCTATTTCTTTTATGCAGTTGAGTAGAATAAGGATCAGACTTCTCTTGTGAGATAGGGGTGGAAGGGGGTGGTTGAGTTTGGTTCCCTTAATAAGGGAATACCTGAAACAAACTTACAAGACTAACTGCACCTGGTTTATATTATGATTTGGGGTTGAGGGTAAGGAAGAAACAATGAGCTAAATATTTAATTTAATATCTGTTTCCCTATGTTATTTCATGAGGCTTAACTTTATTTTTTTTACTTTTTTTGCATTTTTCTTGTTTCAGTTATTCATTATCCAGGGCATCATTAATTTTTCTGAAGATTTTGGTTTATATATTCTTATAGGAAAAAAAATCACTCTGCCACCTTAAAAATCACCTTACCAGTATTTCCATTTCAAAAGAAAAGCCTGAGGAAGGCATTGCTTAACCCAGTGGAAGTAACTGCTAATAATATATTAGGCAACAGTACATTGTAGATAGGGTTGGGATGTTAAGTTTTCTAGTATTCTTCATGCCATGCAGTGTATGTTGCTATAAGACCACATGCAAACATTACTTATATATGTACATATGTGTATATATTTACACATGCATGTTTCTATATATATTTATAATCTCTAAAACCTTATGAATATAGTTATTATACCCCTCTAATAAGGTCTGATTATATTGTATATAGCATACACTGAAAGGATTTGGGTGACAACTTAAAATTGAAAGGGCCTAGAATAGGTCTAAAAAGAACAGAGTCTCCTTTTCTCATAATACCATAGGTTCAAGGCAAATGTTCAAAGGAAAGGGGAGGTTGTTGTTGAAAATTTCCTAGTCTAGATTGCCCATTAGGAGAAGGTGTACTATAATTTGCAAGATGCAGCAGCAGCATTCAGATCATTTCTAAGGAGTTCCTGGAATAAACCATGAACTTTGGAAGTCAGGATAACTGTAGGGCAATTTTGGAAGACAGCAGAGGCCTGGCAAATACAAAAATGCTACCAGTGGTGGGAAGAGGGGTTAAAAGCAAGAGATGATGAAAGGATCAAACCCTAGAGAGAAGGAAGAGAGGAGTTGTCACAAAGATGACCTCAGGACCAGTTTTCAAGTCCAGGATTTGATTATTTGATTAATTGTGGATGTGAATTTTCAGAGACTGAGATAAAACCTCTAGGGGGGAGGAGAGGGGAAGAAAACTTGGAAAGTAGGCTTCCTGTGAACTAGCATCCTACTCTTTTCACTTTTTTTAAAGTAAACCTGTTCTATTCTTAAGTGCTCATTATAACTTAATACTTGTGGGGAAATTTAGGACCCTTAGTGGAGAGTTAGAAATAATCCATATTGAAGTACTTGTATGTACCATATAGTTTCTCTAGAAGCAAAATAAGCCATGCAGTTTCTCTAATAACTATTGAGAAATGTGCAAAATTTAATCTATGGCTTGTGAGCTCAGAGCTCTCATTCTGAACCACAGGTTACATATATAAAGACTACTTTACAAGTTTTCAATGTAGGAGTAAGTACCAATGCCAAGATAAAATAAAAAATACCAAACTGGGCTGAAGTGAGTCAGGTGAGCTAGATTTCTAGGATGTTATTATTTCCTCTTTCTTGCTTGGGTGTGGGTAGGGAATAAGCTCTCTGCCCCTACAAGGATTCTTTAAACAATGTCATTGATTTTTGTAAGTCACTGCCCTTTCTTTCACTTACATACTTAAGGAGGGAGAATGAAGGAAGCCAAACTAGGGAAGTCACCTTGGACAAGGGAAATTAATTTTGTGAATTAATTAATCCTGAGTCTTCAACCCCATTCCCAATTCCCTACTCTCCAACAAACCTCCCTCAATTTTTGTACAGATTGGACTCACCACATTTTCTCTGAAGTTCGGTTGATTTCTTATATTGATTTCTATCTCAAATCTCCAAATCTGTTTCAGTTACAATTTTGGTATAGGGGAAAATGTCATTGTTTTTCCCTTTGAAGTAAGTATCACATGGATTAAAGGAACCACATTTACCCTGAATTTGTACATCCTCATAAAATTATAGAGATACAGAACTACATATTGGATACAGGATGTTAGATGAATCAGAAGAGCTTATTTCCAGAACAGCTTCAGACTGACTAACTCTGTGACCTTGGACAAGTTACCTTTTGATTCACAGCCTTTTTTCCTATCAATCAAATGATGAGTTTGAATACAATACTTCTATAAGTCTATGAGAATCCAGGTTGGAAGATGTCCTTAGGAGTGCAAGTTGTCTTTAGTATAGGAATGCACTCTATATGATAGGATGGCTAGATGACTTGGTGAAGACAGTGCTGTGCCTGGACTCAGAAAGATCTGAATTTGAATATAGAATCAGATACTTACTAAACATATGAACCTCTATATTGTGATTTAATGTACTAGAGAATAAAATGAACCACTCTAGTATCTTTGCCAAGAAATTTCTATAGAAGCATGATTCAAGGAGTCATGAAGATTTGGATACAATTGAACAACAATTCTACACTACTTTGTGACCTTTAAAAGGTTCAAGAGACATAATTTCTTGGTAATTTAATCATTCTATTAATAATGCCAGCATTTTAATAAAAGGATCAGTAGCTCTCTAGGATGCCAAAAGCTCACATGGCAGTAGGCTTACAAGTAAAATGCCCTTGGAAGAAGTATGCTCCCAAGGGTAGCAATCAACTCTAATGGGTTAATGGTTAATGAGAGAAAATGAATATTACAATGAGGAGTTGAGAGTGATGACATATTAAAGTAGAGAAATTTTTCCTATATCTGGACCACTCCCAGAACTAGGCAATCTATTCAAAGAATTTATCACCACTCATACCTGAGCAGAGCACAATGACTTCCCCACTGTGGGGGTCTGGACAATATTGTTGAAAAAGTGAACACAATCTCAATATTAGTAATATCCTTCAAGACGCTGAACTTTTGAAATCAGGACTTTAGAAAAAGAGGGGAACTCTGACTCTCATCATTTATTTTCAATCTCCAGTCAGTGGTTTCTCCCTGAATGCTACCAATGGCAGGAAACTTACCACTGAATACAGCACTTTCCTTTTGCAGAAACCTTAAATCCTTAGGACATTCTTTCCACTAAGATGCAGATCTATCATTGGATCAGCTGCTTTCACATCTTCCATTTCTCCTGTCTACCAGTCAGCTTCATGTAGTTTCCTTGCTCCCAATCTTTTCTCACATAGCATAGTTTAAAAGGGCACATGGAAAAAAGATATTTATAAGTTATTTTAGTCTGCAGCAGTTGGTGTTCTACTTTAATGATTATCTTTGCTTCAGACTATCTATGATTTATTACAAAGAAAACTAACACAAGGATTACAATGTTAATTTAAACCTGGCAAGTAGCAAGGAGTGAATTACTAAAGCATATTCATGGCATTCTTGCAGGATGAAATCTGATATTGTCACAGCCACAAAACAACATGAACCTGATACCAAAGGCAATGTTTTATCATTGCCTAGAATACCATAGTGATTCTTTAATTATCAACACTCAAACACTTCCTGCAGAGCAGATTGGAGGAGCCAGAAATAGTACCAACTTGAAAATTAGTGTTTTTTTTTCTCTTAAATAATCAGGATGCTGCTATATTTATAGTTTTCATGGGACTGGTGTCTTAACGAAGGTAGACGGATTTCACACACATAAAATGAGACAGTTTGTTTTTCCCCTTATTGTGTAATGTTCTCTCTACCTCATTCTCTAATTTTTGCTCAATATCTGAAATTTTCCACAGAGTAAACATCATTTCCCTTCCCCTCTCCTGTGTCTCACCTCTTCTGAGCCTGGTGATTACTGCTTACTTGACTATCCTAAAAGCCAGCAACCATAAGGAAGTATTCTTTACAGTTTTCTACTGCTCTGAGACAGTGACAAATATGGAACTCATTAATTGGGGAACTTTAAAACTTTGAATATCATTTTTTTTCCTTTCTGATCTTGCTGAGCAATTGAAAAATAAAAAAGAGAGGAATAATTAAAGGGACAGAATATAAAGGAGACTAGGGTGACTCTGGGTAAAATTGAAGTCAATGAAGTTAGTCCTCCACTCTTTTTTAAGTCTCTCTTACCTTTACTGATACCCCTTTCCTTTTGTGTCAGAATTATCCAGTGATATTTGTCCTGAATCCTTCTGAAGCAAGAGCCACAAGGATGAAAGCAGTTGAAGGCACCATAATTTTGTGCAGTCTTTATATAATAAAAGGGAGAGAAGGTAGAGAGCAGGTAGTGTGCTGAACTTGGAGTCAGCAAGGACTGAATGAAAATACTTACTACCTCAGAAACTTAGTAGTTTCTGACATTAGACAAATCAATTAGAATTTTAAGGTCTCTGTTTCCTTATATGTAAAAAAGGGAGTTGGAGTTGATCTCTGAGATCCTTTCGGTTCTAAATCTATTTTGGTGCCCCATATTTCAAAATTAACCTCACCCTTTAAACTTCCAGTCTTTGTTAAGATTGACTTCAGTTTGATTTTTAGGAAAGAATTACCTGTATAAACGTTATAGTTTGAATAATAATACTCCTGTCAACCCCTTCCCAGGGTTCATATTCACCTTAAAGGACTAGATGACCTTCTAAGATCCCTTCTGTCTCCTTCATGACTTGGAGATGAAAGATATTGACATTTGAACCTCATAACCATATGACTGGCTGTACTAGAGGTGACATTGTAGTTGATGTCTTCTAAAGGAAGGGATCAAGAGAAGGTGAGGGAAAAAAAGGAAAAAGGAAAAGGAAAAAACCCAATATGAGATGATATATTATCTCATATAACATAATTGCTCTGCAGAGTCAGAGCTCATTAATACTCAGGTATTCTAACCTTGCATAATACCAGATATAAAACAAGGGCTTAATATTTAACTATATCTATAGATTACTTATTTGCATTAATTCACAGGATTAACTATGCTATAATAACTCCAGATCTGGTAGAGCACTTGGTTTCAGCAATTCTACTATTTGAGATGGGATTACTAATAAACATGGAAGAATCAGATGAAAGATTGGGTATCTTCTTCAGAAGTACAGATTTTAAGTCATTCATACTTCTTCATCCTGAGAGATTCTTGTACATATCCCAAGAATCCTTCACAGAGGTGGTATCTATTATGGAAACTGTGTGGTAAAATGAAAAGTGCATCAGCCTTGAAATTTCTTGAGGCCAGGAATAAAAAAAAATAGGACACTAGTTTCAATTCTTTTCCTTCTATTTGCCAAGAAGTGATGGAACCAGTTGCCAATATCTTAATATTTTTTGGTTTGTTTTTGTTTTTTTATGCTAAGCTTCAATTCAAGTCAGCTTATAAACTTTTGTTTTTTGCTCTTATCAAAAGATTTAAGTATTTACTTTCTGTCACCAAAGTGGTATCAGCTATACATTTGAGATTGTTGATATTTCTCCAGGCAACTATAATTCCAGTTTTCATTCATCCAGGCAGGTACTTTACAAGATCCACTCTTAAAATAAATTAAGGAAAAGAAATCATGATATCCAGCCTCCATGTACTTGTTTTCTAATCTTTAACCAATTATTTGTTCTACATTCAGCTCTAACTATTGTTTCTTGATCTCCATACAGGCTCCTCAGGAGACAAGTTTAATTGATCTTACACTCTCATCTATTTGTGGCCTTGTTATATTTTATAACGATTGTAGAATCAAAAGGTTTTCATATAGTCAATAAGCAAAACTAGATTTTTTTCCCCTGTAACTCCCTTGCTTTTTCCATAATCCAGTTGGCAATTTGGTCTTTAGTTCTTCTGCCTCTCTGAAAACCAGTCTGCTCTTCAAGAATTCTTGATTCATATATTGCTGAAGCCTAGTTTAAAAAATTTTAAACAGGGGCAGTTAGGTGGCACAGTGGATAGAGCACTGGCCCCAGAGTCAGGAATACCTGAGTTCAAATCTGGCCTCAGACACTTAATAAAAAAAATTTAAACACAACCTGACTGGCATGTGAAAGGAGTGTTAATTATGCAATAATTTGAACATTCCTTTGCTTGTCCTTCTTTAGTATTAGAACATAAACTGATTTTTTTCCAATACACTGTTGACTCTTCCAAATTTTCTGGCATATTCTAGCACATTAATGGTATCATCTTTTAAGATTTTTTAATAGCTCAGCTGGAATTCTATTATGTCTAATAGCATTAACATTATCAATGCTTCTTAAGGCCTGACTTCACTCTCCAGGATGTCTGCCTCTGGATTAGTAACCACACCATTCTGGTTACAGGTGATGTTAAGATCTTTCTTACATAGATCTTTTGAGTAATCTTGCCACCTTTTTTTAATCACTTTTGCTTCTGTTAAGTCCCCATAATTTTGTTTTTATCATGGCCATTATTTTGGTATGAAATGTTCCCTTGATATCTCTAATTTTCTGTAAGTGATCTCTTATCTTTCCTATTATTTTGTTTTAATATGTTTCTTTGATTATAATTTAAGAAACACTTTTCTCTTTATGCTTTTCTCTGGAATTCTAATTTTAATTGGGTTTCTCTTTTCCTTTCCTTCTTTTCCCAAGTATTTGTAAAGCTTCTCCAGATAGCCATGCTTGCTTTCTTTGGAATATTATATACATATATATATATATATATATATATATATATACATATATGTGTGTGTATGTGTATATATGGTTTTTTCATTTTAAATCTGAATTTTGCAAGAAGTTCATGATCTTAGCCACAGTCAGTGCCAGGCCTTGTTTTAACCAACTGTATAGTACTTCTCTACTTTAGCTGTACGAAATACAACCACTATGATGTCAATATTGCCCATCTGGTGATGCCACCTTTTGAGTTGCTGAAAAAGAGTTTTTGCTATGACTAGTAAATTATTTTGACAAAATTCTACTAGTCTCTACCTTATTCCTGAAGGATATTGATATTAAAAAGATTGATGTTTTTGGCATCAAGAGAATTTGGGTTACTGAAAAATACAATTTCCTAATTGTAATGCAGGCTACTTTGTTTTTATGCAGTTCTGTACCCAGTTTATTGTCAATCTGCAGTGTCTATCCAAATACCTAACCATCTAAATGTGTATTAAAAGATGGACAATAAATATATTCTTTACACATGTAGCTTGTTCTCTGTGGAAGGTTAGACTATATGCTTTCAAACAGCTTGTGAATATTATTTTAAAAACTCAGTACCATTCATGACTTGATGTAATTAACACAATGTTCTCCATAAAGAGGAACAACTAGAGTACCTCACTGTCACAGGATTCCCTCTTCCATTTGGATTCTGCACATGATGTACTCTGTAATATATGCAAACACCTTTGTATTTAAGTTCATGTCTTCATTTTATGCCTTGTGATATTAATAAACCTAAGAATGTAGAACAAAGTTTTGTCTGTTGTTTCATCTGCCAAGAAACCTGTCAAGAAATCTTTTATTATTTTAACATATACATGGCAGACTCCTTATTGGAGAAGAGTCTACAAAACTGTGTTTTATTCTACTGAATCAAATGGGTTTTTTTAGTAATTACCAAACAATTAACAAAGTGGAAGTTTATGTTTTCTTTACCTTCCATGCAATCATGTGACCATGAAAATGTATTTTGATGAACAATATCATTAGAAAAAGTATGTCTTTCTTCTTAAATTTTTATTATTAGTGGTAGATATCAGGAAGACATTCAAAGAGGTATTCTAGGATGTGAATTCACCTGAAGAGAGAGCAATTCCTTTATTGTTTAGTTTCCTAGTGAGACTGGTTATGGATTCATTTGAACTAATTGGGAGCACTCCTGTTTTTCAGAACATGTATCTGTTGATATGTAAAGCAAATATAGCCTTAAATCTGGAAAAATCTCTCCTGTAAACCTAAGAGCTCACTAGAGTGAGACCTTCATTAGTCTTCATATTACTTCTCTTCATTAATTCATTCATCTATACATGAAAATTATGTTAAGCCTCCAAGACATCAAGGTCACAAATACCAACCTAGTCTTGTGAACACTAGAATTTCTCCTACTTCCTTCTGCACCCAAGCTCACTGTTTTTAATGTTGCTTTGTCCCTAGGTGATTTGGTGATTGAGCTAATACGAGGGATAGTGTTGAAGGTCAAAGCTACTCTATACATTTTGAAGTCCAAGTTATAATATTTAGTCAGGTTGTTCATTGCCTGCTTATTAAATTGTAGATGGTCCTCAGCAGATTATGATGTAAAGGATGGAATTAACTTTGGATCTATGAAGCACTGAGAATTAGAAATAAGATTATGCCTCTGTAGTGTATACTTTGTAGTAGGTGAGTAATAAAAAATAATAACAATAATAACAATAACAATAAAAAAATAATAATCCTGTCAAGGTGAGTACTTGGTAGGTATGGAGAATAAAGGGAAAAGAGAATAATGTGGCTTATCAGTATGAAGAAAGATTATTGTATTTTGTGGTGTTTTTCACATTTCCTGAATCATGGGTCTATATTTGTTATCAACTTAATTGAGGTTTACTTTGACTCCTAGAAAATTTCTAGACTATTTGTTTAAAGGTTCAGTTAGTGAACATTTTAAAAATTGATCACAAAGAACATCATAAAAATTGTTGTTATTGTTGTTCATTTGTTTTCAATTGCATCCGACTCTTTGTGATCCCATTTGGGAATAGTCTTCATGACAAATATCCATAGTAAAAGCATAATATTCAAAATGGTACAAGATATTGATGCAAATATAATGATAAATAAATTTTCTCCAGTTCTCTATTCTCCAATAAATTTCAAATTCAATATGAGTCATTATGTGGTATAGTGGCCAAGATTGCTAATAAGTAGCTAATGTATTAAGAAAAGCATAGTGTTAGAACTAGGAATGTCATCATCCCGTTGCAAAGGTGACATATGATATAGTAAGCTGAAAAAGCTAGGGATGTATTAACCTCATCACAGAGTTGAAACTGCCCTCTTTAAAGATACCAGTGATGTTTTAATTATGAAATCTATTGCCAGAGAAACTGCCATGATCTATTGATTGGCATAGATATCAAATATTTATTGGTTAAGCAGATTTCTAGGTTCTTGACAATTGCATTAAATTGCTTATACTTACATATGATATGATGATAGTCTATATCTATGTTTATTCCTTTATTCATTTCTCATTTTGCAACATAGATAAGGTATTAAAAAAAAGTCATTTGGAGGGGCGGCTAGGTGGCGCAGTGGATAAAGCACCGACCCTGGAGTCAGGAGTACTTAGGTTCAAATCTGGTCTCAGACACTCAATAATTACCTAGCTGTGTGACCTTGGGAAAGCCACTTAACCCCATTGCCTTACAAAAAAAAACCCTAAAAAAGGCATTTGGAGATATTTTATATCCATACCTTTTTTATCATGATTTTTATGCTTTATAGTATTGATTTTGATATTTTCTCTAATAAATTATTATTAAGAATAAATTTAATTTGGAAATATCTACTAGATATGTAACTAGTCATTTCTTGCCTCATAAATTATAGTCTATTTCATTTTTTCCTGATCTTGTTTGGTATTCATTGTCAAACATTTTTCTACTATCCTTGAAAAGAATATTCATATTCACAATATTTATATGTGAAACTTCTCTCTGACACCAATAAGCTTCCCTTTTAAGTTTGATCCTGATGCATTTTTTACCCTACCTATACTTACTTGTTAATTGAAATTTTATTTAATTTTTACAATTATATGCAAAGGTAGCTTTCAACATTTGTTCAGTTGCAAATTTATGAATACACCATTTTTCTACAACCCTTTCTTCTCTCCCCTTTCCCCATGGCAGTGAACAATCTGATAAAGGTTGTACATGTACAATCATATTTAACATAATTCCATATTAGTCATGCTGTGAAAGAGGAATTAGAATTAAGGGGGGTAAACTATGAGAAAAAAAGGAAAATCTAATAGAAATTTTAAGGAAGAGAACATAGTAAGATTTGCTCTGCATTTTCTTTAAACAGGTCCATCAGGATTTTCCTTGATCTCTGAACTGCTGAGAGGAGTTGCATCCATCAAAGTCGATCATCTCATAATGTTATCGTTAATGTGTACAATAGTCTCTTGGTTCTGCCCACTTCATTCAGCAACAGCTCAAGCAGCTCTTTCCATGCTTCTCTAAAGTCCTCCTGCTCATGATTTCTTACAAAACAATAATACTACATAACATTCATATATCATAGCTTGCCATAGCTTGTTCAAGCTATTCCCCAAATAGTAGACATTCCTCAACTTCCAATTCTTTGCCACTACAAAGAGAGCTGCCATAAATATTTTTAAAAAATAAATTTTCCCCTTTCTTTATTATTTCTTTGGAGTATAGACCTAGTAGTAGTAATAGTGCTCTATCAAAGGGCATGCACAATTTTATTGCTGTTTGTACATAGTTCCAGATTGCTCTCCAGAATGGCAAGATTAGTTCAAAATTCCACCAACAGTGCATTAATGTCCCAATTCTCTCATCCTCTCAAACATTGATCATTTTCTTTCATCTTAGCCAATCTGATCAGTGGTACCTCAATGTTGTTTTAATTTGCATTTCTATTATCAATAATTATTTGGAGTATTTTTCATTTGACTATAAATTCTTTTTATGTTTTTAACTGAAAGTGACTTGTTCCAAATACAAGCAAAATTCATTTTCAACATTTATCCATTTGCAAATTTATGAATTCTTTGACCATTTATCAATTGGGGGTTGACTTATAATCTTACAAATTTGATTCTCTTCTCTATATATTTTAGAAATGAATCCTTTATCAGAAACACTAGCTGTGAAAATTTTTTCCAGCTTTCTGCATTCCTTATAATGTTTGCTGCATTAGTTTTGCTTAAACAAAAATATTTTAATTTAATTTGATCAAAATCATCCATTTTATAATTTATAATGTTCTCTATTTCTTGTTTGGTCATAAACTTACCCTCTCTCCATAGATTCAACAGATAGAGTATTTCTTGTCTTAATTGGTCTATGGTATCATCCTTTATGTCTAAATCCTATATCCATTTCAACCTTATTCTGGAATAGGGTATAAGATATAGGTCTATGACTAGTTTTTACCATTCTATTTTTCAGTTTCTGTTAACACAGAATTTTTATCTCAGAAACTAGTGTCTTTGGGCTTATTCACACAGTAGTCACTGTAGTTGTTTACAACTATTTATTTTTTATGTAATCTAATCCTCTGATCAATTACTCTAGTTTTTAGCCAGTACCAAAAGTTTTGATGACTGTTGCTTTAATATAGATCTGGTATACCTATGCTTTAATTTAGATCTGGTATACTTATGCTCACTTTTTAATTGAAGCCATGGAGTATTAAAGTGTGTGTGTATATATATATATATATATATATATATATATATAAATTTAATTTAAAGGATTTTTTTTTATCAAGTTGTTCATAAAATTTAGTCATTTCCTGAAGCAGATTTTGGCATACAAATTAAGCTTATCTTTATGTTAGCCTTTCTGCTTATTCTTAGTATATGAACCAAAGTGAACTGATCATCTATCCTGTGAAACGATATTTTTATTGCCTTTGACTTCATAATGAAATCATGCCTTCCAACTACTTGATTTGTTTCTATGAAGAGAATCTATGAGCATCTTCACATTTAGCTGCAACTTCCTTGTTTTCTTTAAATCCCTCAAATCAATTTTTATATGATTTCATTTCCTCCAATAGTATAATGATTCATTGATTCACATTTAGAGTAATATCAATATATTTAGAATAATATCAAAGTTCTTGTTTTTCAATGATGAAACTTGTTATTTTAGCATCCTTTGCTAAAATTTTTGACACATTTTTTCCATTGGTTGCCAAGGCCAAGGATCAACTAGCCTTTCTGTACCAAGCTAGTTTGGTTCTTGAAAGGGATACAGCTTAAGGGTGGAAACATGCTCACAGTCTTTTCAAAATGGTAAAAATTATCAAAGACTGTACTCCTTTGTAACAGCCTTTAGGAACCAATGATCACTTCCATAAAGAAGCATTGTAATAGACCTTTTGTAGATACTTTTAAAATAATCATAAAAAGTAATACTCTCTTACATTCTTTTCTAAAGTATATTCACAACTAGTACATCTAGTTTCCATAGAACTTGCTTCAAAATATATATTAATGAGGAGCAAGAGCAAACCCAATGGATCTTTCAGTTTCATTCTGGTATGATCATATAATTCCCTAAGCATTAGGGAAACTTTTTTTTAGTTTTTGCAAGGCATTGGAGTTAAGTGGCTTGCCCAAGGCTACACAGCTAGGTAATTATTAAATGTCTGAGGCTGGATTTGAACTCAGCTACTCCTGACTCCAGGGCAGGTGCTCTATTCACTGCACCACCTAGCTGCCCTGAGAAACTGTTTTTATTCTTTTTTCTTTTATTCTTTTATTCTTTATTATTTTAGTATTCCATACCCATTTTTCATGGTAACACTACTGAATTTGCAATAAAACATATATCAATAATAGGCAAGAAAGCTAATGTATGTAAAATGCTTTTTCTCCATCCAGGTTTATCTTCTTATTTTTCTCTTACACATAAATATATGTATATTTTCTCCTGTAAAAATACATTTCTCCTTGATAATTCTGGAGTTTTCTCTTCCATGGCTCCTTTTTCATTATTCTTTGCCAGTCTCTATCTCTTCCCTCCTGCTAAAAAGTATTCAGAGCCTATCCACTCCTGGAAATCTTCCCAGATTAAACATTCATGATTCTGATCATCCCCTTTCTCTGCTCACCACCCTGATTCAGTTATAATAAACCCCTTTACATCTAGAATCTAAACAATTAAAAGCCATAAATTAGAGATAGATAAATAGATATAAACACATGTTGCAGAGATATTGAAATTGAGGAGAGGATATAGAGATGAATTGTCTTTGAGAATGGCACTGCTTTCAAATATAACAATTTGAGGCTCCCAAAGGCATCTCTTTTTTTTTAGAAAGATTTTATTTATTTTGAGTTTTACAATTTTCCCCCATTCTTCCTTCCCTCCTCAACCCCCAACAGAACGCAGTCTGTTCATCTTTACATTGGTTCCATATTATACATTGGTCTCAGTTCAGTGTAATGAGAGAGAAATCATATGCTTAAGGAAGAAAAATAAAGTATGAGATAGTAAAATTACATAATAAGAAATTTGTTTTCTAATTTGAAGGTAATAGTCTTTGGTCTTTGTTCAAAGTCTATAATTCTTTTTCTGGATACAGATGGTGTTCTCCATTGCAGATAGCCCATAATTGTCCCTGGTTGTTACACTGATGGAATGAGCAAGTCCATCTAGGTTAATCATCGCCCCCCATGTTGCTGTTAGTGTGTACAATGTTTTTTCTGGTTCTGCTCATCTTGCTCAGGATCAGTTCATGAAAATCCAAAGGCATCATTTTTAACACTATCATTATTCTACATTATGAGTATACAATGTGCATAGATAACTTTGGGTGGGAGTTATGAACAAATGTAAATTATTATGACCTAAGTTAGGTAAATCCAGAAAATGAAATATTCAAGTTATTTGAACATTGCTTAATTGCCAAGATATAGGATATTCATGCATTTTTCTTCTCAGTTTTTCTACTGTATAAGGAAATAAACATACTCTATTTTCAGATTCTTGATTAATAGGATTAAGAATATACAGGTATTTTCTCTAAATTATGAAACATCTTGATTTCTGAAGATTCAAAAATAAAAATAAAAATATAAGTGGCAGATATAAGTAGGCCATGGCCTGTTATTAAAGAGTCTGAGTATCTATGAATACTCATAAAAGACATTATGGAGTGCATATATAAGCAGAAAGGGAAGTATGTGCTAGAGGCAAAATTCAGTTCTTGGATTCAATTCTTCCTAATTCTGTTAGGCCTTTCTTCAACATCCCTCATCCCTAATCCAAATTGACATTTTTAACTATAATAATTGTCAATGTTTATTGTGATCATCCACAAAGCATCTGAAGTTATTTGTGATCATCAATCAATAAATGAATTAAGTATTTATCAAGAGCCGAGTTATACTACTGGTATTGTGCTAGGGTAGAATTACAAAATTATCTAATTCTAGCCCTCAAAGAATTTACATTCTAATGGCCATATACAGAAGATTCAAAGAGGAATGAATAAAAGATTTAGTTAGAAAGCATACCCAATTAGTATGGTGAAGGGGTAGTGCCTAGGTGTCAAAGTATAAATTGTCAAAAAATGGGGAAAAAAAGATTAGGAAAATCTAGAATGTTTAGCTCAATCAGGAGAGAGTTCATATCAAAGAACAGAGAAGAGAAATGGAAAGTTGATAGATTTTGGGGATGGAAAAATTGAAAGACATAAGTTAAGATGATAATGAAATTAGCCACACTGGAAGACATTCAGATCAGAAGTTTAACAGGGACCCAAATAGGAAAGACACTTTATTCTTCAAGAGAACTAAAAGAGCAGCCAAATCAGGACTGCTGAGTTAATATGGTAGAATAGGATGGAGACCTAATGGAGGGATATATAAGACCCAAGTAAAGTGGCAGAAGGTGGTACTTGAAAAACAATGTTCTTTGGTACTTAAAACTAACACAAAACAAATTGAAGAAAATAAGTTGTATTATTGACAAACTTTAGCTTTAAGAATTGCATCATATAATATAACTCTGTTTCTGAACTACCTCTGTATATTAGATAGAGAAATAGAAAGCAGAGAATTTGAAGAAAATGAAAACTATGTGAAAAACCACATACAAGGGAGAGGAAAGCCAAGATCTAGGAGCAGTCTTGATGAATATGTTGTTATCCTTTAAGAAATAACTAGAAAAATGTTAGTGATGGAGTGTTATTGGGCTATAAGAAATGACATAGGAGGAGGTGTCATAAAAACTTGGCAAGACCTATATGAACTGAGGCAAAATAGAATGAGAACAATCAGATCATTGGGTGCAGTAAAAGCAATGTTGCAATTATGATCAACTTTGAAAGAATTTGCCACTCTGATCAATATAGTAGTCCAAAACAATCCAAAGGATTCATGATGGAAAAATTACATCCATCTTCAGAGAGTATACTGATGAACTCTGAGTACAAATTGAAGTTTGAGTTTTTACTTTCTTCATTTTTCTTCCATTCCTCTGAATAAATTTAGAAGAGAATAAGGTCAATGTTGCAATGCATTTTTCCTTTCATTGTAAAATATCTTGTTTTTAATATGAGATACATTTCCCTATTTTTCTTCTCCCTTCCCTCTTGTTTTCATGAATCCCTCTTTCTTACTTAAACTAGTTTTTGGATCTTCTCATGTCTTCTATGTGTAGTTCTTTTAACTGCCCTAATAATAATAACAAAGTTCTTTGAAGTTACATGCATCATCATCCCATATAGGAATATAAACATTTTAACTTTACTGAGTTTCTTATGCTTTCTCTTTCATATTTACCTTACCTTCAGATGTACTGGAAAGTCAGAGGTTTTTGTTCATTTCTGATCTTTTCATCAAAAATGCTTAAAAGTTCTCTGTTTCATTAAATATCTATTTTTCTCCTGAAGTTTTATACTTAGCTTTTCTGAATAATTCCTGGTTGAAATTCTAACTCCCTTACCTTCCAGAATATTATATTACAAGCCCTTGGCCCCTTTAACTTGTTAGTTGCTAAATCTCATGCAATCTGTACTAGCTCCACAGTATTTGGAAGATTTCTTTCAAGGCAATTGTTTTCTCTTTGACCTAGGAGCTTTGAAATTTTACTATAATAATACTGGGGTTTTTTTTGGAATTTGAAATTTTTGAATCTCTTTCAAAAAGTAATCAGTGAATTGTTTCAATTCTATTTTACTTTATATTTCTTGAATATTAGGGAAGCTTTCTTTTATAATTTCTTGAAATATTATGTCTGGGTTCTGTCTTTTATCATGGCTTCCAGATAACCCAATATTTCACAAGTTATTTTTCCTTGATCTATTTTTCAAGTCATTTTTTTCTGGGATATTTCATATTTTTTTTCATTTTTGACTCTATTGTTTATTTTTTTCTCTTGGAGTCATAGCTTCCTGTTGCCAAATTCTAATTTTTAAGGTATTATTTTCTTAAGTAAGCTTTTTACCCCCTTTTACTTAGTCAATTCTGCTTTTTTAGGAGTTATCAATGAAATTTTCTATTTTTTCCCCCCATTTGACCAATTCTTTTTTAAGGTGATATACACACATTCATTCATATATATTATATAAACATTAATATACATATACATATATAGTATTTGAAATTATATGCCTCTTTTTAACCAGATTGGGTTAGATGGTTTTCCAATCTTTCCTGAAAATACACTATTAAATCTCTTTGAAGAAGTTTGGAATTGATTGTGATATATAGACGATAGTGGCATAGACCCATATAGCATGGTGGTATACTCTATATACAAAGTAGAAATGAAGTAGCTAAAGCACAACACAACAAAACAAAAAGTCATAAGATGCAAAAATTTAGAATTATCTCCACTCTACATGTTCATATGGACTATTTGAGCACAATCAGAGGTAAGGGCTTCCAAGTTCATACTGGTCTGAATAGTTAATCAGATTCACTTTACCTTGACCTCAGCACAGAGATGTCATTTTGGTTCTCTTCAAGAACAAAGAACAATAAACATTTGTCTTTTCATAATTTTTCTTACATCACTTTCATTTCTTTTCCCAAATTTTCCTCTATCTTTCTTCTTCGATCTTTAAAAAATTTCTCTCTTAGTAATTCTTGTTGGACTTCTATCCAATTCATTTGTTTTTTTTTCTTTAAGGTTATGCTTCTAGCTTTGTTTTGGAAGGCAGCTATGCTCACCACTATACCACCAATGCCCCACTCTAGCTTTTTTTTGACATTGTTAACTCCTCCTTCTCCTTCTCCTTCTCCTTCTCCTTCTCCTTCTCCTTCTCCTTCTCCTTCTCCTTCTCCTTCTCCTTCTCCTCCTCCTCCTCCTTCTCCTTCTCCTCCTCCTCCTCTTCCTCCTCCTCCTCCTCCTCCTCCTCCTCCTCCTCCTCCTCCTCCTCCTCCTCCTCCTCCTTCTCCTTCTCCTTCTCCTTCTTCTCCTCCTCCTCCAGCAATTGGCAGAAGGCGAATTTTCTCAAGCTTCAGACTTATTTACACTGCTGTTTTCAGAACTAATTCTGTAGGTTTGGAAGTTTTCAGGACTTAAAAAATGGATTGATATAGGGAGAAATGTGAACACTGCTATCCTGATCTGTGCTCTGGTCTTTATCCAGAAAGGGCTCCAGATTCCCAATAACTGCATAAATTAGTGTTCTGCTGTGCTTTGACTCTGTGACCAGGGTCCCTAATTCTTTGTAACTAAGCACCAGCTCTTCTCTCCATCATGGCATTGCAGCCTATAACTGCCAATCCGTACCATCTGTGCCCGGTGTCAGAAGATGCCCCTTATAATTTCTTTCTGAGCAGTTGTATGACCCTTCATCATCCCTGGGCTGAAAGCTCCTGATGTAGCTGCTGGGGTTGCCATTGTCAGTATGGGGCATTGTTGCCTCCAATGCATATATAGACTCTGGCCAAATCTTCACAAGACTTCTACTCTGGTGTTACAAACTTCTCCTGTCTATCTCTTAAGTTTTCTTTAATTGAAAAAATATCTCACCCCAACTTTTGTTGGTTGGTTTTGCTGCTCCAAAAATCTGATTTGAGGCATTATTTTAAAGTTGTTGAAAGGGAATGTTGGGAGAGTCCAGCTGATTGACTGCTTCTTTGACATTTTGGCTTCCCCTCAAAACAGACTCTTGAAAAGTGACAGCATAAAAAGAGAAAGAGACAAAGAAAGATTATCAGAAGAAATTTGTCATCAATAACTGTCATTCTGAATGGAATTAATTCACATATAAAATGAAAGAAGATAGAATGGATTAAAACCTGAATCAATCAATATTATATCATTTATGTAAAAAAAACTGGAAAAAAAGAGAAACATACATGAAGTTAAAATAAGAGGCTAAAACAGAATCTATTATGTTTTAACTAAAGTTAAAAAAAATCAGGAGTAGAAATCATGATCTCAGACAAAAGCAAAAATAGATGTAATTAAATGATATAAGCAGGTATATATCATATTGCTAAAAGTAAGTAAAGCAAGTAAAATCCATAATAAATATATGCTAAATCTAACAAAAAAATAAGAAAAAGTTAAGATGATTAGAAATCTGAAAAAGTTAGTTATAATAGATCACTAGAGAAAATTGAATTGAAATAGGAAAGAGGTGCCAGCTATATCTGGCACCTCCAAAAATTAACCAGATTTTAACTTATTAAAAACCTCACAAGTTAAAAAATTCTATAAAATATTAAATGCAAACTTTTTATGACCATAATGAAATAAATATTACATTAAATGAAAAATTATGGAAGAATAGATTAAGTTATTTAGTGAAACACAGTCAAGATGGTAGAGAGAAGTCAGAAAGTTACTCCATTTTCCCTTAGAAACAATATTAAATCAATTCTTTAAAGAGATTCTAAAGTGAAGAGCCCCTAAAATGACAAATTGAAATTATTTTCAAGCTTAAGATAACTTAGAAGGACTTGAGGAAAGATCTATTTCACTTGGTTAAAAGGAGAGGGCAGTCAAACATAGTCGATATCTAGGAAAGCCAAACAAAGGTTCTTAGTCACGGCATAGATCAGCAGTTGGAGCCCTTTGTCCCTGGCTTCTCAGGTTAGAGGCATAGTAAGCCAGCCATAAGGCCTCATAAGGCACAGTAAGTCACAAGCCCTGGAAGCCCCAATATAGAAAGCCATTGATGAGGCCCATGGTCCCCGGGGCAGATAGTATGTAACAGTGCCTCTTGTGCCTGAGAAGTAGAACTCATCTTTAAAAGTCATGAAATAGGCTAAAAATGAGCAAAAAACTCCCAAACAAACAGAAAAGAGCCCTAACCAGAGAAAGCTACTATCACTATAGGGAAGATCAAAACATAAACTCAAAAGAGGACAATGTTGTCAAAATGCCTATATGCAAAGAAAGCCTTAAAGGGAATAGCAATTGGTCTCAAGCCCAAAAACCCTACTTGGAAAGTCTAAAAAAGAATAGTAAAAATAAAAAAAGAGAGGCAGAAGAAAAATAGGGGAAAGTAAGAGTTATACAAGAGGGTGTCTAAAACTTGGAAAAGTAGAACAAGTGACTAAAGAAAACGACTACTTATAAAATAGAACTGGACAAATGGAAAAGGAGGTAAAAAAGCTAATTGAAGAAAATATTTCCTTCAAATTTAGAATTGGGCAAGTGGAAGCTAATACATTTATGACATACCAAGAATCAGTCAAACAAAATTTGTCAGGATTACATAGGATTTAGCAGTTTTGACACTAAAGGATCAGAGGACTTGGACTGTGATATTCTGGAAGGCAAAAGAGCTTGGATTCACCCATGCATCAATTATTCAACAAAACTGATTATATTGTTTCAGAGTAAAAGATAGGCATTCAATGAAATGCAAGACTTCCAAACTTTGTTAATGAATAGACCAAAACTGAACAGAAAATTTGATTTACAAATACAAGACTCTACAGAAGCATAAACAAGTAAATAAGAAAGAAAAAAGTTATTCAATAAGGTTAAAATGTTTACATCCCTAGGAAAAAAATAGTTGTAACTCTTTAGGAATTGCATTGCAATTAGTTAGAAGCTGTGTTCATAGACAGAGAGTATAGGTATAAATTAACTGTCATGTTATACTATAAGAATTTAAGGGATAATAAAGGATTTATACTGGGAGATGAGGAAAAGGAGAGACAAAATAGGGTAAATTTCCAACATATGAAGGGACAGGGTGAGCACTATTAGAAACTTACTCTCATCAGATTTAATTCAAAGAGGGAATAACATACACACGCAATTAGGTATAGACATTTATCTTACTATATAGAGATGTAGGAGGAGAAAGTAATAGAAAGGGAAAGGTGGAGGTTGATAAAAGAGTGAGCATCAGGAAGGGCAAGAAGTAGGAGGGGAAAGGGGAAATAAAAGGGAACGAAACTGATAGAAAGGAGGGAAGATTGAGGGAGGCAGTGGGTAGAAACAAAACACTGGTGATGAGAGACAAGGTAAAAGTAGAGAAAAAAGTATGAAAAGAGAAAAATAGGAAAGAGGGAAATGCACAGCTAGTAATCATAAATGTGAATGAGATAAAATCTCCCATAAATGATAGTAGATAATGGAGTAGATTTAAAAAAACACAATTCTATAATATATTGTTCAGAAGAAGTACACTTGAAGAAGAGAAAGGCATACAAATGAAAGAATATATTTTGCTCAAACTGAAGTAAAAAAAAGCAGTGGTACCACTCCTGATTTTGGACAAAAAAAATACATCTAATTAAAAAAGATAAGGAAAGAAACTACATCTTGCTAAAAGATACCATAGATAATAAAGTAATAGTAATACTAAACACATATGCACAAGTGCTATAGCAACTATATTCATAGAGAAGAAGTTATGTGAGTTCCAGGAAGAATAAGAAAAATTATAGTATTGCAAGACTTCAATCTTCCTCTCTTAGAAATAAATCTAACCACAAAATAAATAAGGAGTTAAGTAGATGAATCGAATTTTAGAAAAGTTAGATATGATAGACTGGAGAAAACTGAATGGGAGTAGAAAATAATAAACTTTTTTCAGGGGTATATGACACCTAAACCAAAAGTGTCCATATATAAGGGCATTAACAACTTATAATGAAATACAGAAAGAAAGAAAGAAAGAAGTATTAAATGCATTCTTTTCAGATCAAAATACAATAAAAATGACCCATAATAAAGAGCTATGGAAAAATAGACTAAAAATGTAATTGGAAACTGAATAATCTAAAGCCAAAGAATAAGTGAGTCAAACAATAAATCATAGGCACAGTAATTTCATCCAAGAGAATGATAATAATGAGACAGCATACCAAAATTTATGGGAATTGGGGCAAAGCAATAACTTAGGGGAAATTTTATATCTCCAAATGTGTATGTGACTAAAATAGGGAAAGAGTAGATCTGTGAATTCAGCATGCAACTAAAAAAATCTAAAAAAAAAATAGAAGAAAATATAAATTCCCAATTAGTTTCCAAATTATAAATTCTGAAAATCAAAGGCAAGATTAATAAAATTGAAAGTAAGAAAACTATTAAGGTGATAAATAAAATTGAGCTAGTTTTTTGAACAAAAAGATAATAAATATATAAAGGTTTGGTTTAATATAATTAACAATTTTTAGTAAAGATAATATTAATTATTTATATTAACTATTAAAGAAAGAGGAAAATCAAATTACTAGTATCAAGGATTAATGGAGTAAATTCACCACCATTGGAGAGGAAATTAAAGCAATACTTAAGAGCAATTTTGCCCAGTTGACAATTGCCTTATTGACAATAAATCTGGCAATCCAAGTGAAATGATTAAATATTTACAAAAACATAAATTTTCCAGATTAATAGATAAAGGAAATAAAATATTTAAGTAATTGCATTTTAGAAAAAAACAATTGAACTAGACATCAATGAAATCTTACATCCCAAACTTTTCAGGACCAGATGAATTTACAAGTGAATACTATTAAATATTGAAAGAGTAATTCCAATACTGTATAAATTATTTGGAAAATAAAGAAAGTGTATGACCATATTTCTTTTATGCTACAAATAAACTAGGAAGAGCCAAACTAGAGGAAGAAAATTGGACACCAATTGCCCTATGGAAAATTTATCTAATATTTTTAAATGAAATATGAGCAAAAAAAATGGCAATTTATCACCAGGATAATGCCTGGTGACCAGGAAGATTTGTATTGGTAATGCAAAGGCTGGTTCAATATTAGGAAACTATCAGCATGATTAACTATGTCAATAGCAAAATTAATTGAAATCATATGATAATGCTTGCTTTTTCTTTCTTCAGGCTTTTAATTGTGTGTTAATCTGTTCTTTTTATTTTATTGAGGTAAATTTTGAGAGATACATACATTTTCTTTTTAATACTGTTTTAGTATTTAGCATTTTAATACTTTTTAGTATTTAGCATCCCAAAATTTTTAGTATGTTGTCTCATTGCTATCATTCTCTTTAATGAAATTACTAGTTATTTCTATGATTTGTTATGTAAACCCACTCATTCTTATGGATTGGATTACTTAGCTTCTAATTAATTTGTTTTCCACTTAATAGTATTTTATTTTTCTCAATTACATATGTAAAGATAGCTTTCAACATTCATTTTTGAAAGAATTTGAGTTTCAAAGTTTTTCCCTTCCTCTCTTTCTCCCCTTCCCAATATAGCAAGCAATCTTATAACATAATTCTACATTACTAATTTTGCAAATGAAGAATCAGAACAAAAGGGAGAAAGAACCCAAAAAAGTGAAAAAAGTACACTTTGATCTGCATGGAAAATCCATAGTTCTTTGGATGTGGATGTTTTCCAACATGAGTCTTTGGGAATTGTCTGGGATCATTGTATTTTGAAAAGAACTAAGTCTATAATGGTGGATCATCACACAATGTTGCTGTTACTGTGTACAATGTTATCCTGCTTCTTCTCACTTCATGCAACATCTGTTCATGTAAGACTTTACAGTTTTATTTGAAATCCACCTGTTTTACGTTTCCTATTTTTTTTTTGGTTAGGCAATAGGGTTAAGTGACTTGCCCAAGGTCACACAACTAGGCCATTGTTAAGTGTCTGAGGCCAAATTTGAACTCAGGTTCTCCTGACTCCAGGGCTGGTGCTCTATCTGCTGCACCACCTATCTGCCCTTCCTCCTTTACTTCTCTCATAGCAAAATAATATTTCATTACATTTATATACCACAACCACAGCCATTCACCTTTTCTATGCAGATAACTCCCAAATATGTCCCATCTTCTGAGATCCACTTCTGCATCTCTTTTCTACCTATTAGACAGTTCTGTGTAGGTTTCTTAACCTCACCACACCCAAAATAAAACTGATTATTTCTCCTTAAGCCTTTCTCCCTTCTGCATTTCCTTATTATCCCTATTGCTAAGAAGGCCTCTACTTCACTTTAAGTCATAAAAATTCACAAGGTTGTAAGCATCTTCCTCTTCTAAGTTTCCCTCACCATACAAATACCTTTAATTTCTGAGTCTTGTTAATTCTATTTCTAAGATATAGATAGTAAACACTGTCTGTGGATTTCATTTGGCCCACAAAACTCCCAAATTCAACTAAAATTATCAGATATTGAACCTACCAAAATATAGAGCCTCAACAAACTTATATTTTATTACATCATATAAAATGGTCTATATTATATATATTTTAAAAAAACCTAAATAAAATATAGATAACATTAACAATTGTTTTCCAAGACAATATATGGCCCACACATATTCTTAAGCATAATTTAAAAGTTCCTTTTTATATTTGAATTAGACATCAAAGCTATAAAACATTTCTCACCTCTGTCCTCTTCTTAGCTGCTGCTTTAGTTCAGGTCCTCATCACCTCTCACTTGAGCTATTTCAGTAGCCTCCTAAACAATCTTATTTCCAAATCCTTTTCTTCATTGAATCCTTGGAACAGCTGTCAAAGTTATATTCCTAAAGCATAAGTTTGACCATGGTGCTCTTCTGTTTGGTAAGATCCAGGAGTTTTCTATTAGCTCTAAAATTAAACAGAAGTTCCTCTGCTGGAACTTAAATCTCTTCACAATCTGGATCCAAGTTAACTTTCCATGCTTCTTGCACTTTACTATTCCCCCACCTGATAGTTCAGCCAAACTGACCTTCTTGTTCTTGTGCATGCTGTGCACTATGCCTGGAAGGTCTTCCTCTTCTTCTCTGCTTCTTATAATCCCTAGATACCTTCAAAATTTAGCTCAATCATCCTGACTTTCATGAGGCCCTTCCTGATTTCCCCCTTCCTATGCAACAACTCTCTCTTAAAAAAAAAAAAGAAATTATCTGTGTAGCCTTTCCCACAAGCTTCTAGGGATTAATGAGAGAGGACTCTCTGGGAGGAAAGAATTTAAAACTGTAGCAACTCAATTGGAGGGGGAAAAAGCCTGAGCAGTAAAAGAACCACCCTTCTCCCTTCTAACCATAAAGCTTTTAGGGTTCTCTGTCTCCTTTCCTCTTTTTCCTCCATTTCTTTAGGGTATAGGTTTTAAAGAACTTCAACTTCATCTTATTAGCCCATTCATGACTACTGATGTTATTTGGTATGACCAATTCTCTGTTTTTGAATTAATTTGTTCTTGCCTTCTGGTATATCTTTACTTAATATGAGAGTATTATATGAAGGGATAACTGTGATAGAAATCTGTAGTCAATCTGGCATGGAAATTTAAAGACTATCAAGTCACAGTTTTATTTTATGAATGATCCCATGCATAAGTCAAAAACCTGAATCTGGGCTCACTTGGATTTCCATATGGAATGAGACACTGGAAAAATTGTGCCCCTGAGGGTGTGAGCTCAAATTCTACAAGCTTAACTCCATTCACTTTATCTGAAATTAAGGGAGTGGAAAGCAAGGAAAGGCTATAGAATATCCTATATCCAAGTTGGACCAGTTCAATGGTTGCTCCAAGAGGGTAGTACATTCCATTCAAACTCCCCCACACTGTCAGATCTCATATTCATTTATCCTAAACCCCTCATAATCATAATCCTGAACTGTCACCTCTCCTAGGGAGGTATTTCATTAGTTCCTGGAAAATTGTTGTATTTTCTTTGAATGCATTTTGTACATATTCATACAAATGTTTCTTTACTATAAGCTGTTAAGTATAAGCCCATAGAACTATAGCCTACTGCTTGGCAGTTAGTTGGTACATAATATATGTGTGTTTATTGATTCATTCAGAATCTGAATTTGTAATAATTCTTGAGTTATTTATATGGTTATTTTCTGTTTTATTCACAAAACTATTCTTCCTTGGGAGGGTCTTGTTAGCAACTGATCTTTTGTCCCTTTCCAGAAATGGGCACTCAGAGAGTACTCAGTTTGTGGGACTGATTAAATGATTCATATAATTTAGGAGCAAAGACCAAGTCTTTACTTTAATAAGGATATTACATGTCTCACTGGACAAATTCCAATTATCTCAGTAGCCTGGCAAAGACTTCAAAGGAGTGAGGAAAACAAAAGTGAATTTGATTTTCCAAATCAGTGGAAGATCATATTGTCCCACAGTAATTTTCCTTATCTAATGTCAAATGTTTAAAATAAAAGTCAATATGATAGATTTGATTGTCTAATTATTTCTCTGAGGTAATTCTATAGTCTAACTCATTTATTTCTTGGAGGTCCACTTGGGTAAAGATGATTTAGTGTATTTCATCCTTTCCTCCTAATTAAGTTCTTAATTTTTCCTTAATGAGAATATGATCTTAAATAGTACTATAATGGGAAAAACAAATTCTTTAGCATGAATAAAAAAAAGAAATGGAGGAAAATCAATTTGAATAGAAAAAATAGTAACAGACATGTAAAAATAATAATTCATTTAGAAGAACAAAAAGGTCAGAAACTTCAAAGAAACAAGGAAAATAAAGGAAGTAGATTTATCAGTTTAGTCATTAAACTATATTATAACATTAGAACATTGTTGAATGCCGCAAAGGTAATTTTGATTATTTTAAATTAAAATTTTCTTTTATTAAAAAACCCTATGTAACCAAGAATAGAAGGAAAATAGAAAATGGGAGAAAAACCTTTCATAGACAATTTCTCAGGATTTGATTGAGTTGGAATATTGCTGTGGTATAGGAAATGATGAGCTGGTTGATTTATAAAAACATGGAAGGACTTGGACTTATGAAGGAAACTACCATCCACCTTCCCCAAAACAGATGCTAGGAGGGAGAAAAAACAATACTGTGATATTTATGTATATGCATGTGTATACATACATATATATGTATGTGAATATATATATATATATATATATATATATATATATATAAGAGAGAGAGAGAGAGAGAGAGAGAGAGAGAGAGAGAGAGAGAGAGAGAGAGAGAGAGAGAGAAGAGAGTGCTTCACTTTCTTTTCAGGGGAGGAAGGGAAAAACAAAATAAAAAGTGCAAAGCAGAAAATAAAAAATACAAGGAAAATATAGAAAAGTTGTGCAGTTTTGAAAACAATGCTTAGTATTTATTATATAGGTTTTCTTGACATAGAACTTATTGGTTTATATTGAATCCTTTCATGATCTACTGTTAAGTGGCAATGTTTTTCTTTTACTCTTCTCAATTTTTATTAATTTTTAAAAATTAGAAAACAAACTATAAAACATATAAATATATAGGTGAATATATAAATATATATCTATAAATAACATATGAAATTTTAAAAATTAAAAAGAATTTATTATCAGTTTCACATTGTATTTGTAGTCAGAGGACCTGGGTTTGAATTCCAATTTTGATTTTTACAGCAATACAGGAATGGTCCTTGTTAACATTGCTGAAATTATGTTTTCCCATCTGTAAAATGAGGGAGTTGGAGTATATGATCCCAAAGTTTCTTACAGTTCTTCATTTTATGATCCTATTAACAAAGTTCACATTGTGTTCCAACATTTCTAAAATTCTGTCCTCAGAACAACCCAGTGAGTTAAGCAGAATATGGATTATCATTTTCATCAAGATACTAAGAGCCAAAGAGGACAGAAAACTCAGGCACAGAAATATCATTTATCCAATACTGTTCAGATTTGGGAATTTAATCCAATTTTCTTGACTTTAAATTCAAAATCCTTACCATTGGATTTAACAGACTATTTGAATTATGTAATAGGAAGAGTTCTGTATTTTGGGGTTAGAAGACCTGGGTTCTAATCCCTGTTCTTCAATCTACTATCTCTGCTACCTTGGACAAGTCAAAATCTCTGGGTTTCAGTTTCCTTTTCTGTAAAGGGAGGAGTTTAGATTTGATAACCTTTAGTATCCCTTTAAACTTTAACATGGTGATCCTGTGAATTTGCCATGGGATTACTTTAAATAGTAAGGTCCCTAGTGTTTTTAATATGATTCCTTTAAGCAAACATTGAAAACAAATACCATTCAGTAATACATTGTTCTGTGAATTCAACTCAATTCAAAATTCCTTGAGCATCCACATTGAAGGCCTTGTGCTAGATATGAGGTACACCTGCAAGAAGGAAGCATTTGGCATCTTTCAAAAAGGAGGAAAATTAATTGAAATTGGCTTTATATGAGAGCAGCAGCCCCTGGGCCCAATATTTGTCACAAACTTGCAAACTACATGCAGTGAGAAGGGTCAGGTTTCTTGCTCACTATATAATGAGAGTAGGCTGCCACTGGCATTCTTTCTTCAATGCCAAAGTACCCAGTGTATAATGATGCTGCAAATCTACCATTGCTATGTTTCTGATAATGACTTTGGTGAGGGTAACAAACACCAGTCTGGATAGAAATTCTATGCCAAGAGCTAAGCTCTTTAGGATGCAGGGAAAGAAGGAATGGGGGGGAAATTACTTTGGATAAAATGTAAGCAAAGCTATCTAGGGAAAGAGACAAATAGATCTGTGGTGAAATTGAGAAAGAAACAGAAGTAAGCATCCCTAAAGAGATTAGAGATGGTATACAGACAGAGAACTCACAAACAGTTATCATAAGAATTTACCAGGTGGCCAAGTCTGTTAGTTTAAAGAACATTGCCACCCTGATGAAATCTAAACTGGAGATCAGGATTCAGTATAGGACTCATTGGAGTAAGCAAGACACTAAGCAAAAAAAAAAAAATCAGAAGAATTTCAGAAAGATATATCAACTGAAGTCTATAGGGACTAATTCAAAAGAAACAAATTTGAAAAGGACTTACAAATATTGAAGTGAAAGAAAATTGAAAACTCAACTTAAAGCAAGGGGATGATTTAAACATAATTCTACTGACCTAATGAAGCCTTCAGTCAGGTAGGTGAGCTTCTCTCCACAGCGGCATTCCCAAGAGTTTAGACAACAAAATCCCATCACTTTTGGTTAAAATGTGGGATGTCTACCAAACCCTTGTTTGGTATCATGAAGACAAAAACTGAGATTTCTGGAAAATAGAAAGTAAAAGGTTAAAACTGAGCTTAGCTTCCCTAAACTGATAACAAAGATGTAAAGGGGCACTGGATGGAATAATAAATAATAAAACCAAAATGAAATACCAATGAACTTCTTTCAGTCCAGAAATTCAGAGTAATTTGCCAGAAGGTTGTGAGACCTCCAATGAAAACCCATTACTGTTATATCTTCAGTATAGGACAAAGCTAGATCTCAAAAGATCACTGCACAAGTAACTAGAGACAGGACAGCAGGGTCTAATCAGTGCATGCAGGTTTGTCTAGGGTCTCCTCCAAGAGTCTGGAAATGAGGGTGATGTTTGAATACTGTTAGAGCTCAAAAAGATGACAAAGTCAAGTCTCTGTTAGGGACTGTGCAAGAAGACTGAGACAGAGTCAGAACTAACCTCCATGTTGAGCAACCAAAAGACATGGGGAGAAGTCAGGGGTTAAGGCAAAGGTCTCTTTTCATGAACTGGTTCAAGCTTGAATGAAGTGACAGTAGTGGAACAGAGAGAAAAATAAATGTTTGTTAACTATTAAAAATTTTTTTAAGAAATTTTAAAATGAGATTAGAAGTCAAGCACTCCTTGTAGAACTGAGGTAGGGCTATGGCATCCAGATTCAAAAGGAATGGGTAATCCCATCCAAGAATTTGAGAGAGGACAGAATCTAACCTGAGCAGAATGTCCCGATTTAGGATTTAAGATTAGAAACATGAGTAAACAAAAAAACTCCTAATCCAATGAAAAAATGTTATGAATTAAGAGCTTAAAAGCTAAATTTCAAAGAAGAAAGATTCATTAATAAGTAGAAGTAGAAGCACAGTAGAAAAAAAAAAGCAACAGAATACCCATGGGCACTAGATGAATGGAAAATTTGTAGAAAGAGATAAAAAATGAAATTAGTACTCTTGATGGAAAAAATAAATGGTGAAAAAATAGCTTAGAAGAAAACATAGAAAACAATTTATGAAGTAGAATCTGAAAAATATAATAGAACAAATAATAGTCTAAGATTCAATGAGATAATATGAAGTATTAGAACTAAGGAAAAAGTGACACTTAAAAATAATCTTTGAAGTATTTATTAACTTCTGCTAGATATTCAAACTAATTGGACATAAATTTGTGACATAATTCTGTTAAAATATTTTACAGATATGTAAAGAAATGTTGGATGTTTGTTTACACAGTATTTTACAGAGATGTTGAGGAAAAGAAAAGAGCAAGTTAATGACTTAGAAGTCCCTCTCAACCAAAAATTAAGAGAGATTAAGCCAAATAATTTAGGATTCTCAAATAGGTTTAGAAATTACAAATAAATGGTTATGTCAGTTGGAGATTTAAGATTCCCTTACTCACTTTTGCTTAATATACATGATATACTTCTATATCAGAGGAGACTCTTCAATAATTTCTTTTTTTAATTTATTTTTATTAAAGATACTATTTGTTTTACAATTTTCCCCCAATCTTGCTTCCCTTCCCCCACCCCGACCCCACAGATAGCACTCTGTCAGTCGTTACTTTGTTTCCATGTTGTACCTTGATCCAAACTGGGTATGATGAGAGAGAAATCAGATCCTTAAAGAGAACAGAATTCTCAGAGGTAACAAGATCAGACAATAAGATATCTGGTTTTTTTCCCCTAAATTAAAGGGAATAGTCCTTGTACTTTGTTCAAACTCCACAGCTCCTTATCTGAATACAAATGGTACTCTCCTTTGCAGACAGCCCAAAATTGTTCCCAATTGTTGCACTGATGGAATGAGCAAGTCCTTCAAGGTTGAACATCACTCCCATGTTGCTGTTAAGGTGTACAGTGTTTTTCTGGTTCTGCTCATCTCACTCAACATCAGTTCATGCAAATCCCTCCAGGTTTTCCAGAAATCCCATCCCTCCTGGTTTGTAATAGAACAATAGTGTTCCATGACATACATATACCACAGTTTGCTAAGCCATTCCCCAATTGAAGGACATTTACTGGATTTCCAATTCTTTGCCACCACAAACAGGGCTGCTATAAATATTTTTATACAAGTAATGTTTTTACCCTTTTTCCTCATCTCTTCATGGTATAGACCCAGTAGTGGTATTGCTGGGTCAAAGGGTATGCACATTTTTGTTGCCCTTTGGGCATAGTTCCAAATAGCTCTCCAGAAGGGTGGGATGAGTTCACAGCTCCACCAACAGTGTAATAGTGTCCCAGATTTCCCACATCCTGACCAACAATGATCATTATCCTTCCTGGTCATACTGGCCAATCTGAGAGGTGTGAGGTGGTACCTCAGAGAAACCTTAATTTGTATTTCTCAAAAAAGCAATGATTTAGAGCATTTTTTCATATGGCTATGGATTGCTTTGATCTCCTCATCTGTAAAGTGCCTTTGCATATCCTTTGACCATTTGTTAATTGGGGAATGGCTTTTTGTTTTAAAAATATGACTCAGTTCTCTGTATATTTTAGAAATGAGTCCTTTGTCAGAATGATTAGTTGTAAACATTGTTTCCCAATTTACTACATTTCTTTTGATCTTGATTACATTGGTTTTATCTGCGCAAAAGCTTTTTAATTTAATGTAATCGAAATCATCTAATTGGTTTTTGGTGATGTGCTCCAACTCTTCCTTAGTCATACACTGTTCCCCTTTCCATAGATCTGACAGGTAGACTAGTCCTTGATCTTCTAATCTGCTTATAGTATTGTTTTTTATGTCTATGTCCAGTAACCATTTGGATCTTATCTTGGTAAAGGGTGTGAGGTGTTGGTCTAATCTAAGTTTCTTCCATACTAACTTCCAATTATCTCAGCAGTTTTTATCAAAGAGGGAGTTTTTATCCCAATGGCCAGACTCTTTGGGTTTATCAAACAGAAGATTACTATAGTCCTCTCCTACTTTTACACCAAGTCTATTCCACTGGTCCACCACTCTATTTCTTAGCCAATACCAAACAATTTTGATGACTGATGCTTTATAATATAATTTTAGATAGGGTAGTGCTAAGCCACCTTCATTTGCACTTTTTTTCATTAAGCTCCTGGCAATTCTTGACTTTTTATTTCTCCATATGAATTTACTTACAATTTTTTCTAATTCGTTAAAGTAATTTTTTGGAATTTTGATTGGTAGAGCATTAAACAGGTAGTTTAGTTTTGGTAGAATTGTCATTTTTATTATATTAGCTCTCCCTATCCATGAGCAGTTGATATTTGCCCAGTTATTTAAATCTGATTTAATTGGTGTGAGAAGTGTTTTATAATTGTTTTCAAAAAGATTCTGAGTCTGTCTTGGCAAATAGACTCCCAAATATTTTGCACTGTCTGAGGTTACTTTGAATGGGATTTCTCTTTCTAGCTCTTCCTGCTGTTTCTTGCTAGACATATATAGAAAAGTTGAGGATTTATGAGGGTTTATTTTATAACCTGCAACTTTGCTGAAATTGCTCATTGTTTCCAGTAGTTTTTTGGCTGATTTCTTGGGATTCTCTAGGTAGACCATCATGTCATCTGTGAAGAGTGAGAGTTTTGTATCTTCCTTCCCAATTCTAATTCCTTCAATTTCTTTTTCTTCTCTAATCGCTGATGCTAACATTTCTAATACAATATTGAATAGTAGTGGTGATAATGGTCACCCTTGTTTCATCTCTGATCTTATTGGGAAAGCCTCTAGCCTCTCCCCATTGAATATAATGCTTGTTGATGGTTTCAGATAGATATTGCTAATTATTTTAAGGAACAGTCCATTTATTCCTACACTCTCTAATGTTTTTAATAGGAATGGATGCTGTATTTTCTCAAAAGCTTTTTCAGCATCTATTGATATGATCATATGATTTCTGACAGGTTTGTTGTTGATGTAATTGAGTATACGAACAGTTTTCCTAATATTGAACCAACCCTGCATTCCTGGAATAAATCCTACTTGATCATAATGTATTATCCTAGTGATGACTTGTTGTACTCATTTTGTTAAGATTTTGTTTAGGATTTTTGCATCTATATTCATCAGGGAAATAGGTCTATAATTTTCTTTCTCTGTTTTAACTCTTCCTGGTTTAGGTAACGGTACCATTTTGGTTTCATAGAAAAAGTTAGGCAGAGTTCCATCTTTCCCTATTTTTCCAAAGAGTTTATATAGGATTGGAACCAATTGTTCCTTAAATGTTTGGTAGAATTCACTTGTGAATCCATCTGGCCCTGGAGATTTTTTTTGGGAGTTCAATAATGGCTTGTTGAATTTCTTTTTCTGAGATAGGGTTGTTCAGGTATTTAATCTCTTCTTCATTTAACCTGGGCAACTTATATTTTTGTAAATATTCATCCATTTCACTTAAATTATCAAATTTATTGGCATAGAGTTGGGCAAAATAATTTCGAATTATTACTTTAATTTCCTCCTCATTGGTGGTGAGTTCACCATTTTCATTTATAATACTAACAATTTGGTATTCTTCTTTCTTTTGTAAATCAAATTGACCAGAGGTTTATCAATTTTATTGGTTTTTTCATAATACCAACTTTTGGTTTTATTTATTAATTCAATAGTTTTTTGCTTTTGCTTTTGCTGTTGCTTTTATTAATTTCTCCTTTAATTTTTAGAATTTCTAATTTGGTATTTGGGAATTTTTGATTTGTTCTTTCTCTAATTTTTTTAGTTGCATGTTTAGTTCATTGATTTCCTCTTTCTCCAATTTATTCATATAAGCATTTAGAGCTATAATATATCCCCTGAGAGTTGCTTTGAATGAATCCCATAGGTTTTGGTATGTTGTTTCATTATTATCATTATCTATTATAAAATGGTTAATTCTTTTTATAATTTGGTTTTTGGTCCACTCATTTTTTAAAATGAGGTTATTCAGTTTCCAATTTGTTCTGGGTCTATATCTCCTTGGCCCAGTATTACATATGATTTTTATTGCATTGTGATCTGAGAAAGATGTATTCACTATTTCTGCCTTTCTGCAGTTGATCATTAGGTTTTTATGTCGTAGTACATGGTCAATTTTTGTATAAGTTCCATGTACTGCAGAGAAGAAGGTATATTCCTTTCTTTCCCCATTCAGTTTCCTCCATAAGTCTACCATATCTAATTTTTCTAACAATCTATTTACCTCCCTAATTTCTTTCTTGTTTATTTTATGAATCGATTTATCTAGATCTGATAGCGGGAGGTTGAGGTCTCCCACTAGTAGAGTTTTGCTGTCTGTGTCTTCCTGTAGTTCTTTCAGGTTCTCCTCTAAGAATTTCGGTGATGTCCCATTGGGTGCATATATATTTAATATTGAAATGACTTTACTGTCTATGGTACCTTTTAGAAGGATAAAGTTTCCTTCCTTATCTCTTTTAACGCTATCTATTTTTGCTGCTGCTTTATCTGAGATAAGGATTGCTACCCCTGCTTTTTTTACTTCAGCTGAAGCAAAATATATTTTGCTCCAACCTTTTACCTTTACTCTATATGTATCTCTCTGCTTGAAATGAGTTTCTTGTAAGCAGCATATTGTAGGATTCTGGTTTTTAATCCACTCTGCTATTTGCTTATCTTTTAAGGGAGAGTTCATCCCATTCACATTCAAGGTTATGATTACTAATTCTTTATTGCCCTCTATGCTATCTGCCCTCTGTTATGTATTTTCCCCCTTTCCCCCCCTTTTATCCATATTCCCCAGTATTTTGTTTCTGAATTCCACCCCCTTCAGTGTGTTTGCCTTCCTATATAACACACTTAGCTTTCTTTCCCCTATCCCTTTTCCCCTTTCCCCTTCCCTTCCTTTTGTTATTTCCCCTTATTTCCCACACTCCCCTTCCCTTTCTCGGCCCCCCCTCCCCTTTTAATACTTGAAAGGTTAAATGTTTTATAAGTTAACTGAGTATGTGTAGGTTGACTTTAAGCCAAGTCTGATGAGAAGAAGATTCAGGTGTTTCTTCTCTGCTCCCTTCTTTCCCTCTATTACCATAGGTTTTTTTGTACCTCTTAGTGTAATGAGATTTGTCCCATTCAATCTCCTCCCTCCTACCGTCTCTTTCCTGTCCCCCTTTTTAGGGAGGTAGTGTATTTTTTTAGATCATTATATCTAAGTCATAGAAAATTCTGAGTTTCTGTCCCTTCTAGTTCATTATATTCTATTGAATAGAGTCAAAATTCCTGAGAGTTATTAGAGTCTTTCTCCCAAGTGGAGTTAAAGCCAGTTACATCCCATTAGATAGCAGTCTCATGGATAGGTCATGGAAGTCCATCATTTCTGGCTAGGTATATTCTCTCTGTTAGAGTTACATTTCTCAGGATTTATGAGAGTCTCCCCCCCCCCCCCATGCTGGGATATAGCCAGTTTCACCTTACTGGATTGCATTTTTTTTCCTTTTACTACCCCTCCCTTTTTTTTTATCCTTTTCATGTGTCTCTTGAACCTCCTGCTTGATGTCCAAATTTTCTGTTTAGCTCTGGTCTTTTCATCAGAAATTTTTGGAATTCTTCCATTTCATTAAATGTCCATCTTTTTCCCTGGAAGAGAAGGCTCAGCTTTGCAGGAAAGTAGATTCTTGGCTGCATTCCAAGCTCCCATGCTCTTCGAAATATCTCATTCCAGGCCCTTCAATCCCTTAAAGTTGATGCAGCCAGGTCCTTCATGATCCTTACTGTGGCTCCTTGATATTTAAATTGTTTCTTTCTGGCTGCTTGCAGGATTTTCTCTTTTATCTGATAGTTCTGGAGTTTGGACACAATATTCCTTGGTGTTTTCATTTTAGGATCTTTTTCTGGTGGGGATCGATGTACTCTTTCAATAACTACTTTGCCCTCCGATTCCATGATATCAGGGCAGTTTTCCATCACTAGATCCTGTAATATTAAGTCCAGGCTTTTTTTCTCTTCAATGTTTTCAGGAAGTCCTATAATTTTCAGGTTGCCCCTCCTTGATCTATTCTCAAGGTCAGTGGTTTTGTTGATGAGGTATTTTACATTTGCTTCTATTTTTTCTATTTTTTGATTTTGTTTAACTGACTCTTGCTGTCTCATGTAGTGATTAGTTTCTGTAAACTCCATTCTTTTTTTTTGCGGGGGGGCGGGGAGTTTCTTCATTAACCTTTTGCAACTCCTTTTCCGATTGGTTTTGAAAGAGCTTTCCATTTGACCTATTGAGGTTTTGAGAGAATTAATTTTGCTCATTTGCAGATCTGAGAGATTTATTCTCCTTTTGTGTTTGTCCAATTGTACTTTCTAAGGTTTTGTTTTCTTGTTGCAAGGTATTAATTTTCTCTCCCAAATTTTTAAACTCCTTCCTTATTTCTTCAAGGAACTCTTTCTGTGCTGGAGACCAGATTGTATTCTCCTCAGAGGTTCCAGGTCTCTCTGAGTGAGTTGGGGTCTTTCCCTTCCAGGAATTTTTCTATGGATCCACCTTTCTGCTGACCCTTCTTTATTATGCTAAGACCTTGAGTTGGGGGGGTGGTGCTGGTTCACCTGGGCTTGGGATTGCTAAAGGCTTTAGTGAGTGCAGTTTCTCTGGGTGGCCAGTAGGATGTGCTGGTTGATTTTTCTGGAGTGTCTGTGACCTTGGTTGAGAGGCCTTCTCCCTTTGCTTGAGGGAAGGAATTGGAGCTATTGAATTCTTTTGCCTTCAATCAATGGTGGTCTTTACCCTGGCCTGAGGGGTCCTCAGCTGGGCTGGTTCTTTTGCTCATACACCTGGGCCTGAGGCAGAAGTAGTTTGCAATTGTTTGTTCTGGAGGAGGCCTCAGTGCAATGGAGGCGTGGACTCAGAGTTTCTCAGACCTGAGGAGCCCAGCGATGGTGTCCGCAGCTCTCCTGTACCAGACCTCTCCCCGAAGCCCATTCCCCAAGCTCCAGGGGGACAGCACCAACACCAGCGCTTCTGCTTCCCTGCTGACCCAAGCCCCTTTCGTCCAGCCCCACCACTGATCCAACAGGTCCAGCTCTCGGGCCCTCAGACTCCCGGTTCCAATTCAGCTGTTAATCTGGCTGATCTGGGGCTGATCCTCCCTCTGAGCCTATACTCACCCACCGGTACTCAGCCAAGGCTGCTGCGGGAGACAAATCCTGAGGTAGATGTCCTTTCTTCTGGCTTTTCTTTCTGGATTTTGTGGTTCGGATTTCTTTTAAGAGGTTTGTTTCATGTGATAGATGGGGAAGAGATCAGGAGACTTTAGAACTGTGCCTGTCTTCTCTCTGCCATCTTGGCCGGAAGTCCCTCAATAATTTCTTATTGCCTGTTGGATCAAGGACAAATTCTTCATGCCACCCAAGATTTGGGTTCAACCTATTTGATAATATCATTTTCCACTGTTTTCTAATTATGATTATCAGCTCCAGTGAGGACACTTGTGCTGCCAATATGCCCTGCTTATTATTCATTTTGATCTGTTGCTTGTGTGTGAATTGAATCCTTACCTAGCTAGAATGCAAAATCCTTGAAGGTAGGAAATTTATCATCTCTTATTTACTGGACAGTACCTATCACAAAGCTAAGTAAGGGGGGGCATTGGATGGCCTTAATGTTACTACCAAGTTGAAGATGACTTGATTCTTATTCTGTTATTTGAGATAGATGGGGGGAGGTGCCAGGCCCCTACCCTTGTTTGACAGGCTACAGGTCTGTGGACTGGTTTTCACATTCTAACAGTGTCCATAATAGCTTTGTTCAATTGGAAGCTGAAATAGAATAGGGCATATGAATTTAGCAAGGAATGAATTGTTTGGGAAGAGCTTTGATCTCCCTTCCCAATGAGGAATCTAGTTACTTAATGGCCTTGTCAATAGTGTCTCTTAGGAAAGAAATACAATATGTGGTATTAATACCACAAAATAAAGCTAGATAGAATTAACATAGGGGACACAATTATAAAACATGCAAAATAAGACATGCAAAAGCCTGGTATTTAGTTTTATAAATTATGTTAGATTTCTATAGCATTTTTACATATGCATTTGTTTCCTCAGTTTATATAGTGGCTTTCTCTGAGGAAATGTGATTAAATTGTAGCCAGGGGAATTTATACTAACAATAAGAGAGCACTTCTTATTGTAAGTATTGTGAGACTAGAACAAGTATTATGAAGGTCAGTAGTGAAATCCCTTTCTCCAGAGCAGCATGAAATTAGACCACACCACCATCTATATCAGATGGACAGACAAGCATTTCTTCCCAAAAGCAAAGGACTGGACTAGATCACTTCCAGACATACATAATAAACAGGGCAAAAAGGAAGATAGTAGTTTTTTCTACAGGTCAAAGAGATTAGCAACTCAACTAAAATATCAAAGCAGTGTTGTTGGGAGGGGAAGGACAGATTCTAGGTCAAACACAATGCAAGCAGTCACTAACTCCCCCACAGCAAAAATGAGCCTTGAAAGCTTTGAAGAGTAAAACAATAGATGAAAAAAGCATCACACAGATAACTACCTGATTATCTGGGTCTATGCAGCCACAAATACAGAAAGAGTGAAACTTAACAATCCTCAAGTGTCAATGTAATTGCAAAATTCGAGATGGAAAGATAACCCTCATAGTCTCCCCCCATGACAAGATTAAATCATGGTAAATCAGATGATCAGATTCAGACTGAGTCATCAATTAATCTAAGCATTCACCCTTTATGTGCCAAGCACTGTGATAGTTAATAAGAATAGAAATTGTGAAAACAAAAAAATTCTTACAAGGAGTTTACATTCTAAACAAGAACATGTATAAGTATATAGGGAAGAAGTCAAGTCCACAAACATTTAGAAAACTCAATGTACTAACTAGATACTGGGGAAAAATGCAAACAGAAAGAAGGATGACTTCTGTAATCAGAAAGCTTAAAATCCAATGGAGGAATATAACTCATGAAGGAAAGCTAAAAAATGGGGGTGGGAAAAGCTATGGAGAAAATACTAGCATAAGGGCAAGTAGGAGAAAATTTAGAGAGTAAGGAGTGGAGCCTGAGGAGGAATGAAGATATGGCTGACTTAAGCATTTTCCTTAAAATGGAAGCTCTGTCAGGAATCACCTAATCAGACAAAGAGACAAACAAAAGGACCTTTCAGGTTGAGAAGGCCAAGGGTAGACCAAACTTCTATACTTCTATACAGAAGGTTGCATGTTGAAGAAAGTCTGGAGGGTCAAGAGTGAAGCTCTGAGAAGGATGAAGCCTAAATCCATGATTTGTCTGGTATTTTAGTATTTGTGTAAGGGAGTTCCATGTGGGGAACTCCTTCCACCGATTCAGGTTGGTGTCTGCTCTGAAATTTATAATATTTATAATCTGATATAAAAATACCAGATTTTATATATGTATATATATATAAAATCTGAAATGTATAATTACCTAGAGCAATGAAAGATTAAATAACTTACCCTTGTGTGTTAGTTTATACCATAGTATACCCAAGTATAAGATCCACCTTAATTTGGGGACCCAAAATTTGAAAAAAAGTATTACATAATTATTGAACTCAAGTTTTATTCATCATAAAATTCATATAACTCCTCATTACTGTCAAAACTCCCATCCATTAGCTTGTTCTCATCTATGTTTGATGACAAATCATTGTTTTAGGAGAGGCTTCAACTGCTATCCTGCCTGTACTCTGGTCTGGGTTGACTAAAGCTCTCCCTGGACAAGTCTGGAGCATGGATGCATGCTAGGTCATTTCATTTCATAAATGTGAAGCACCAAATATGTCTCCTTTGAAATCAGTCACTCCTTTTTCATCAGCAATTTTTCTTGCCTCATGCTGAACCATTTTTGTGGACACAGGAATTCCATTGTCCCTTTACTCTTCAATCCATAGCTTCCATCATTTTTTTGACTTGCTTCTCATGACCTTCTTCTTCCTGTAGCCATTCTCAGATTGTTTCTCAGTTGGAGGAGGACCAACCTGACTTTCAGCAGCATGATTCCTATTCCCTTTTTCAAACTGGATCACTTTGAACTTGAATTCAGTACTGTAAGGAAATCTTTTCTGAGCCATTTCTAGGCATAACATGGCAAGATGTAACCCAATATACCAGTTTTAAATTCAAAGCAATGAGCATAAAAACAAGCGAGAAAAAGCAGTAAAATTCAAGTAAAATAATCTACAATCACTGTATAAGACACTCTCAGTTTTGGGACCCCAAATTTTTCAGAAAAGGAAGCATCTCATACATGGGCAAATAAAGTAACAGGCTTTATAGGATATACATACAAACAATATGCTATATATGTATACATATATGTGCATATATGTTATTTATGTATACCTATACATATATAGTATATATGACTTATAGATTTTATTCAAGCATAATTTATATTTTTATTTATATACATATAAATAAAATGAATAACAAATTCAAGGTATATAAATACAATTTAGGGAGGGAGGCAAAAAGCAATAGGAAATTTGGAGGGGCTTTTGAGGAGTGAACCTAGTCAAATCTGCACTTAAGAAAAAAATCACTTTCGCAATTGTGTGGAGAACAGACTGGAGAGAAGAGAGATTTGAAACTGAGAGAAAAGAAGGCAGTTTCAAGTAATCAATTCATAAAATGCTTGTTATAGGAAAAGAGGATTTGATGAGAGAAATATTGTGGAGGTAGGAATGGCAAGATCTGGCAACAGGTTGAATAAATTGGGGTGAAGGAGAGAAAGAAGTCAAGGATTTCATTAATTACAAACCTAAATAGTGAAAAATCTTTTGGAAAATTTGATAAATAAGTGAAAATGAAATGAAAGATAATAAGTTCTGTTTTGTAAATATTGAGTTTGAGATGTTCTTTGTATATCCAGTTTGAAATTTCTGCTGGGTAGATGATTATGATGAAGCTCAAGGGAGAAATGAGGTAAGATATGTAGATCGGTGAGCCAATTGCAGTGAGATAATGATTAAATTCATGCAAACTGTTGGCATCATCAAGAGAGAGGGTGTAGTGAGAGAAAAAGACTCAGAGAAGAGACTTGGGGAACTTGTTATGGACAATGAGCCAGACAAAGAAAATGAGAAGTTCTCAAAAAATGTAGCATGAGAATTAGGAGAGAAAAGTGAACTGAAACCTCAAAAATAAGAGAATAACTAGGAGGAAAGACAGAGTCAAATACAGCAGAAAGATCATTGTTTTCTTTGGAAAGAAAAGTTTCAGTTCAGTGAAGTAGACTAAAGACAAAATGCGAAAAAATGGGAAGTGAAGGAGGATAGGAAATAGAGGTAATGGGTATAGACAATTGTTTTCTAGATGTTTGGGTACAAAAAAGTGGAAAAGAGATATGGGATGATAGTGCTCTTTCCCTCAAAATTTTCTTGATAAAATTTGGATGATCCTTTGAAGTCAATTTCAATCAGTGAATAGTAATATGATTTTGTAGCCTATCTGAAACAAAGATGAAAGAACAAGGGAACTGCCTTATTCCTTGGGCAAGATTTCTTTTTTTGTTTATGTGATTTATGGCTTTAATTTTATCTTCAAATAATTGTATAAATACAGTTAAGCTAAATTTAAGATGACTATTTTTAGATAACCACTACTCTTCTTACATTACCAAATGTGGTATTTTTGAATACATCAAATTGTTTTTACCCTTTGCTTTACTTCTATTTTATTTATAAATTTTTACCACAGCTACATGCAAAAGCAAATTTCAATATTTACTTCCAAAGCCCTGAGTTTCAAATTCTCTCCCTTCCTTCCACCACACTCCCACACTGAGAAATCAAGTTACTTGGTTCAAATTAAAAATATGTAGCCATAAAACATATTACTACAATAATCATGCTGAGAAGTAGATATAACCCTGCCTCCACAAAGAAAGAGTAACCTCAAGAAAAAATAAAGTGAGGGAAAAAAATGTGCTTCAGTCTGTATTCAGATACCCTCAGCTCTGTCTTTATCATAAGTCCATCAGAGAAATTGCTTCAATATTTCTTCCACAGTTTCTATGGCTAGCTGTATTTTCTTCTATCCTATTCTCCCCAACCCCATTTACTCTATTCTCTCTCCCATGATCTTTCTTCTATTACCAACACTTCCCCTCTCCTGTCCCCTTTCTCTCATCCCTTTCCTCTCCTATTTTCCTCTAGGGTAAGATATATTTTTATAATTCCTTGGGCAATATTTCTTTTTTTTGAAAGATTTTATTTATTTAGTGTTTTACAAATTTTCCCCTAATCTTGCTTCCCTCCCCCCACCCCCAGAATGCAGTCTGTTAGTCTTTACATTGTTTCCATGGTATGCATTTATTTAAGTGGAATGTGATGAGAGAGAAATCATAACCTCAAGGGAAAAAAATAAAGTATAAGAGATAGCAAAAATACATAATAAGATAATGTTTTTTTAAAATTAAAGGCAATAGCCTGGTCTTTATTCAAACTCCATAATTTTTTCGCTGGTACAGATGGTGTTCTTCATTACAGATATCCCAAAATTGTGCCTGATTGTTGCACTGATGGAATGAGCAAGTCCATCAAGGTTGATCATCACCCCTATGTTACTGTTAGAGTTACAGTGTTTTTCTAGTTCTGCTCATCTTGCTCTGCGTTAGTTCATACAAGTCCTTCCAGGCTTCCTTGAATTTCCAGCCTTCTTGTTTCTAATAGAACAATAGTGTTCCATGACATACATATACCACAGTTTACTAAGCCATTCCCCAACTGATGGACATTCATTTAATTTCCAATTCTTTGCCACCACAAACAGGGCTGCTATAAATATTATTGTACAAGTGATGTTTTTACCCTTTATCATAATCTCTTCAGGGTATAGACCCAGTAGTGGTATTGCTGGAACAAAAGGTTAGAAACATTTTTGTTGCCCTTTGGGCAAAATTCCAAATTGCTCTCCAGAAAGTTTGGATGTGTTCACAGCTCCATCAACAATGTATCAGTGTCCCAGATTTCCCTCATCCCTTCCGACATTGATCATTGTCCTTTCTGGTCATAATGGCCAGTCTGAGAGGTGTGAGGTGGTAACTCAGAGAAGTTTTAATTTGTATTTCTCTAATAAATTAGAGCAATTTTTCATATGACTATGGATCTCTTTGATTTCCTCATCTCTAAATTGCCTTTGCATATCCTTTGACCATTTGACAATTGGGGAATGACTTCTTTTTTTGTTTGTTTTGGAAAATTTGACCAGTTCTCTGTATATTTTAGAAATGAGTTGTCAGAAATATTTCTTGTAAAAATTGTTTCCCGATTTACTACATTTCTTTATATCTTGGTTACAGTGATTTTGTCTGTGCAAAAGCTTTTTAAATTAAATGTAATCAAAATCATCTAGTTTGTTTTTAATGATGTTCTCCATCTCTTCCTTGATCATAAACTGCTTCCCTTAACATAGATCTGACAGGTAAACTACTCCTTGATCTTCTAGTTTGCTTATAATGTTTCTTATGATTAAATTCTGTATCCATTTTGATCTTATCTTGGTAAAGGGTGTGAGGTGTTGGTCCAATCCAAGTTTCTTTCATACTAACTTCCAATTTTCCCAACAGTTTTTATCAAAGAGAGAGTTTTTAATCCAATAGCTGTTCTCTTTGGGTTTATCAAACAGCAGATTACTATCATCATTTCCTGCTATTGCCCCTAATCTGTTCCAATCTATTTCTCAGTCAATACCATGCAGTTTTGATGACTGATGTTTTATAATATAATTTTAGATCTGGTAAGTCTAAGCCACCTTCTTTTTTTCATTGAATCCTTGGAAATTCTTGACTTCTTATTTCTCTATATGAATTTACTTACAATTATTTTCTAACTTATTAATGTAATTTTTTGGAATTTTGATTGGTAGGGCACTAAACAAGTAGTTTAATTTAGGTAGAATTGTCATTTTTATTATATTAGCTTGGTCTATCTATGGACAGTTGATGTTTGCCCAGTTATTTAAATCTGATTTTCTAAGTTTACCTTTTCATTTATGATACTAGCAATTTGGTTTTCTTTCTTTTTTTCTGAATATTGCCACCTTCAATAAGTTTGCCCTCCTATATCAAACCCCTCCCTTTTCCTTCCCCTTTCCATTTTCCCCTTCTTCCTTCCCTTCCTTCATTAGTCCCCCCACTTCTCCCCCCTCCCCTTTTCTCCTTTTAATATTTGAAAGGTAAGATAATTGTTTCCAAAAAGTTTTTGAGTCTGCCTTGACAGATACTCCCAGGTTTTTTATGTTGTCTGAGGTTTCTTTGAATGGAATTTCTCTCTCTAGAATTTTTTGCTGTATCTTACTAGTCATATATAGAAATTTTGAGGATTTATGAGGGTTTATTTTATATCCTGAAACTTTGCTAAAGTTGCTAATTATTTCTAGAAGTTTTTTTGATGATTTTTTGAGATTCTCTAAGTATACCATTATATCATCTGCAAAGAGTGAGAGTTTTGTTTCTTCCTTCCCAATTCTAATTCCTTCAATTTCTTTTTATTCTCTTATTGCTAAAGCTAATATTTCTGATACAATATTGAATAGTAATGGTGATAATGGGCATCCTTGTTACACCCCTGATCTTATTGGGAATGCCTATCCCCATTGCATATGATGCTTGTTTATGGTTTCAGATAGATAATGCTTATTATTCTGAGGAACAATCCTTTTATTCCCATACTCTCTAGTGTTTTTAGTAGGAATGAGTGCTGTATTTTGTCAAAAGCTTTTTCAGCATCTATTGATATAATCATATGATTTCTGATAGGTTTGTTTTTTATAAAATTAATTATACTAACTCTTTACCTGATATTGAACCAACCCTGCATTCCTGGTATAAATCCTACTTGATCATAATGTATTATCCTAGTGATAACTTGTTGTAATTGTTTTCCTAAGATTTTATTTAAGATCTTTTGTATCTATATTCATCAGGGAGCTAGTTTTATAATTTTCTTTCTCTGTTTTAATTCTTCCTGGTTTAACTATCAGCACCATATTGGTATCATAGAAAGAGTTAGGCAGAGTTCCATCTTCACCTATTTTCCAAAGAGTTCATATGGAATTGGAACCAATTGTTCCTTAAATGTTGATAGAATTCATTTGTCAACTCATCTGGCCCTGGAGATTTTTTTCTTAGGGAGTTCAATAATAGCTTGCTGAATTTATTTTTCTGAGAGAGTTATTTAGGTATTTAAATTCCTCTTCATTTAACCTGGGCAATTTATATTCTGTAAATATTCATCAATTTCACTTAGATTGTCAAATTTATTGGCATAGAGTTGGGCAAAACAATTCCAAATTACTACTTTAATTTCCTCCTCATTGGTGGTGAGTTTACCTTTTCAGTTATGATACTAGGAATTTGGTTTTCTTCTCTTTTTTTAATCAAATTGACAAGAGGTTTATAAATTTTATTGGTTTTATTTATTAGTTCAGTAGTTTTCTTGCTTTCAATTTAATCAATTTCTCTTTTAATTTTTAGAATTTCTAATTTGGTATTTAATTGAAGGTTTTCAATTTGTTCTTTAATTTTTTAGTTGCATATTTAGTCGATTGATTTCCTTTTTCTCTAATTTATTCATGTAAGAATTTAAAGATATAATATATCTGCTGACAGCCCCCTTGAGTGAATTCCTTAGGTTTTGGTATGTTGGTTTATTATTGTCATTATCTAGAATGAAATATTAATTCTTTCTATAATTTGTTGTTTGATCCACTCATTCTTTAAAATGAGGTTACTTAGTTTCCAATTAGTTTTGGGTCTATATCTCCCTGACACAATATTGCATGTGATTTTTATTTCATTATGACCTAAGAAAGATATATTCACTATTTATGCATTTCTGCAATTGATCATTAAGTTTTTATGCCCTAGTTCATGGTCAATTTTTGTGTAAGTGCCATGTACTGCAGAAAAAAAGTATATTTCTTTCTATCCCCATTCAACTTTCTCCAAAGGTCTATGTTTAGATATTCTTACATTCTAGTTACCTCCTTAACTTCCCTCTGGTTTATTTTGTGATTAGATTTATCTAAATCTGAGAGTGGGAGGTTGAGATCTCCCACTAGTAGTTTTGCTGTATATGTCTTCCTGTAGTTCTTTCAACTTCTCATCTAACAATTTGGATACTATAGCATTGGGTACATACATATTTAGTATTGAAATTACTTTATTGTCTATGGTACCTTTAAGGAGGATATTGTTTCCTTCCTTATCTCTTTTAATGCTATCTATTTTTGCAGCTGCTTTGTCTGAGATAAGGATTGCTACCCCTGCTTTTTTTCACTTCAGCTGATGCAAAATATATTTTGCTCCAACCTTTTACCTTTATGCTATATGTATCTCTCTGCTTCAAATGAGTTTCTTGTAAGCAGCATATTGTAGCATTCTGGTTTTTAATCCACTCTGCTATTTGCTCATGTTTTAAGGGAGAGTTCATTCCATTCACATTTGAAGTTATAATTACTAACTCTTTACTGCCATCCATGCTATCTTCCCTCTGTATTTTTCCCCTTTTTCACTTTATCCATATTCCCCAGTATTTTGTTTCTGAATGCCACCACCTTCAATGTTTTTGCCCTCCTATATCAACCGCCTTCCCCTTTCCTTCCCCTTTCCCTTTTCCCCTTCTTCCTTCCCTTCCTTTGTTAGTTCCCCTTTTTCTCCCCTTCCCCATCCCCCCTTCCCTTTTTCCCTTTGAATACTTGAAAGGTAAGATAAGTTTCTTAGTTTAACTGAGTGTAAGTCTGATGAGAGGAAGATTCAGGTGGTTCTCATCTCCTCTCTTATCCCCTCTATTGCAATAGGTCTTTTGTACCTCTTAATATAATGATATTTACCCCATTCAATCTCTTCCATCCTCCTGTCTCCTTACTGTCTCCCTTTTTAAGGAGTTATTGTTTATAAATGATTCTATTTGAGTCATAGAAAAGTCATGAGTGTCCATCACTTATGCCTAAGTATATTCTCTCTAATAGAATTATAATTCTCAAGAGTTAAGAGAATCTTTCTCCTAGTTGGGGATACAGCCAGTTTCATCTAACTATATTAATTATATTAGCTACTACAGATGTATTGACCACTTTGTTTGAATGCCAAATGTATGTTTGACTGTTAGCTAATTATATATATATATATATATATATATATATATTTATATATTTTCTAATTTAGATATTTTCTTTGCCCTTTTTTAACCTTTTAATGTGTCTTTTGAGCCTCCTGTTTGCTGTCCAAATTTTCTATTTAACTCTTGTTTTTCATCAGGAAATGTTGGAAGTTTCCCATTTCATTAAATGTCCATCTTTTCCCCTGGAAGAGAAGACTCACCTTTGCTGGATAGTGGATTCTTGGCTGCATTCCAAGCTCCCTTACTCTTTGGAACATCTCATTCCAGGCTCTTTGATCCATTAATGTTGTTGCAGCCAGATCCTGTGTAATTGTTACTGTGGCTCCTTGGTATTTAAATTGTTTCTTTCTGGCTGCTTGCAGGATTTTCTCTTGGATAGTTCTGGATTTGGCCACAACATTCCTTGGTGTGTTTTCCTTTTAGGATTCCTTTCCAGAGGGGATTGATATATTCTTTCAATAACTATTTTGACCACTGGTTTGATGATGTCAGGACAGTTTTCCACCACTAAATCCTGTAATATTAAATCCAGGCTTTTTTCCTTCTTAATATTTTCAGGAAGACATAGGAAATCGAACCAATACCACATTGGAACTCCTAGATCCCAAAGAGAGTAAAGAAACACAGTAAGATAATTCTAAATCTCATGAGATAAGAATCATGGCATCAGTAAGTTGTCTAGGCCATCCTTTAGAACTTTCAGGATTTTCTATCTCCCCTAAATTCAAACCTTTTCCATATACTATCTCCCTAAATTAAAATATGTGCTTTTTGAGAAGGACTGTCTCAGTTTTTCTATATTTATGCCTAGTACTTATCATAGAACATGGAACACAACATTTAATTTTTTTTTCATTTAGACAAATGACCATAAAGATGACCAGTCTTAGGGACATTTTCTTATCATAACTTTAATATGCTAATATTAATTTCTTATGTTAGGGTATGTCCACAAAATTTTACCTTGTGAAGAGCCCAGATACTAAACTACCTACTTGGCCTAGCCCCAAAGGGCAAGTCCAGGAGTGGAGTTACCTCACTGTAACAGTCTAGCAACTGTCCTGTAACAGATCATCTTCTCTGTCCTAGTCCAACACAATCCCAGTAGCTGAACAACTTGCCTGACCTAGCCAAGGAGAGTCAGCTCAGCAACTGAATGATCTAATGGGAAGGAGGTGATTACCTCAACTGAAGTAGGAAAGATGATGAGCTTTACTTTGGATATGTCAAATTTAAAATACCTTTGGAGAATTCAGTTTGAAATAATCTGGCTGGTTAGTTGTTGTCCTTCATTTTTGAAGAGGACAAGATGAGGTCACTATGTAGTGGTATTCATGGTAGAGCATGAATCAAGCATAAAAGAATCTATATGAACATTTGGGATGGATTCTCTAAATTTTCACATTTCAAATTTCTTTTGAGCTATTTCAATTCTGCCTTGTTCATAGAGCATAGCACCTTCTTTAATGAAGGCACACCATGCTGGGAAGTCCTTTGCCAATGTCTCCCATGTCTTGCAATCAAATCCAAAGTTCTTTAGAAAGAATTTAAGAGTGTTCTTGGACTGCTTCTTCTGAATACCATGAGGGTTCTTGCTTTGTGTGGGTTCTCCATAAAATAGTCTTTCAGGCAAACATACATTTGGCATTCACACAAAGTGGTCAATACATCTGTAGTAGGTTCTTGTCCTTCATTATGGAAGAAGACCAAAATGACATCACTATGTTTGAGACAAATTACAGTGTGTCAAACTGTGGTTGATCAGTCCAATATGAGCTTGGAATGCTCTACCATAGGTCAGGCATAAATAGTCCGTGTGAACACCTGGGGGTGAGTATTCTAAACTGGGGTATATCATGTTTCCTTTGAATTGCTTCAATTCTGCCCTTCTCATAGAGTGCAGCACCCTCAATGAAGAGGGCATGCCATTCTGGGTGTCTCCCATGCTGCATAATCAATTCCAAAGTTATTAAAAGAGACCTTCAGGGCATCCATTCTTACTTTTTCTGACCTCCTTGTGACTCTGCCCTTTGTGAGTTTTCCATAGAAAAGTCTTTTTGGCAAGCATACTTCTGGCATTCTAACAACATGACCAGTCCTTTGTAGTTGCACTCTCTATAGTAATGTTGGAATGCTTGGCAGTTTAGCTTGGAAAAGTACCTCGGTGTTTGGTATTTTCTCCTGCCAGGTTATCTTCAGAATCTTCCTCAGACAATTTAAATGGAATTGATTCCATTTCCTGACATGGCACTGGTAGACGGTCCAGGTTTCACAGGCATATAGCAATAAGGTCAGCACAATGGCTCTGTAGACTTTCAGTTTGCTAGTCAGTCTAATACTTTTTCATTCCCACACTTTCTTTTAGAACCTCCCAAATATTGAGCTGGCTCTGGGAATGCATGTGTCAGCCTCATTATCAATGTGTATCTGCCTGGAAAGAACACTTCCAAGGTAAGTGAACTTGCCTACAGTACTCAAAACTTCTCCATTTGCTGTAATTGCCATCTGCAGTAGCATTTAAATGCTTGGCAATTTAACTGTAGGGAAAAAAAACCTGTGTCCAATACCAGATGATCATCAGAATCTTCCTAAACTAATTTAAATGGAAGTGATTCAATTTTATGGGCATGGCACTGGTCAGTTTGGTGGTCAGTTTAATACCTCTTCTCTCTCATACTTTTCTTCAGAACCTCCCAAATATTTAGTTAGCTCTAGCAATACATATGTCAAGTTCATTACCAGTACATACCTGGAAAATATTACCTGCCAAGATAAGTGAACTTATCCATAGCATTTAAAACTCCATTTACTCTTCCACATATGCACTGCTGGCTGGTGAACACCTGTGTTTTCTTGGTATAATTGTTAGGACAAAATTAGCAATAATGCCAATTGTGATGGCATATGGAAAATTATGTCAAAATTTCATTGCCCTGAGAAGTTCATCATCATTATTGTATTTCTCAACAGCATACTTGCTTGGTTCTGGATAATGGATGAAGTTCTTGAACTTTCCCATCATCCATGGAATGAAACAAGACTGTGTTCTTGTACCCATGCTTTTTAGCTTCATGCTTTTTAGCAATTTTGTCAGTTCTCATCAATGAGGATGAAAAAAGACAGCATCAAGGTCAGATACCTCACTGATGGTAAATTATTTACCTTGAAAAGATTACAAGCCAACAATAAAGTGGAGGGAGAGTTAGAGCATGACTTTTGTTCACAAATGATTTTACCCTTAGTGTAGCCTCTGAAGCTGAGGTACAACAAAATATGAATCAATTCTCTGCTGCTTGAAATATCAACTAAACAATTGGAGGTCTGTTAGTCACTGAAAGGAATCACTAAAAAAGAGATTCAAAAGACTAGAGGAAGAAAGTAGAGTCTAAAAGCAATTGAGAGATCATAGGATAAATGAACACATGCAGAAGCATTTGTCTTGAATCACTTCTTCCTGCATGGAGATAAAGAGAGAAAGTTTAGTGGACAATGTATAATACTTTGAAATAAGGAGAATGCAAAAAGAGATGCATCTTGATAGATGGTATCTTTTTTCTCAGTAAAATTGGGAGTCAAGGTCTTCTAATGAGAAGATAATAGGAAGTGGTATAGGAGAAGGTATGAAATAACCCTCTGAAGAATGATATAGGAGCAATAAGGGAAGAATGGAAAGATCTCCATGCATCAATGGAAGTATAAATGAAGTTAGATAACATAAATCTGTAAAGTATTTAACTGACATATGGTTGCATAACTAGCATTTTGCAGAAGAATCTGATCAGGAGCAGAGAAGGTAGATAGTAGAGAGAGCTTTTCCTTTGTTTTTGACAAGGCATGGCTGGTGAGAGGACATAAGGCCTAAAAAGAAATTCAGTGATAAAGGTGACTATACAATAGGTCTGGTCAAATGTAAAGTCAGATCTATGAGAGGAAAACAATGTGAGCTTTGTATGATAGAAAGCAAATGATAGGAAAAGCAAGAATGACAAAATGGGAGAACAGAGAAAAATACAATCACTTGAGTTTATATTGAGGATGAAAAAAGAGTTTTAAGAAAAGTGAATCAGGAGAGGTAAAAGCTCAGGAAGATGAATTTGAGCCCTGGAGCATGGACATATCATGGACAAAGGAGATGTCTATTTTCATCTTTCTGTGTTTGAAAATTGGTTTCTACCAAATTTTTGTGTATTTGTTTCCTTCTAATCCATCCATATGGATTTGAGCCATTGACAAAAAATAAACAATTTTTGATTCAATTTCACATTTATTGAAAGTAAATGATATTAATGAAAGTGTTTTGCCAGTATCTTTTGCCACATTTAATAAGTTTGGCCAAAGTTTTGATTGGAAATCTCAGTTTGGTGGAAAACATTTTTAAAAAAGATTCAGAAAAATACTTTTCCCCTCCATAAAAATAATCATTATCACAACCATAGCAGCAGCAGCAACAAAAAACAAAACAATGATACAATATCATCAGGATTTAATAAAAATGCTACCACTCCTTGGAAATGCTTTAAAGGCAGGAACTCTGTATTTAACTTCTTGTGAGCTAATGTGACTTTCTTAGAACTAGATGGGATCTTAGAAATCATCTAGCCCAAAGTCCTCAGTTTCAGATTGGGAAACAATATCCATAAAAATTAAGCAACTTATTTCCCTGGGATCAAGAAGATACTGTTTATAGAGAACTGAGTCATATTTAAAAAAAAAGCCATTCCCCAATTGACAAATGGTCAAAGGATATGCAAAGACAATTTACAGATGAGGAGATCAAAGTGATCCATAGTCATATGAAAAATTGCTCTAAATCATTAATTATTAGAGAAATGCAAATTAAAGCTTCTCTGAGGTACCACCTCACACCTCTCAGACTGGCCAATATGACCAGAAAGGATAATGACCATTGTTGGAAGGGGTGGGAAATATGAAACACTATTACACTGTTGGTGGAGCTGTGAACTTATCCAACCTTTCTGGAGAGAAATTTGGAACTATGCCCAAAGGGCAACAAAAATGTCCATACCCTTTGATCCAGCAATATTACTACTGGGTCTATATCCTGAAGAGATGATGAAAAAGGGTAAAAAAAACCACTTGTACAAAAATATTCATAGCAGCCCTGTTTGTGGTGGCAAAGAATTGGAAATCAAGTGAATGTCCTTCAACTGAGGAATGGCTTAGCAAACTGTGGTATATGTATATCATGGAACACTGTTGTTCTATTAGAAACCAGGAAGGATGGGAATATAGGGAAGCCTGGAGGGATTTGCATGGACTGATGCTGAGTGAGATGAACAGAACCAGAAAAACACTGTACACCCTAACAGCAACATGGGGGTGATGATCAACCTTGAAGGACTAGCTCATTCCATCAGTACAACAATCAGGGACAATTTGGGGCTGTCTGAAATGGAGAATACCATCTATATCCAGAGAAACAACTGTGGAGTTTGAACAAAGACCAAGGACTATTACCTTAAATTTAGGGGGGGAAAAAACTGATACCTTATTGTCTGATCTTGCTATCTCTTATAATTTATGTTTCTTCCTTAAGGATATGATTTCTCTCTCATCACACTCAATTTAAATCAATATATACCATGGAGACAATGTAAAGACTGACAAATTGCCTTCTGTGGGGGTTGGGGTGGGGGGAGGGAAGTAAGATTAGGGGAAAAATTGTAAAACTCAAAATAAAATCTTTAATTAAAAAAAAGAAGATACTGTATAACAGATAGAATTTGAGTGTAGATCTTCTGATTTTAAAGTCAGTAATTATTCTTCTCTTCTATTCACACAGTAACCACTCAATAAACATTTGATGGATGATTGAATGAGTGAAAGAATAAATGCATAAATTAATGATTTAAAATAGTTGAAAAAGTGACTTTACTGCTTAGAAAGCTACTTTACACATCTATAAAATGATAAAAATTAAGTCTAGATTATCTCTATGGTTCATTTCAATTCTTTGATTCTATAAAAATATATGTATTTGGAACCACAAAATCAAGAGAGATAGTTTGTTCTATAATTTTTTTAGATGCTTAATTCTGCATAAGTGAGCTTCAGCTTTCTTCTCCTTTCACAGGGATGAGAGCTTCAAAGAGTCAGCTAATTCTTTCCCCCTGTGGTGGATGATCGGTTGAAATCCATTCTGAGAGGAGAGGGGACTAATGGTGTCAACACTGTCACCCATATTCAGAATCTTCTAGATGGCAGCATAAATATGGAGATTGGCCTGGAAAAGGAGTCAGGATGATTCTTCTTTGGAAACCAGATTAAATTGACAGTATCCTCTCCCACTAACTGCAGATTACTGAAAATTTCTTCTTACTCCCCTGGTTTCCTTTCTTGATTTGGGCTGTAATCTTGTCTGACCAACTGTAGCATCATCACCATCATCATCATCATCTCCTAAGGATGAAATGTTTTTCCTTGTTCAATTAGTTGACTTCTTTGGACAGATCCCTTGAGTCTCCATTGGAGATGGGATCTTAGTCTGCAGCCTATTTGTTTCTAGTTGTTTTTTTTCCTGATGACTTCCTTTTTCAGTCATTTTACACTTGCTCTGCTCTGTTTTCTTGTTGTTGATCACAGAAGGAGAAAGACCTTGTATTCAAAATCTATGGGCTGTAATGTAATTTTCTGTTTTTAGCAGCATTTAATTAGCTTCCATTTGCAGTGCTTAGCAGCCAACTTGCTGACAGAACAACAGTTTAGTACTTAAAGAACAAGAAAAAACATATATAAGATGTGATATGAGCCCTATTCACAGCTGTCATGTTTTTATGCCTTTCTCCCTATCCACTTCCCCCTCCCATCTCATCTCTCTCTATCAAAAGCCTGCCTTTCTCAATAAAGCTTTGTCTTCTCTGTCCAAATAATCTAGGTTCACAACCTTGAAATTATCCTTCTCTTGTTGTTTGTCCTTGATTCTCAAGGAAGATCAAGACATCAGGGAGATAATGCCATGCCATGCAAGCGAAATGGGTTTAAATGAGGGGGAGACTGTGCAAAGTTACCAGCTTCGCTGTCTCCTCTGGAGCCATCTGGGTCCAGTGGCCCAATATGTATCAGAATGACTGGAGATGGAAGCGAAGATCCTTCTCAAGTTTAACAGAGATAATGCCCACTCAGTGATTAAAGCTAGGTAAGTAAGAGATGAGGCAAAGATACCAAGAATGATCACTTTTATTTAGTCAAAAAAAATTAAACGGGGAGGGTAAGACCCTCAGTTTTTATTGATTAAGGCTGGTAAGAAAGAAACAGGAGGAAGGAAGGAAGGCAGGAAGGAAGGAAGGAAGGAAGGAAGGAAGGAAGGAAGGAAGGAAGGAAGGAAGGAAGAAAGGAAAGAGGAATTGTGTGCAGTGATCTGATATGGATTAGGATGAGCAGAGATGGCCATTGCATCCGAGGTCATCCGCAGTCATCTTGATCCATATCCTTATCTAATAAGTTCATGGTATACCGCTAGCATGATCTTACATGAACTAAGCCACAAAGTCTCTTTATTTCTCTGTCTCTCTCTTGGCTCCCAACATCTCAATCTTCCCTCACCCTGGTAAATCTGCATTCCCAGAGAAAGATTACTACTGGATGGCTATATACAAACTTTCTTAGAGTCCCAGAAGTGAAGTTTTCCTTTCTCTTATTACGTCTCTTGTGTTTAAAATCTTGAAATCATCTTTATCTAACCCTAGGGATATGAACCCATTATATCCCTTGTGACTTTTTTCCCATGGGACTCTGAATATTGGCTCAGCATTAAGCCATAAGTAATAGTCACAGAGCAAGATTCTTGGCATCCCAGTCAACTTCCCTTTTAAACTCTTTCCCCATTCAGTGTGGATGTATCACTATTTGCCTCCTACTCAAATGGGTCCAAACTCAGAAAATTTTAATAGTATTGTATTACCCTTCTGATGATACCTCAATCATCTCCTACCCCAGGTTCTTATACTCACAAGTTCTTGCTTGCTATTAGGTAACTCCTAGGGAAACAGAATATTTCTTGATCTGTCAGGAGGCTGAATTTCAAGGAAAGAGAACAACCCAATGCCCTACTTCTTTCAATAAACTTCTCTCCAATGATTTATACTCAGCTTGGATTCAAGGCTCAGAAGTTAATATAATACCATCCTCATATTAATCCCATTCTAGTGATCCTAAACTCCCCACTACTAAGACCATCCTAGACCCATATCTCTCTAATGCCGATCCACCACAAATTTACCTCTCAAATATACTCCTCCATATCTGCATGCATTTTCAAATGAAACTTCTGGAATTAATGCTCAACAACTAACAAATTTACTTCCTTTTTATATCTATTTCTTCCTCCTTTCATCTTCTGGCCCTGCCTATGACATGGCTACATCTTGGCAACATCACTTCCTTCACCATCTTTTTCAGTACGGGTTTTACATTCTCTTATACTTTCTGACTCACAGGGTTGGTGGTTCCTTGTTCTCCACTTTTAGACTCTCTGCAACCTCCCCTCCACTGAACTTCATGTTATCTTAATTGATCACCCACTCCTATTGTTAATGACTTATCAATCAGTTCTCAGGACATTTCCCTTCCTTTCTCAATGAGTCCATTGCTGCCTCAGTCTTTCTCTTCTGCTCAACTTCTGATCTTTAAACAAGGGGATTTCAATATATTGAAATCTCCCTCAAAAATCTTAATGACTTAGTTCCTCAGTTCCCTAACCTACTCCTCTACCTCAACTAGACAGAAAGAGTTTTATAACATTCACTTTGCCATCAGTAACAAGTGTCCTTATTCCAAAATAACGCACTCTAAAAATTCTTTTTTATACTCACTCCCAATATTACCTATGCCTTTCAACCCCTAACTTCATCATCACCTCTATTTTTTTCCATTCCTCAGTTCTTTCTCAGGCTATCATTCATGTATTGGATTCACTGTTCTCTCATGTTTATTTTGAGCTCATGGTGAAGTAGCTCAACTCTACACTTCCTCCATTTTTATTCCCTTGTCTCCTTATCTAAATTCCAATCATTTCTTGTCAAAGTCTGACCCAGGGTTGTTCCCACCACCCTCTTCCTGAGTTTTATTCAACTTGCTACTGAAAAGAACTAGAGAAAATCATGAGATAGTAAAATAGTAGGACTACTACAAATTTATATTACCTGGTCTTATGTGCACCATCACTGCTAAAAGACAAATTCTATTTTTCTCTTGTTCAATATTCTGCTCTCCATGGCAGTGATTTCAAATCTTTTCGTCTTTCTTAAAAGCTCCCAGAACCAGTTCCCATACCCTATTGGAGGTCCCTTTAAAAGTTGAAACCATTCACAAAGTGCTCCCTCTTATCCCCACCTCATCTCATGTCATTCAAAACATATTCCTTCAATATGTTCTCATTCATTCCAGTTCTAGATGAAGAGGTGACCCTTTTCATTTCCAAGGCAAAAAATTTCAACCTGTTCTTTTGACTTCCATTCCCTTCCAACTTCTTTTTTATCTGATTAATGGTATTTTTTTCAATTATGTAAAGATTGTTTTCACCATTCATTTTTACAATATTTTGAACTCATTATTTTTCTCCATCATTCCATCCCCTTTCCTCTTCCAAAGATAGCAAGCAAATTAATATGGGCTATATATGTACAAAAATAAACCAATCATAGTTGATCATCATACAAGATTACTATTACTATGTACAACATTCTCCTGGTTTTACTCACTTCACTCAGCATCAGTTCTTATTAAGTCTTACAGGTTTTTCCTTTTTTAAAAATAAATCATATGTTCATCCTTTCTTTTAGCACAGTAGTATTCCAATACATTCCTATGCTACAACTGGTTCAGTTAATCCCCAGTTGATGAATATCCCTTCAATTTCAATTCTTTGTTTCCACCAAAAACCGCTAAAAAAATTTTGGACATGTAGGCCCTTTCTCCTTTTTTATGATCTTTTTGAGATATAGGTCTAAGTAGTGTGCTGGATCAAAGGGTATGCTCAATTTTATAGCCCTTTGGGCATCATTCCAAAATGCTCTCCAGAGTAGTTGGTTCAGTTCACAACTCAATCAGTAATGCATTATTGTCTTAATTTTCCCACATCTCCTCCAACATTTATCATTTTCATTTTCTGTCACATTAGACAACCTGAGAAGTATGAGGTGTGACTGATCTGCTTATAGTATCACCCTTAATGTCTAAATCATGAATCCCTTTTGATCTAACCCTAGCTTCTGTCTTAAACTTTCCAGTTTTCCCAGCAGTTTTTGTCAAATAGTAATTCTTATCTCAGAAGTCAGTATCTTTGGGTATATCAAACAGTAGATTACTATAGTCATTTACTACTCTTTCTTGTCTATCTAATCTATTCCACTGATCCCCCACTCTATTTCTTAGCAAGTACTAAATAGTTCAGATGATTACCACTTTATGAAATAGTTTCTGATTTAGTACAGCTAGATCACATTCCTTTGCATTTTTTCTATTAATTCTCTTGATATTTATGAGTTTTTGTTCTTTCAGATAAATGTTACTGTTTTTTTCTACTCTATAACATAATTTTTGTAGTTATATTAATATGGCACAGAATAAGCAAATTAATCTAGGCAGAATTGTCATTTTTATTGTATTGGCTTGGCCTACTCATGAGCAATGAGTATTTTTCCAACTGTTTAGCTCTTCCTTTATTTGTGTGAAAAATTTTTTGTAATTGTGTTCATATATTTCTTGGGTTTGTTTTGGAAAGCAGACTCACAAATATTTTATAATATCTACAGTTAATTTAAATGGAATTTCTCTTTCTATCTCTTGCTGTTGATGTGGATTTAATTCATTTCCAGAAATTTTGCTAAAGTTAATTATTTCCATATAGTTTTTTTTAGTTTATTCTCTAGGATTCTCTAAGTATACCATCATAACATCTACAAAGAGTGATAGTTTTGTTTTCTTGTTGCCTATTTTAATTTCTTTGATTTCTTTTCCTTCTCTTATTGCTAGTACTGTATTGAATAAAAGTGGTTATAATGGGAATCCTTTTTTCACCCCGATCTTACTGGGAAACTGTTAGCTTATTTCCATTACATTTAATGCTTACTGATATTTTCAGATGTTAGTTATCATTTTAAGGAAAGTGTCATTTAATCCGAGTCTCTCTAGTGTTTCTAATCAGAATGGGTGCTCTATTTTGACAAAAGATTTTGCTGAATCTATTCAGTATGATTTTTGTTAGTTGTTGTTTTTGATATAGATAATTATACTTATAATTTCCTAATATTGAACCAGCTTTGTATTCCTAGTATACATTCCCATCTGGTCATAGGGTATTATTCTGAGGATAAATTACTGTTATTTCCTCACTATTTTATTTTAAAATTTTGCTTCAATATTCATTAGGGAAATTGAACTCTAATTTACTTTGTTTGGACTCTTCCTGATTTAGGTTTCAGCACCATTTTTGTATCATAAAAGCAACTTGATAGGACTCAACTCTTTTGTCAAATCGTTTATATAGAATTGGAATTAATTCTTCTTTAAATGTTTGATAAAATTTACTTGTATATCCATTTGGTCTGGGAGAGTTTTTCTTAGTAAGTTCACTGATGGTTTGTTCAATTTCTTTTTCTGAAGTGGGATTATTTAAGTGTTTTTCCTCTCTTGTTAATCTGAGCACTTTGAAGTTTTGTAGATATTCATTTCACATAGATTGTCAATTGTATTGGCATGATAAAATAATTCCTAATTATTGCTTTAATATCCTCTTCATTGTGGTGAATGTATCCTTTTCTTTTTAATATTGATAATTTGGTTTGCATCTTTCTTTTTTCAATTAACTAAACCAAATATTTATCTATTTTATTGTTTTGTCATAAATTCAGCTCTTAGTTTATTCATTAGTTCAATAGCTTTATTGTTTTTAATTGTATTAATCTTTCCTTTGATTTTCAGAATTTCTAATTGAAGAGTTAAATGGAAATTTTGCTTTTTTTCTAGCTTTTAAGTTGCAATCTCAGTTCATAGATATGCTTTTAATCTATTTTATTCATGTATTGAAATATATGAAATATATGAAATTTTCCCCAAGAACTGGTTTGAATGAATCCCCCAAATTTTGATATTATTGTTATTCTCTTGGATGAAATTATTCATTGCTTCTATGATTTATTGTTTAACCACTCATTCTTTAGGATTAGTTTATTTAATCTCCAATTACTTTTTATTCTATCTTTCCATGGTCCTTTATTACATGTAATTATTTTGCATCATGATCTGAAAAGGATGCAGGTATTATTTCTCCTTTCTGTGTTTGATTGTGAGTTTTGATGCTTTATTACATGGTCACTTTTTATATAGGTGTCATGTACAAAATGAGGTATAGTACTTTCTATATCCATTCAATTTTCTGCAGCAGCCTATCATATCTAAATCTTCTAAAATTCTATTCACCACCCTGACTTTTTTTAAAATTTATTTTGTGGTTAGATTTATTTAGTTCTAAGTGAGGAGGTTTTATTTCCCCTTTTCCTTTCAACTTCTGTCTTCTCTTCTATCACCTTCCACCTTTTCCTTTTAAAATAGAATGGATTAAAAAAACATAGTCCTCCAATATATTGTTCATGAAAAGCAAAGAAATACATAAAGAATAAAAGTAAATTACTAGAAACAAATATATTATATTGTAGTTGAAGTTAAAAGAACAGATTAGCACTGCTGATCTCAGACAGAATAAAAGGAAAAATTAGATCTAATTTTTAAAAAGAAAAGAAAACTATATCTTGCTAAACAGTACCATAGATAATGAAGTAATAGCAATACTAAACATATATATATATATACATATATATACATATATATATATATAAAATCCCTTCTGCTATTTGCTTCCATTTTATGGGTGAGTTCATCTCATTCACATTTATGATTACTTGCTGTGTATTTCCCTCCATCCTATTTTCCCTTTTTTTCTTTTCTTTCTAGTTTTTCCTTGTCTCTAATCACCAGTATTTGCTTCTGACCACTGCCTACCTCAATCTGCCCTCCCTTTTATTTCCCATTTTCCCCTCCTACTTCTGTACTTTACCCATTGATTCCAGGATATCAGGGCAGTTTTTCTTTTTTAATTTTAATTTAAAATTTTTAAAACTAAAATACTTTCTTCTATCACCCTCTACCTTTTCCTTTTCTTTCACCTTTCCCCTCCTACTTCCCGATAAATTAGATCTAATTTTAAAAAAAGATAAAGAAAACTATGTCTTGCTAAACAGTACCATAGACAATGAAGTAATAGCTACAATTAAGCATGGCTATGCAAAATACATATACAAACCTATACACACATATATACTCACAACACACATATATACTCACATGCACATACACATAAATATATACATATAAGCACACGTGCACGCACATTTATATGCACATATACACACATACCTGGCAGCTGTTTTTCTTGATAATTTCTTGAAAGATGCTGAGTGCAGGCTTTTTGTTTGATCACAGCTTTTGGGTAATCCAATAATTCTTAAGTTACTCTACTGCATTTATTTTCCAGGTCAGTTGTTTTTGTCAATACGGTGTTTTACATTTTCTTCTGCTTTTTCATTCTTTTGATTTTGTATGACTGATTCTTGATGTCTTATAGAATTGTTGGCTTCCATTTGCCCAATTAATATTTTTAAGGAATTATTTTCTTGTTTCTTTTTATATCTGCTCCTATATTTGTCTAATTCAACTTTTAAAGAAGTTGTTTTCTTCAGTAGATTTTTTTCCCCAATTTGGTCAGTTCTACTTTTTCTTTTTTTTTTTGCAAGGCAATGGGGTTAAGTGGCTTGCCCAAGGCCACACAGCTAGGTAATTATTAAGTGTCTGAGGCCGGATTTGAACTCAGGTACTTCTGACTCCAGGACCAGTGCTCTATCCACTATGCCACCTAGCCACCCCCAGTACTATTTTTAAGGAATTATTTTCTTTCAGTCCATTTTCCAAGCTATTGACTTGTTTTTATTATATTTGTCTTGTGAAACTCTCATTTCTTTTCCCAGTTTCTCTACTTACTATCCATCCTATTTGATTTTTAAAATCCTTTTTGAGCTGCTCCAAGAGTACATTTTAGATTTCACTAAAATTCATATTTCCCTTTGAAGATTCACATGTAGGTATTTTGAATTATTGTCCTCTTCTGAATTTCCTTTCTAGGGTTAGGTTGGCTTTTCTGGTTTTTTGTTCATTTTTAGCCAATTTTGTGATTTTGAAAATAGAATTTTACTATTAATGTATAGGAGGCAATATCCCAAGTTATTTTTATTGGAGGCTAGAGCCTAGTCACTGGTTTTCTGCACTGCAGTCTACAGCTTACCCACTGAAATGAGGCAACCCAGCCTAGTCAGGCCTATTGGACCCTGGGCTCTATGACTGGAAGCTTGCCTGGAGACCTCACAACTGACCAGTTGTGCCACTGGTCTGCTGAGCTGAGATCAGATCAATTGCTGATCTGAGTTGTGCCTAAAAGCCTCATGTTGGCTTGCAAGAACATGCTCTCTGCTGGGTTGCACTCCTCTTTTAACCAAGTGAGATAGATCTTTCCTTGAGTTTTTCTAAATCATCTTAAACTGGAAAATTGTTTCACTTCATCTTTTAGAGGTTTAATTTATCATTGTTTCCAAAGAAAACTGGGAAGAGCTCAGACAACTTCCTGGCTTTTCTCTGTCATCTTGGCAATGCCTTCTCTATCCTTAACTTTTTACTCTCACCCTATAGATTCCATCCACTTCCATTCATTTCATTTCTGCCTTCACAACATCTTTTATATGCTTCTCCTTTTTTTCCACTGATATAATCATACCCCAAGTTCAGTTCCTCATTTTCTCTCACATTTATTATTGCAATAGCCTTCTAAGTGGTTTCACTGACCTAAATCTCTTCGCACTCCAACCCATCCTTTAATCAGTTGCAAAAAGTGACTTTCCTACAGCATATGTCTTGCAGGTTACTCCCACCCAGACACCCCTTCTCAGTGAGCAGCAGTGACTTCTCATTATATCCAATATCAAATATGAAATCCTTTGGCATTTAAAGCTCTTAATATCTTGGCTCATTTCTAACTTTCTAACTTTCATAGTTTATGCCCCTCCACATACTCCAAGCTACTTGTAGATCTACTTGGCCTATTTGCATATCCTCAAATACAATTAAATTGTAAGCTCCTTCAGTGCAGGGACTGTCTTTATTTTTTCTTATTCACATCCCTAGCATTTAGACCAAGGCCTAGAACTTAATAATTGCATTATATTATACAAAACTACATCAATCTCCTCTGAGTCTTTGCCCTGGCTGTCTCCCATGACTGGAATACATTTAATGCTGTCTTTAGTTTTCTTGGCTTTATTCAAGATTCAGCTCAAATTTCACTTTCTTATAGATGCCTTTTCTGTGTCCCCTAATTTGACCAGCTGCTAATAAATTCCCTTTCAGATGACCTTATATAGTAAATCTTTTTTTTTTAGGTTTTTGCAAGGGTTAAGTGGCTTGCCCAAGGCCACACAGCTAGGTAATTATTAATTGTCTGAGACTGGATTTGAACCCAGGTATTCCTGACTCCAAGGCCGGTGCTTTATCCACTACATCACCTAGCCACCCCCTTATATAGTAAATCTTCACCATAATTTGAGCTTATACTTCATTTTTTCACATTCTTTGGCTCATTAACCCCTTACTCTTTCCTAGTACTTTGGGAGCAAGTTATTTAAAACTTGATTAAAACTAATGCACAAAGGAAAGGGAAGTTACTCAATGCATAATGTCAGGTATAGGACAGGTAATTTATTCATAAAGAAATGCTAAACATTTAGCATTCATTAATAGAATGACAAAATAAAATTCAGTAACAATATATAACTACTCTTATAATTTTTGGAAGGTAATACTTCAATCTCATCAGAACATTAATCAGTTTATAGGGCAGCTAAATAGGCTTTCTACATTTGACATTATCCCCACATTGTATAAATCTTTTCTTATATGTCTACTAATAAATAAGTTAGGCTAGAGCAAATCATTTCATCCTTGGCCATTTTCTTCAAGAATGACGACGTGGTTATTAGGAACTTGTCCCCTGATGCCATTCAGCTCTCAGCAAATAGAAGCCCTAAACTTCTCAAATGCTTAAAGTTATTTCCTTGCCTAGAAAATCCACTTTGAGTTTGATGCTATTCAGGCAAGAGCAAACCTACCTACAAACTCCATGTGGAAGGATAGGGGAAAGGTCACAACTCATTGTTCCATTCTTCCTGGTGGGGAGCCTAAATTTCTTACTTTTTTATGTTCATCAACTAGCACTATTCATGTTTACTGAATTGAATCAGATTTTTTAATTCTACCGATTTGAACAGGTCTCTCTATGTTCTAAATTCCTAAAGTTCTCATTTTCCCCTACCATCTTCAGGCATTTATTGTGGTGTGGTTACTGATCTACAGTCAGATATCCTGAAGAATGAAGTCAAGTGAGTCTTATGAAGCATTGCTAATGATAAAGCTAGTGGAGGTAATGGAATTCCAGCTGAGTTACTGAAAATCCTAGCAGATGATGCTTTTAAAACACTGCACTCAATATGCCAGAAAATTTAGAAATTCAAGTAGTCACCAGATTTGAAAATATCAGTTCATATCCATACCCTAAAAAAGAGTAATATTCAAAATATTTAGTATTTTTTTGTTTTAAATACTAAAAATGTTAACAGTTAATTATATTTTATTTAACAGTCTAGGAGGTTCTCAGACATCAGAAATTCCAGTGCAATTCCAGCTGCAATTGGAAATTTAGGAACCCCTGTAAAGTTGCTAGCATAGCAAATCTTATAGGCAAAATACATGCATACTTTTGATAGCACATGTGATGGAATCTCTCTCAAATTAATCTCAATGGTTTCATTTTTCAATGAACTGACCCAGGCCATTTAACATGGCTTTTATTGTTCTTAATGTTAAAACATGTTTGCTTTTTACAATAAATTCATAACCATCAGAAGATATCAATTTCACAAACTTAACATCTGGGCTCTCACACTCACCATATGTTTTCTCTCCTTCATTCATTTTTTAAAGAAATTATATTTTTTCCATAAAAGCTTTTATAAAACACCTTCCTGACTGATGATCAATTGTTACCAGGATAAGTTAAAAGTAATAAGAACATCCCATCTCCCAAATGATATTTCTACACACCAAAAAACTTATGCTTAGTATTTTGTAAGTTAGGTTTCAGCAATATATGAACTGAGAATTATCATGAGAACAGACTGGTTTCAAAGAGGAAAAGGAACTAGAGACCAAATTGCCAATAAGCACCGAATTACAGAGAGAGGAAGGGACTTCCAGGAAAAAAAAAAAATATTTCTCCTTCTTTGAATATACTAAGGCCTTTGACTGTGTGGATCTCAACAAAATGTGATATATCCTTAAGAATATGGGAATATGAAATCTTTTTATTGTCTCCTGAAAAGCCTGTATGTATCTCAAGAAGAGATAGTTAGAACTAAACATGGGGCTGGCTAGTTGGTGCAGTGGATAGAGCACCAGCCCTGGAGTCAGGAGTACTTGAATTCAAATATGGCCTCAGACACTTAATAATTACCTAGCTGTGTGGCTTTGGGCAAGCCACTTAACCCTATTTGCCTTTCAAAAACTTAAAATAAAACTAAAAAATATCTAAACATGGAACAACCAATTGGTTAAAGATTGGTAAAGAATACAGTAAGGCTGTGAATTGTCACCTGATTCTTTAATGTATTTTCAGAGTACAGCATGCAAAATGCCAGGTTGGACAAATAAAGTCAGAATTAAAGTTGTCAAGAGAAATATCAACAATCTCAGATATGCAGTCAATATCGTTCTACTGGAAGAAAGTGAAGAATTAAGAAGCCTCTTGATAAGGGTGAAAGAAGAGAGAGTGTGTAAAAAAATGACTTGAAAAACATCAAAAAAACTAAGAATTTGGCAACTAGTCCTGTTGTCAGATTTTTGATTACAGCTATCTAAATTCTAACAATATGCTAGGCTAGTATAGTTTTGACATCTGTTATCACCTACATGTTCTTGTAGGAATTAAGATCCTTTATTTTTTTCAAAATGTTAAATGAATGTTTAGGAAAATAATGAGGATTTTGTGACATCAGAATATGATTTTTCTACCATAGCTATCTCAATTATTTGCTTTAAGTAATATTAGTCAATTTAGTATATTCAGATAACCTGCAATATATTTTTAAAAATATTTTTAAGAGAACTCCATTCTCAGCTAAGAGTTTTTGGTTCCTTTTAAAGACTGGCAAAAGGTTAAAACTGTTTTATTTGGTACACACTTTTCTAAAATGATTATACAATGTTAATCTCAAGTTATTAATCTGTCAATCTGAGTTTACTTTTGTATTAGAATCATATTCTAACAATTGGCATTAGTGGAAAATCACCGTCCAAGAATAAACTGGATTTTAATTGAATATCATCAAGTAAAAAGGACTGAGTTTTACATATACATATATATATATATATATATATATATATATATATATATATGCATGCATGTATTGGCATGACAATTGGCCAACAAAGGTTGTGGATTCCTGGTCTGGAAGGTTCCAAAATTTATTTTCCTAATAATGGTGCTGATTATATCTCAAGAAAAATTTGTGTTAACAAGTCCTTTTTTCCAGGAACCAACATCTCTCCAACTAACATGAACTGGAAGAAATCTTTCAATGAGATCAAATGTAGATTGAAATTATTAGATACTCTGGTTCAATTACCAAATGGCCTGATATTTTTTCTTTTATTCTTTTTGTGTTAACTTTTTTATTATAAAATATTTTATTTGTTTTCCGATTATATACAATAGTATTTTCTACTTATTATTTTTTATAAGATTTTGAATGTTACATTTTACCCCCACCTCCCCCCAAATGCAATATGATAATCTTTACATTGTTTCCATGACATGCATTGATGAAAATTGAATGTGCTGAGAGAAAAAAAACATATCCTTGAGAAGAAAATGAAATATTAGAGATAGCAAAATTATGTAGTTCATAAGACAACCTTTTTAAAAAATATTGAAGGTAATGTAGTCTTTAATCTTTGTTTAAACTCCACAGTTCTTTCTCTGGATACAGATGGTATCCTCCATCCCAGATGTCCTAGAATTGTCCCTAATTATTACACTGATGGAATGATTAAGTATGTTAAAGTGGATCATCAACTGAGCAGAACCAGAAAAACACCGTACACCCTAACAGCAACATGGGAGTGATGTTCAACTTTGAAGGACTTGCTCATTCCATCAGGGCAACAATTGGGAACAATTTGGGGCTGTCTGCAAAGGAGAGTACCATCTGTATCCAGATAAGGAGCTGTGGAGTTTGAACAAAGTGCAAGGACTATTCCCTTTAATTTAGAAAAAAAACAGATAGCTTATTGTCTGATCTTGTTATCTCTTACAGGACTTCTCTTCTCTTTAAGGATATGATTTCTCTCTTATCACACCCAATTTGGATCAAGGTACAACATGGAAACAAAGTAAAGACTGACGGAGTGCTCTCTGGGGGGGGGGAAGCAAGATGGGGGGAAATGTAAAACTCAAATAATATCTTTAATAAAAATAAATTTAAATTAAAAAAATAAAGTGGATCATCACCCCCATGTTGCTATTAGAGTGTATAATTTTCTTCTGGTTCTGCTCATCTCACTCAGCATCAATTCATAACAAATATTTCCGGACTTCCCTAAAATACCATTCCTCCTGATTTCTAATAGAACAGTAGTTTTCCATAACATACATATAGTATAATTTGCTCAGCCATTCCCCAATTGATGGACATGCCCTCAACTTCTAATTCTTTGCCATAACAAATAGAACTGTTATGAATATTTTTGTACAAATGATGTTTTTACCCTTTTTCATGATCTCTTCAGGGTATAGACCCAGTAGTGGTATTGCTGGATCAAAGGGTATGCACATTTTTATTGCCCTGTATGCATAATTCCAAATTGTTTTTGAGAAAGATTGGATCAGTTCACAATTCCACCAACAGTGCATTAGTGTTCCAGATTTCCCACATCCCTTCCAACATTGATCATTGTCCTTTCTGGTCATAATTCACCAATCTGAGATGTATGAGGTGATATCTCAGAGATGCTTTAATTTGCATTTCTCTAATCAGTAATGATTTTGAGCAATTTTTCATGACTATGGATAACTTTGATTTCCTCATCTGTGTATATCCTCTGATCATTTGTCAATTGGGGAATGGTTTGTTTTTTTATAAATTTGACTCAGTTCTCTATATGTTTTAGAAATGAGTCCTTTGTCAGAAATACTAGTTGTAAAAATTGTTTCCCAATTTACTACATTTCTTTTGGTCTTGGTTACAGTGGTCTTTTGTGCAAAAAGCTTTTTAGTTTAATGTAATCAAAATTATCCAGTTTGTTTTTAATGATGTTCTTCATTTCTTCCTTGGTCACAAGCTGCTTCCCTTTCCATAGATCTTACAGGTAAACTATTCCTTGATGTCCTAGCTTGCTTATAAAATTGTCTTTTATGTCTAAATCCTGCACCCATTTTGATCTTATCTTGGTATAGGATGTGAGATGTTGGTCTAATCCAAGGTTCTGCCATATTAACTTCCAGTTTTCTCAACAGTTTTTATCAAAGAGAGAGAGTTTTTATCCCAATAGCTAGGCTCTAGATTATTATAATCATTTCCTACTATCACTTTGCACCTAATCTATTCCACTTATCTACCACTCTGTCTGTTAGCCTGTACCAAACAGTTTTGATTACTGATGATTTATAATATAATTTTAGATCTGGTAAAAGCTAAACCACCTTCTTTTGCCTTTTTTTCATTAAATCCCTTAATGACTTTTTATTTCTTCATATGAATTTCATTATAATTTTTTTCTAGCAGATTAAAGTAATTTTTGGAAGTTTGATTGGTAAGGCACTAAACAAGTAGTTTAATTTAGATAGAAATGTCATTTTTATTAGGTTAGCTTGGCCTATCCATGATCAGTTGATATTCTCCCAGTTATTTATATCTGATTTTATTTGTATGAAAAGTATTTTGTAGTTGTTTTCATAGAGTTTCTGAGTCTCTTTGGCAGGTAGACTCCCAAGTATTTTATATTATCTGAAATTATTTTAAATGGTATTTCTCTTTCTAGCTCTTGTTGCTGTATCTTGCTAGTAATATATAGAAATGCTGAGAATTTATGTGGGTTTATTTTATATCCTGCAACTTTATTAAGGATGCTAATTGGTTTTAGTAGTTTTTTAGATGATTTTTAGGGTTCTCTAAATATACCATTATATCATCTGCACAAAGTGAGCTTTGCTACTTCCTTCCCAATTCTAATTTCTTCAATTTCTTTTTCTTTTCTTATTGCCGAAGCTAACATTCCTAATGGGAAATTGAATAATAGTGGTGATAAAGGGCATCCTTTTTTCACCCCAATCTTATTAGGAATGCCTCTAGCTTATCCCCATTGCATCTAATGTTTGTTGATGGTTTCAGATACATATTGCTTGTCATTATAAGGAGCAATACATTCATTTCTACACTGTCTAGTGTTTTTAGTAGGAATGAGTGCTTTTTCAGCACCTATTGAGATAATCATATGATTTCTGTTGGGTTTCTTATTGGCATATGCAATTACACTAGTATTGAACCAACCCTGCATTCTTGGGATAAATTCCACTTGGTCATAGTCAATTATACTAATGATAACTTGCTGTGATAGCTTTCCTAAGAATTTACTTAATATTTTTGCATACATATTCATTAGGGAAATTGGTCTACAATTTTCTTTCTCTTTTTTGACTCATCCTGGTTTAGGAATCAGCACCATAGAAGGAGTTAGGCAGGGTTCTGTCTTCATCTATTTTTCCAAAAGAGTTTATAGAGAATTGGAACCAATTGTTCCTAAATATCTTGATAGAATCCTGTTCTGAAACTATCTGGCCCTGGTGATTTTTTCTTAGGGAGATCAATAATGGCTTATTGAATTTCTTTTTCTGAGATAGGGTTATTTAGGTATGTACTTTCCTCTTCGTTTAACCTGGGCAACTCACTCTGCTATCTTAGATTATCAAATTTATTGCCATACAGTTGGGCAAAATAGTTCTAAATTATTACTTTAATTTCCTCTTCATTGATGATGAGTTCACCTTTTTCAATTACGATACTAATAATTTGGTTTTCTTCTTTCTTTTTTTAAATCAAATTAACCAAAAGTTTATCTATTTTATTGGATTTCTTTCATAAAACCAAGTCTCAGTTTTATTTATTAGTTCAAACAGGAGATACAAGAGATACATTAAAAGGTACAAAAGAGAAAAAAAACCTGTCATTCAATAAGAAAAAACTGATCATATCCCCACCTGGGATAAAGATTCTTACAACTCTTGAGAATTGTAATTCTATTAGAGAGAATATGCTTAGCCAGAAGAAATTGACACACATGACTTGTCTGTGACTCTGATAGAATGATTTAAAAACAATATCTCCTTAAAAGGTGGGGGGCAGTAAAAAGACAGGTGGATGGAAGAGATTGAATGGGATAAATTACATTACATGAAGAGGTACAAAGGACCTATTGTGATAGAGGGGAGGAGAAGAGGAGGTGAGAAGTGCCTGAATCTTACTCTCATCAGATTTGATTCAAAGAGTATTAGCATATAATGACTCAGTTAAGAAACTTATCTTACCTTTCAAGTATTAAAACAGGAAAGGAGGAGGGGGAAGAAAAGAGGAACAAACAGAAGGAAGGAAAGGAAGAAGGGGAAAAGGGAAAGGAGAATAAAAGGAGAAGGGGTTGGATATAAGGGGGCAAACACATTGAGGGAGTGGTATTCAGAAGCAAAATATTGGGGAATGTGGATAAGGTGGAAAAAGGGGGGAAATTCAAATAGAGGGAAGATAGTATGGAGGGCAATAAAAAGTTAGTAATTATAGCTTTGAATGAATACAGTGAAATCCTCCATAAAACATAAGTGAATAGCACAGTGAATTAAAAACCAGAATCCTGCAATATGCTGTTTACAAGAAACTCATTTGAAGCAGAGGGAAACATATAGAGTAAAGGTAAAAGATTGAAGTAGACTTTATTATACTTCAGCTAAAGTGAAAAAGTCAGGGGTACCAAACCTTATCTCAGACAAAACAGCTGCAAAATAGATGACATTAAAAGACATAAGGAAGGAAACTATATCTTTCTAAAAGGGACTATAGACAATGAAGCAATTTCAATACTAAATATGCATACACCAAGTGGTATAGCATCCAAATTCCTGTAACATGTGTTAGAGGAAGACATAGATAGCAAAACTCTACTGGTGGGAGAGCTCAACCTCTCTGTCTCAGAATTAGATAAATCTAAACATAAAATAAACAAGAACGAAGTTGAGGTAAATAGAATTTTAGAAAACCTAGGCATGGTAGACCTTTGGAGAAAATTGAATGGGGATAGAAAGGAATATACGTTTTTTGCAGTACATGGCACCTAGTACTATGTACTAGGGTATAAAAATCCCATAATCAAATGCAGAAAAGCAGAAATAGTGAATAATACCTTCTCAGACCATAATGCAAAAAAATCACAGGTAATAATGGGCCAGTGAGAGATAGAACTAAAACTAATTGGAAATAACCTCACTTTGATCCACTTAAAGATGAGTGGATCAAACAACAAATTATAGATAGAATTAATGATTTCACTCTAGACAATGACAATAATGAGACAACATACCAAAACTTATGGGATACAGCCAAGGTAGTTATTAGGGGATATATTATATCTTTAAATGCTTTTTCTTGTAACGCATGTAGCTTCTCTTCTAAGAATTTGGATGCTATACCACTTGGTGTATACATATTTAGTATTGAAATTGCTTCATTGTCTATAGTCCCTTTCAGAAAGATATAGTTTCCTTCCTTATCTCTTTTAATGAGATCTATCTTTGCAACTGCTTTGTCTGAGATAAGAATTGGTACCCCTGCCTTTTTCACTTCAGTTGAAGCATAATAAAATATAATCTACTCCAACCTTTTACCTTTACTCTATATGTTTCCCTCTGCTTCAAATGACTTTCTTGTAAACAGAATACTGTAGGATTCTGGTTTTAAATTCACTGTGCTATTTGCTTGTGTTTTATGGGGGAGTTCATCCTATTCACATTCAGTTTTAATTACTAACTCTTTATTGCCCTCCATTCTATCTTCCCACTATTTATATTTTTTTTCCTTGATGGTGAATTCTTGGCTTCATTCCAAGCCCCCTTGTTCTTTGGAATATCATATTTGAGGCCCTTTGAGCCCTTAATTTTGATGCATCCAGGTACTGTATAATCCTTACTAGAATCCTTGTTATTTAAATTGTTTCTTTCTGGCTGCTTGCAGGATTTTCTCTTTTATCTGATAGTTCTGGAATTTGACCACAATATTCCTTGGCATTTTTATTTTGGGATCCCTTTCAGGAGGGGATCAAAGTATTCTTTCAATAACTATTTTGCCCTCTGATTCTATGATATCAGGGAAATTTTCCTTTACTATATTCTGAAGTATTTAGTTCAGGTGTTTTTTTTTTATCCTCAATGTTTTCAAGAAGCCCAATGATTCTTAAGTTGTTTCTTCTGAATCTATTATTTAAGTCAATTGTTTTGCTGATGAGGTATTTTAAATTTTCTTCTATTTTTTATTTTTTTGGTTTTGTTTGACAGATTTTCATTGTCTCATGTAGTCATTAGTTTCAAAAGATTCCAATTTTTTTAAGAGGGGAAATTTTATTTGTTTACTATTTGCAACTCCTTTTCCAATTGGTCAATTCTACTTTTGAAGGAGTTTTCCATTTGGTTTTGAGAGAATTATTTTCTTTTTTGCACTTGTCCAATTGTATTTTCACTTTCTTGTTGCAATATGATAATTTTCTCTTGTTTCTTTTTCTAATTTTTCCAATTGATTTTTTAACTCCTTCCTGATCTCTTCTAAGAAGTCTTTCTGGGCTGGAGACCAATTCAGAGTCTCCTCACAAGTTCTAGATCTCTCTGAGTAAGGATATTTGTTTTCAAGGTAACTTTCAATGGACCCCCTTTCTATTGGCTTTTCTTCATTTTCCTAGGATTTTGTGTTGTGCAAGGGGCTGGTTACCACACCTTTGGTGTTGAAATTCCATAGACACTTTGCTCACTGGGCTTAGTGACTCCAACCAGGTTAGCAAGTGGGGGTTGCTAGACACTTTCTCTGAACTGTCTGTGACTTTGATTTATGACCCACTACCTAGGGCTGGGTGAGTGGGGGGCTGTTGGATCTGATTATCCTCAGGATCCACCACTGTACACTTTCTGGGCAGAGTCACCCACTCCCACAAGGATGGAGGGGAGCGGACACAACTGGAAACACAGGGACCCCACTGAACACATGGGGCTTGCAGCCCTGGTCTTCCAGACCAGCTGAGCTGACCAGATTGATATCCAGCTGCTGCTGGAGCTCTCCTGCCTGCTGTACTGAAACTCTCCCCTCTCCCCTCCAGTAATATTAAGGAAACATTATCTATAACATTAAGGAAATGCTTGTCTGGAATTTTCTGTGGACCCAAATTATTTTGATTTTCTCTTCTAGGTATCCATACTTCAAATGCCAATTTCAATTTGTAAACAAAGTTCCTTCCTTCCTTCCTTCCTTCCTTCCTTCCTTCCTTCCTTCCTTCCTTCCTTCCTTCCTTCTTTCCTTCCTAACTAGTATTAAACCTGACTCTCCTTGTTTGACCAACAATAAGTCACAGTCCAAGCCTTACTTGGTCATAATTTGAGCTCTGGCAACTCAGATTTGAGTGTGAATAGCAATTGTTTCTGTTTTGGTCAGAAATTCTGAGGTTTCCTTCTCAGATTTATTTTTTTGAATAGGTAAAAGAGGCCATTTTCTACCCCTTTTCTTATATAGTCTTAATCACTGAAAGTAAAACTGAGACCTGGAAAAGACCTAAATTTAAAAAGGTCAAAGGTTCCTACTGTATCTGAGACAATATCCAGTCCTTCTGATCTATATGTTGCTACAGGATCCAGTTGACTCCAGAGGAATAAGTAAGACTGGTGACTTTTCACAGCCCTACCTCACTGAAATTCAATTCACTTGCAATTCATAGCATCATCTTCCTGATATCATGGTTCTCTTCAAGAGCAAGGTAAAAAAATGAACAAACAATGAATGATCTATATTTCAAAGATGTTTTGCTTCATGTAAAATATAAATTTTTTAAATGTATGATGATAATGCTTTTAAATTTTGGAGATCAGATTTATGTTCAGGTGATCATAGACAAGTGTTTGATATGTGATAATGGTTTCAGTTCAGCTTTGATTAGAATCATGAGATTATTTTTAAAATAAGGATTTGTTAGATTTGTTAGATCAATCCATGAAAGAGAAGAAATGTATCTTGTATGATCCTAGCCCCTTGGTCATATCTTGTTAGATATTCAGTAAGTATTCAGTTTTTGTAGATAGCATTACTGTGTTGCACAGTTTCTATCATTTTCATATATATATTCTACATTGACCATTAAATCCTGCTCCTTAAAGATAAATATGTAAATTTTAGTGGTAATAACCTGGTCCAGAATTGCTATTTAAAACCTTCTGTTTCCATAAACAAATCTATATGACAGCCATTTGTTTTATGCTTCTCTGTCAACATATTGTCTGGGTTCATGAAAATGTCATTCATATAGGACCTATTGCTCCAACTCTTAGATCATAGCCATTTCATAGTCTCCATCTGGAAGTAAATAACTTTTGGTTACACTTAACAAATCCATTGTCATTCACACATTGTCATTCTTTACCACTACTTGATCAGCTATTAGTGCTATCTTCCAAAAATATTTCTTTAGAATTGTCACATCCATCTTAAGTTTTCAGAGTGTCCTTTCCCTCATTTTTAACGAAAAACTATTAATTTTCCTATAGTTATCCTTGATCATCATGCTTGTGTTTCATTAATATTGTGTAGGTTTTTGTTATGATACTTTTCAAATCTACCATGATTCATTTTACAATTACAAAAGTATGCATTAAATGTGGAATTACATGTTCATTGCTTTAAACTTTTTCTTTTCTATTTTTGCTTTCAGGATGCTAGCAGGTTTCTTAACATATTCATCTAGAACTTTCTTCATCTAATTATGCTCAATGTGTCTAACTTGAAGGGGTCAAGATACATATAACAGCACCTAAGTAACACAGTGAATAGAACACCAGATCTGTAGCCAGGGAGAAATGTATTCATATTCAGCTTGACATTTGCTAGCTGTGTGACTCCACACAGCTTAGTCACTTAGTCTCTGTTTACCTCAGTTTCCTTATCAGTAAAATGGAGATAAAAATAGCACAGGACTACTGTAAGCACCAAAGGAAGATAGTAATTATAAAGCACTAATGACATGATTAGTTATTATTATTGTTATTATTAGTTATTAGAGGTTTTCCCTTAATCCTTTGGTTCAGTGTGTAAGAAACATTAAGAATTTTTCATTATGACATTGTCATAACATTGGAGAAAAATCTAATGAAATAAAAAAATTGGTTGAGTCATTTTGCCTGATGTCATCTATAGTAATGAAGGGATTGGTGCATTTCTGAATTTTGTTTTGACTCCTTTTTTTAACGTACAAGACATTCATACTTCTATTTAAGAGATATTATAGTGGATTTAAGACTAATCTGGACCAAAATGGGTTTAAACTATATCTCTGAAAAACATTACATTTTATAATTATTCTTTTTTATTTTTTTAGGTTTTTTGCAAGGCAATGGGATTAAGTGGCTTGTCCAAGGCCACACAGCTAGGAAATTATTAAGTGTCTGAAGCCAGATTTGAACTCAAATACTCCTGACTCCATGGCTGGTGTTCTATCCACTGCGCCACCTAGCTGCCCCTTAATACTATTTTTAAAAATTACATGCAAAGATAGTATTTCACATTCATCCTTTTGTGAGCTTCTGAGTTCCAAATTTTTTTTTATCACCATCCCTTTTTTCCCCATGGCAGTGATTAATCTCATAAAGGCTGTACATGTAAAACCAGGTTTAACATATTTCCATATTAGTCATATCATGAAAGAAGAGTTAGAACTAAAGTAGAAAAACCATGAGAAAGAGAGAAAAAAACAGAAAAAGAAGTTTTAAAAAGTGAACATAGTATGCTTTATTCCTTAGTTTTTTCTCTGGATGTAGATGGAATTTTCTATCACAAGTCTTTTAGGATTATACTTATATATCAATTATTAGTGCTATTAAATAGCAGCATGTTTAAAACAGTTTTTATGTGAGCTTTAAATTAACAAATTCTTACTATGCTCATATTTATTTTAGAAAGATTTTGAGAATCACCTGGCAGGATAATATATACCAGATACTGAGTCCTTTCTCAAACTAAATTGTCAAGGATTCAAGCAGTACCACAGAGATCCTAACTGGGCTGGCCACATTGCTTGAATGCCAAATGTAAGCTTGTCCAAAAGACTAATCTATGAAGAAATAACATAGGGCAAGTTCTCACTTTGGAGTGGTGGAAGGCAGGTTTCAGAAAAAGTGATACAAGGATACTTTCAAGATCTCTCTTGAGAACTTTGGAATTGATTGTGCTAATGGGAGACAAAGACAAAGGCGTGCCCTCATTAGAACTGCTGTGGTAATTGGGCAAAGCAGAATTGAAATAGCTCAAAGAAAACATGAGATGCACACTTTTGGAGAATCACCTTAGGAGTTCATATGGACTATTTATGCTTGAACTGTGGTAGAGCATTCTGAGCTTATATTGGTCTGATCACTTACAGTCAGACAGGACTATAACATAGTGATGTCATCTTGTAGGACTATAACATAGTGACATCATCTTGGTCCTCTTCAAGAACAAAGGACAGTAATCAGTGATATTAGCTTTATATATTTTCAGAATATGAAGAATCCATGAAGGGGGTAGAGGGGGGACAAGTCAAGAGGTTCTGATTGTCAATAAAGGACATAGAAGGTATTAGGTCCCTTTTGAGTGGTGTGCTCAATAATTATTAACCTGGTAATAAATTGCTTTTTACCCCCTTTTGACACACCCCTTTTTTGATTCTCAGTAAATATATTGTTTTCTTTTTTTTTTAGGTTTTTGTAAGGCAAATGGGGTTAAGTGGCTTCCCCAAGGCCACACAGCTAGGTGATTATTAAGTGTCTGAGACTGGATTTGAACCCAGGTACTCCTGACTCCAGGGCCAGTGTTTTATCCACTACTCCACCTAGCTGCCCTATATATTGTTTTCTAATACATATTTCTAGGTTTGTTTGAGTGATATAAGCTTTGAGTGTTTTGTGACAAGTACATAAAAATGAAATTCACCTATATTTTAAAGGATCACTGATTTTCTCCTCTTTTGGTGGCAAATATAGGAAGAATATGTAGCAAAGCACTTTATTAATAATTCACATACCACTGTGAAGTATTTGAGCCAATAATATGGATAATTTGTATTCCTACTCCCTTTCACTTTTAAAGACAAGATAGAATTTTAGCCTCCTTCCTTGATATATTGTCTGCTATTGCCAAACCCTAATGAAATGGATGTTGATTTGGACTGAGTTTTCTTTTTTCCCTCACCTCTGTTTCTCCTCCACTCCCTTTCTGATATCCCTTCACTTCTTTCTTTGCCATCCTCTCCTCCTTAACCTAGCCCTTCCTCTTCTCCTTTGTCTCTTTCTCACCTTCCCTTGTTGATTCCTCCATCCCCCCACTTCTTCCTTCATCTCACAAATGCTTTCCCCTAACATGTGGGCCTAAAGATTTTTATTTTTTTATTTTAAATAAAAGATATGAATATATTAGTGATAATGTGGTGGTAAAGGCTAGATCCTAAGGGATGTAAATATTGTTTTAAGAGTCACTGCTAATGTGGGAAAAGTTCATTTAATTTGTCATTTATTAAGTTCAGAATAAAATAAATATTTTTTAAATGTTAAGGGCATCAGTTACTCATGATTGGTTAGGCCTCTTCTAAACCCTACAATACTCCATGCCTAACCTATATCAACTTTTAATTATATCCTGTCTGTTTTTCTTATTTAAGTGCTTTGTGTATATATTTCTAATTTTCCTTCTCAATAAGTTTTTAAGGTCCCTTAGGGCAAGCAGTTCATTCTCTGGGTGTGCCATAGAATGAGGATGAGATCAGTGTAGAACCTACTGCCCTCTTATACCTGAAGGATGGAACCCACTCTGGTTCTCTATTTTCTTTCTAAATATATATATATATATACACATATATATGCATAAACCAAACTTTTACAAAATAAAAATCCAATTTTCATACTCAAGAGGAACTTTCCAGGTAACTTAACATTATTGTAAGCTATAATATAAAACCAAGAGTCACTACATGATTTACCCCTCACATAAATGGAAAATTTCATATGTGGTTATATAAAACAAGATACACTTACAAGACAGGACAATAGCTGGCTCATAGTAGCAATTATTTTATATATTCAGCTTCTTAATGCAACTAGGAGAAGCTCATACTGTGATTGTAATATAACAACTGACTAAATTTCTTTGGGTCATAGAAAATTCTATAGTATTCTTTTCTCAGAAATTGAATGTTTTCCTTCAGGTAACCCATTAAGATTTACAGTACCTTGGGCAGAATTAGGCATCAGATTAGGAATTTGATGCATGGCAATCTGTTTTCTTTCAGCAAGTTATTGTTGCACAAATGAGAAAATCATAGCCTTGCTGGATAATCAGCAACATTTCATTCTGAAGGGCATATTATAGCTGGAGTGATAGGTACTATTACAAGTTATGATTAATTTTCGATGTTTCTTCTGGATGGCCCAACTTCCTGAGATTCTTAGTGCCTTTTCTGAAGGCTGAAATAAACTCAATTAAATATTTTTAAACTAATTCAATTTGCCAAGGTATAGTGTTAAGATGATCAAGGTCATTGTTTCCATTGCCATCACTATTATCATCATCAATACTGATGTGTACATGATCGTATTAATGTTTGCAGTGCCCTTCAAAGGCAGCAACTCATTTGATTATCAACATTATCCTTTGAAGTAGGAGCTAGAATTAGCTACATTTGGCTGGAGAAAAGGTGGGAGAATTAATTCTATAAACTTCATCTGCCAAAATAGATTATTAAAAAAAAGCTAAAAAATAAGTCTTAAAAAGTTATCTCCATTTTTCAGATTAAGAATCTCTGTCAGAAAAGTGAAATGACTTTGCTAAAGTCATATCACTAGTAAGGTTCTGAGGCTAGATTCAAATCCAGATTTTCCTAACTTCAAGTCCACATTCTTTCTACAATATGAGTTTGATTCCTTTATGTACCAAAGATGTGTACCTTTCACAATTAGAGATTTCTTGCTAAACATGACTAATGGTTGAATTTTGTTATATCATCCTTGTATATGAAAGACAGTTCATTGGTATTTGAACACAAGAATGTGGGAAACAAAATTACTGAAACCCAGTAAAAAATATCGTGAAGTCCTTTCTAGGCTTTCTACCTCCCACAATTGAAGTTTTTTTTAAAAAAAGAACTCAAATAAGAACAAAGACAAGAACTCAAATAGTTCTCCAAAACAATCCAACTCAGATATTGAATGTCGTGTGATTCTTGAAGGCAGCTAGCTGGCACCATGAATAGAACACTAGACCTGGAGTTAGGTGGATCTGAGTATAAATCCAGCCTCAGATAATTACTAGTTGTGTGAATACACTCATCTGCATAAATCACTTCATCTCTGCCTTCCAAAATTATAAAATTGGGGAAAAGTAATGAAGATGAAAATATCTCCTTCAATTAATTTCATAAACATTTATTAAGTACTTACAATGTGTACTTTACAAGTCTTTATTAAGTTCAATGAGATACTTATAATATATTTATTCCAGTATATAGCTCATAGTAGCACATTAGTAAATATTTGTTCCATTCCTCTTAAATGCTATCAGCAAAGCATAGTTGGTAATTTGTCTCTTTCTCTTACCTCCTTTCTTTCTTTCACTCAGGATAAAGTGACTTGTCCAGGGTCACATAGTGAGACTGGATATGAGCTCAGGCCCTCCTGATTCCAGGGAAGGTATTCTATCCATTGTGCCATCCAGCTGACCTTGTTCTGGCATTACTCTCCAAATTGAAAGATTTCAAATATAGGTCCAGTGACAGACTATGTCTGCTCTCCAAAGAATGGGCTAGCTAAGCTAGGATTATATGTTTATGAATCTTGACCTAGAAATAAGCTTAGACCTCATTAAGCTCATGTTTTTTGGCAGATAAAGAAACTATGACTCCTAGAAGAAAAAAATCATCTCTAAATTCACCACCAGGTGAAAAATTATCCTATCATAAGATAATTTTATAAATAAGGAGCTGAAGATGACTTTAGAAGTCCTGATCCTTTTATCAAAAACTAAATTAAAGCCTAGAAAGACTGAATAAATTGTTTAAGAGTACATTGGTATGAGTTGGAACTTTAAAGTAGATTTTTGATTTTAAACTCTGTGCTTTCTACTGCACCATGCTTCATCCTGCTATAGCAATCTATGAAATAAAAGAAAAAATGTAAAATTATCCTGTTTTGTGTTTCTTGCTAAACATAACTAAAGATTGAATTTTGTTTCATTATCCTTATATATGAAAGACAGTTCAATAGCATTTAAATACAAGATTGTGGGGAACAAAATTACTAAGTCCCAGTAAACAATATATATTGAAGTCCTTTCTAGACTTTTTACCTCCCACAATTGAAGATTTAGTTTCTGTAGTAACCGTGGCCCAACAGGGGCTAAAGATGACAAATTAAAAACCACATTGAATATAGACCACCTAGAGAAGCATTAATTAATATAGTAGTACTCAAAGTATGAGATCTTGGTGTATTAACCACTGGATTGTTAAATTATTGGAGGAAATGAACCACCCAATTTTGGACATTCTCAATATAAATGAAAACAGAAGAAAAAGATATTGTGGATAAATAGGATATTTTTCATGTACTCCTTGAAATAGTAGATAAAAGAGAAGGCAGCTTTGACAGAAGCATCATTGCCTTTCACAAGATCTAGTCATACAATGACTGCATCCATTGTAGAGCATGAAGATGTAGAGAAAGTCTGTAACTTGACAAGATCCTCCAACAAGTCAATATATACAGTGATAACCAATGGTAACTATTAGATAAAGGTGGACACAGAGGGTTTTATACTCATTCCTGGGCACTATATTTTAAAAAGGATAGTCATAAGGCCAAGAGTATCCAAGAGAGGAAGTCAGAATGGTAAAGAGCCTAACATTTATGCCATAGGAGGATTAGCTGGAAGAACTGGGGATGATACTTAGAGCACAGAAGACTTAGGACAGGAAATGTGGGATAATACAACTATCTTCAAGTATTTGAAATACTCTTAAGTGGAAAAGGAATTAGAATTATTTTATTTGGTTCCAGATGGATAGAATTTCTGAAGATTTACCTTGGACTTCATTTCATGAAAACTTCATACGAATTGTTTTTGTGGTTCAGTAATTTTCAGTCATGTACTACTCTTTGTGATTCCATTTGGGGTTTTCTTGGAAAAGATAGTAGATTTGCTTACTACTTCTTTTTCCAGTTCATTTTACAGATGAGGAAACTGAGGTAAACAGGGTTAAGTGACTGGCCCAGGGTTACACAGTTAGTGAATATCTGAGGCCAGAGAACTCAAGTCTTCCTGAATCCAAGTCTGATATTTTATCCATTGTACCACCTAGCTGCCTGCTTATGTATTAGAGCTACTGCAATATGGAATGAATAACCAACCTCTGAACAAAATGGGTTGCCTTCTCATTTGGTATAGCTCAAGAACAAGCTGGATGAATTTGTGAGGATTGGTGAGAGTTGGAATAGATTACTCCTAATCTACTTTCCAAATATAAAATTATGTGATTTTATAATGAAAAGTATATTGAAATATATTGTTATGTATTAATATTTGAAATGGACTAAAAGACGTGTAGACTAGTCAGAACATTCACACCCCTAATGACAGATGCTATTTTTCAAAAAGATAGTCAGGACATACTGAATTTGGTGAATGCTAAATATCACAAAAAGTGATATTGACTACCTTAATGTGAAGGAAAATGACTAGTTATCAATGTGGGAGTCATCATTGATAAGCTGTCTGTATGTAGTGAGACCATTAATTTGAGCAAAGATCTAAATTAATATCATAACAGAATAAAAGATAAAAAGTAAGAAAACCTATGAGGGATTCTAGTGACCTATTCAAATGAATTATTACCACTGAGAAGTGAGAAAGGACATTGATTTTATTTCCCCCTGACCTGTGCTTTTATCAGCATGAGGAACTCCTGGTGTGGAACAGCCCTTAACCAATGTACATGAGCAATATGTTTGCAATTTATGGTCTTAGGGAATTGCATAGCAGTATTAAGTTATTCTCCCATATCTTATGGAAAATATGGTTCATGGATAAGAAATGAGAGAAGCCATATGTATAGCTATTTTCTTCATGAAAAGAATTGGAAGACACTGTAAATGTCAGTTTCCAAATAACATTAAATGACTTCTAGGAATTCAAATATCCAGTTCATCTATAGTCAATTTCTTAAAGCAAAGAAAAAAATATAATACTAAACAATTAATAACCTTGGTACTGGAGAAGAAATGATAACAAGGAGATCAAAAGAGTCCAAAAGTTTTTATTTATGCAGTAATCACTTCTTTCCTTGCTAAAATAAAGAAACCAAAGGTAATGTCCATAATACAAACAATGTAAGTCATGTGTTGAAAGATGACAAAAGATTATGAACATCATTGCCTCATAAAAACAGCAAGAAGCAGTGGAAGAAAATAAATGAATTGAAGAAATTTTTGTAAGAGAAAAATATAAGCAAAGTCATTCTGAGAACATTTAAGAAACTGAAAAGACAATAGCAAAGAAAGTGAGAAAAAACTGTAAAGATTTATTTTTATATTAAGGGTTTTTTTTTTTTAACACCGAGGTCAATCAAGTCATCACATTTGGATTCCATATTAGAATCCCAGTTGTGCTAATAAGAAAGTCAAAATGGCACTGAAGAAAACAAATATAGAAAAAGTAGCTGTTATCAACCAGGTATATAAGAGCTTTATTCTAAAAGGAACACAGCTTTGAGAATATTATGAAGTTTTCAAAGTAACTGAAGGAGATGAAGAAAAAATGAGTAACTTCATATGCATAATTTTCTATGTATATAAATTTTACAAAAAATCTCTATACACACTAAAATAATATTT